>NW_005354425.1:1432452-1440214 GCF_000412655.1 Myotis brandtii | reverse complement strand
GAATTCCCGGTGGAGGGGACAATTTGCATATTAGGCTTTTATTATATAGGATTCTCTTTGTGTATTAGGCCTACAGTGTAGAAAATATGACTTCTTATTTGGGAGACTAATTACATTGCAAGATTTGCTTTGTGGGTATTTTTTTTCAAGTTTAGCTTCTTAGTGGCACTTACTAAACTGTTCCAGAAGCTAAACTATGTTCCAGAAGCTCAGAAGCTAAGTTAAGTTCCAGAAGTTAAGCAATAGGACCAGGATTCATAGTCATGCACTATATTGGGAACCAATCTCAGGTCTAAATTTTATGTGTCTACCTTATATGCGATGGGTTAGACATTTCCTTTTACTATTTTCCCCTTCTTTACAAAGTAATACATATTCCCTGTAGAAAATTCAATCATTATATAAAGGTACAAATCTCTTACTATTATTTTAATCAGCAACTAAAGACAATCACCATCAATGATTTGTAAACATTTACCCAAAATTCTCTATGTTTATATACACATGTACATAAATAATTTTATGTTAATGGGATTACTCCATATGCAGTATTTTATAACTTTTCATTTAACATATCATTAGTTCTTGTCATGTCAATGAATATAGAGATTGAACCCTTAATAACTTGTGGTTAGCACATTATTCTTGTCTGCTAGTAACTCTTTCTTGGGGAAAAAAAAATCCATTACATACTCCATGTGGTCCTAGTGAGGAAGACAATCACAGTAGTATCTCCCCAAATGGTATGTGGCAGGAAATTAGCTGACTCAGGCCTGACAAATAAGAGTTCCCTATGCTCTCAGCTAGAGGGATTGCCTAAAAACAATCAACATTGATCGTCCCTGAGATTTAATATATGAACACTGAGAGAAAGTCTCACATCCTTTGGGACTGAGATTTATTAAGATATTATAAAATAAAGTTGCTTATTGCCATCTTTGCTGACTACAAGAAAGAAGCTGTCTGGGATAGGAAAATTGAAGCCAACGTACAAAAAGAAGCAGAGATAAGCAAAAATGAGAGGTGGACAAGAAGAGAGAGTATTGGCACTAGCCAGGTAGATCAGTTAGTTAGAGTGTTGTCCTGATATGCTAAGGTTGCGGGTTCAATCCCAGTTCAGGGAAAATACAAAAATCAACCAAAGAATATATAAAGTGGAACAACAAATCAATGTTTCTCTTTTCCTTCCTCTCTCTCTAAAATCAATCAATAAATAAAAAGGAGGAGAGGGTATTGATATATCTTGTACCCTAGATTCAGCATTAGACTATATAGTCAGTGCTACTATAAGGCAAAATATGCTGTCTTAAAAATCACTGCACTAGGGAGAAACCAAGATGGCGGCATAGGTAAACACCTGAAATTGCTGCCTCACACAACCACTTCAAAAATACAACTAAAAGACAAAACGGACATCATCCAGAACCACAGGAAGGCTGGCTGAGTGGAAATTCTACAACTAGAAGGAAAGAAAAAAGCACACTGAGACTCAGAGGAGGTGCGGAAGTAAAGTGCAGAGGGTAGAGTTTGAGCTCCAGAAATTACGGGTAGAAGACAAAACAAGTCAGAAGAAATCATACGGTTTACCACCTAGAAAAAACAAGAGAGACCCTGTTGTCATTACCTGCAGTCAATGGCACAATTACCCACAGAATAAGAAAACAGTCACCAACCAAAGAAGAGCCCTTTCTTATCCAATTCAAACTGCTGAGATGAAGCTTGTGACAGTGTGAGCATGCTACCACAGGATTTATGACAGGGAGGAGAATGCTGCTGTGGTTGAATAAGGGCTTGAGCTGTTTCCTGAAGGTAAGACAACAGACAGACAAACAGACAAACTGGGTATATTCCTAGGACTTGAGAAAATGGAAGAAGGTGCTAGCCAAAAGTCAGCCTGGTCAGTCTTCAGAATGAAATTTTGACTGGACACCTGCCTAAGTTTTGATGAGAGAGGAGAGGGCCAGGGGTAATTACAGAGAGCGATGAGCAGCAGAGTGCTTTCTAAGATCAGGCTCAGACACTCAGATGAGGGTAAACGCTGCAGAGCTGAAAGGCCCCTGAGAAGTCCTGAATGAGTGCTGCAAAAAGCATTAAAAAGCCCAAAAGGCCTTTTTAGTTAAGTTCAGAGCAAGGAGAGCAATGAAGGTTGGAAAAATTCATGGATTTAAGGTGATGGTGGAATATTAGTGGGTGACAAAAATATTATCAAACTGTAGTTGAATAAATACAGTATAAAATAGTATTTCTTAAACTTGCCTATCGCAACAATCCCCTTGGGGAGTGGCCCTGACCCAGACGATGAGTTGAATCTCACTGGGAGGGAAGGAACATCTTGCTCATCTCCTTAAGCAGGTTTGGTAGAGGTAAACTGAAGACCAAGTCAGGAAAGGAAACTGCAGGTACTTGCTCCCCTGAGCTAGATAAACTAAACTACATTCCAGGGACTTCAGGAAACTTAGCAACAGAATCCTGGAGAAGGGAGCTATGTTAGATGTCCGGGGCCAGGAAATGTTGTAATTGGTGGGTTTAAAACTAATGACCTGAAATATTTTAGAATGGATCACCAATCTGATAACTTCAACGAGGGCTTGTAAGGCAGGCAGAGCAAGCCCTGCCAGGTTAGCCTCGTTTCCCCTAGCAGACATGGTCACTAACTGGCAGACAAAAGAATTGTAGTAAGTACTTGATTTGAACAAATGACAGAAATTCTCATGACATCTTTGAGGGCAAAATGGAGTAATATGGGCTGAATGGTAATATAATATTCTTATCAACACAGCAAGAGGCCATTACTGAGCGACAGATCTCGCATTCAACACAAACATTTACTCAGCGCTTTCTGAGCGGCAGTCACTTGGTTTACTCTGGCTATTCCTTAACATTTCACATATCAGTGTATTAGAGATATGGGAAGCAGATCTCCCCTACAATGCACATCTGGGAGGGCCTAAATAGTTGCCACAATCCCAAATAACAGGAATAATAGGCCAAATCAAACAAAGGTTAATTGCAAAGTCCCACACGTTAGGCAGGAGGAATGGCAGAAACTTGGATGCAGTAGAAAAAGCTCTGGGTCTGAAGCCCAAGACCTACGCCAGTCTCAGATCTTCCCTTCACTGTTTCTACTCGAGTAAGCCATAACCTCTCTACACCAGTTTCCCATCTAGAAAGGGAAACTACATATCTGAAATTATCAAAGTGTTAGAAAGAACAAATGATTTACATTCTAAACAGTAAAAAACAAATATAAAACTATGAGATTATTATGTTAAAAAAAAAGTATAAGCTCAGAAAGGGTGGTGAAGATGTGACTGACCAGCAAACACTACACCTTTTCTGCAACTGTAAAAGAAAAAAGAAAAAGCAGCAGCAACACTTTAGGTACTGAAACAGACTGATTCTCAAGATAGATTATAAACTCTACACAATGTAAAGGATGCTGCCATTTTTGTGAAAAAGGGTATAAAACATATGTAGGTATTTGCTTTTTAATATATAAAATACCTATGAAAGAAAAGAAACCGGGTTGGAAAGGGAGAGATAAAACTTTTTATTTGCAGATGGCATGATCCTATCTGTAGAAAATATGAAGGAATCCATAAGGAGGTACTAGAATTAAAAAAAGTTTAGCTAGAGTGCAGAATATAAGATCAATAATAAAAAAATCCGTTGTATTTTCATATCTAGCAATGAGCAACTGGAAATAAAATCAAGGAAACAATTCCATTCATAATATCATCAAAAAGAATAAAATATTTAGGAATAAATTTAGCAGAAGGGCAAGCTTTGTACTCTGAAAACTATAAACCATTGATGGGAGAAACTAACAATCTAAATAAATAGTGAGATATTCCACATACATAATTTAAATGTGGGTAAAAGACAGACATTTCACCAAAGAGATATGAGTGACCAATAAGCATATGAAAAGATGTTCAACATCGTCAGTCATTAGGAAAATGCAAATTAAAAATCACAATGATAATCACTTTATACCCACTAATAAAATAAAAACACACTGTGTTTATGGGGGAAATGGGACTAATAGTACATCTAAAAACTTTGTGACACACACACACAAAGATACAAACCTAATAAAAATGGTAGCAGAGTCTTACACATGTTAAATGGTTAAGCAATATATAAAGACTACAATAGATACAGCACTGTATTTTGAAAAAACCCCTGAAAGTTGCTTGTAGAAATGGGTATCAGAGTGGGTTATGCTTGTGAGTTATTGCAAAGCGATGGAAGAAAGGTTATCTGAAATCAGAGGGAAAGAACTGAGGTAGCTAGATGTTTGATGTATAGACGTGGGGAGGGGCGTTCGTATTTTGTGTATTCCTAAATGACTTAATTCAGCTGGGTGTAATTTTCTGCTTTCACCTAGTGTTCCTGACTAACAAAATTGCACATAAACAAGTATAAAATTTACCTCATTCTCAAATTGTTCTCTAATATTTTAATCACAAAAGGAACAGGCAAATGTTATATCAGTGTGTATTTGATTATGCAAGTGAATAAATTCCCTTTTTAATTGTTTAAGATAATTCCAGTTGGCTTTCTTCCAGAGTCCTGAACAGTAATATATGGCTACTTAATATTCCATCACACAACAGTAACACATTTTAAATTCCAGGGTGGCCTTTCTGTGTCTCTTAACACATGTGTAGACTATCTTTCTCTAACTGTCAGTTCTTGTGTGCTCAGAAATTAAAATTTCATTTCAATATTAACATAAACAAACCATCATTAAGAAGGTGAGGTTCATTTGAAAAAGATATGAAGATTCCAAAGCCAAACAGAAATGATTTGCTATCATAATCCGTAACATAGCTGACCTTTCAAATGGTTTTGATGGTTGATGATTGTAGACATTTTTCTGGGCCCTGGCAAATTTTGGCCAGTTTCAAAATGATTTTTTCATTAATTATGATACTTCAAAATCCATAAGAACTCTCACAGAGATTTCAATATTAAATCTTTTCATGTCAATATTGTATCTCAGATCACCTAACCCCATACATTAAAAGCCCACATGCATTACAGTGTTGTCAGTGATGTTCTGAGTGATTACCCATGCATTGGAGCAAAACTGGCCACAAGGATACTGCCAGTTTGTATTCTTTCCAATAGGAGAGAGCAAACACACCACAAAGTTGTTCCATACTCCAGCTTCTGGAACTCCTAAGGAGAGTTTATGCTATGCAGATAAGGAAGTATATAAAGTTTCCTCAAACCCACCTTAGTCTTAGACCTGTGTAGTTTTTTAAATCATTGTGAACAAGCCGGGTAGGAAAAGGCATTATCCTCATTATTATCTGTAAGTATGATTCTGTTTTGAAACTGATTCAAATAATGAGTACTTTCAGTTCTGGGGTACCCTAGAAAATACTATCCTATGGATCAAGGGTTGGCAACATTCTTCTGTAAAGAGCTAGAGAGAAATTATTTTAGGCTTCGTGGGGCACACATAAACAAATAGGCCTTGCTGTGTTCCAATAAAACTTTATAAAAACAGACAGCACTAAAGATTTGTCCAGCGTTCCATAATTTGCCAACCCCTTCTTTGGACCAATAGTTTTCACTTTCTTTTTTATTAATAAAGCCTTGGGAGTAGTATATGGAGGCTTAGAGATGGCCAAGCAGGCAGTGATTTGAACTATCACTGCTTCAACTAGAGAAGTTTTTATTTTTATGACATATGGACTTTTGCATGAAATAGGTTTGATTAAAGGGTTTCATTTCTAAAATGGAGAAAAGTTTCAA
The DNA here is from genome assembly GCF_000412655.1 of Myotis brandtii. NCBI lineage: Eukaryota > Metazoa > Chordata > Mammalia > Chiroptera > Vespertilionidae > Myotis > Myotis brandtii. The sequence continues at coordinate 1,434,445 of NW_005354425.1, read as the reverse complement.
AACCACTGCCTTGGACTAAACCTAAAACCTGCTGCTTTAAACACTCAAGAACAGATTTCGCAAGCAAAACAAATACATCTTTTCAGACCTTTAAAAAAGATGATAGTCATGTTATTAACCACTGTTATCCCAATAAATTTAATTTTTAAAAAAAAGGATGATAGGTGGTACGTATAGGTTTTAATGTTCCCAGAAAAATTCACTTTCTCATACCACTAAAAAAAATTTAATAAACAACTTTAATAGCTCTAAAAATATTATCAGCTTATTATTTCTATTCTGTTTTGACTTTTTTCTAAGTACAATGTTTAAGGTACCTTAAGAGGTCCAAGAGAGGTGTTATGGTATAGTGAAAAAAGCACCAAATTAGGACTCCATGTTTGTCTTCATTCCTAGATTGTGAGCTCCTGGAGACAAGAATTAAGTTGTCTTCTTCATTGTTGAATTGTCCTCAGCACCTAGAACAGTACACGATAACAAACTTTAAAGTTTAAAGCAAATATAAATTTAATATTAGATAACTAGGAAGATAATAAATTCAGGTAGGTTATTTATTTATATCTCTCCATAATTCATAAGAAAAAATCATCTTTTCTAGTGATCAACAAAATAATAAGTTAGTACTTTAAGATACATTCTTGTACCTGGGAAATTAACCTGTTTAAAAACTAACAATTACTGGAGTGTGACCAAAGTCATTTCCTTACAATGGTTTAGAAATCCCTTTCCTACAATTCTGAAATACAAAAAGCTCTGGAAACCAAAAATTTTTATTTTGTATTTTTTTAGTAACTTATTTGACAGTCGAATTGATCTAACCTACACTTATTTGGCAGTATCTGACCTAAACTGAATGAGGCTATTTACTGATATTTATTTACCCAGTATGAATAATTGTATGGTTTGCTGCAAGAAATATTACCATATTTAAATATGCAGTGTTTTCCCTGAACTCCCTGGTGTGTTACAGTACACAGTACCTGGCATTTGGTTTTACACAAGTCTGCCAGACAATGCCAGATCTTTTCCTGGTTGCTTTACAAGAGGAATCTACAGTCCTATTTGGGCCATTCTGTGGCCATGCCCCTGTCCCAAGCCAATCTTTTCTGCAGCCATCCTTAGCAATACTTGAGGCTGCCCAAACAGCTCAGAGAGCTCTCCTGCCATGCCAATGGGAAAAATAAAAATAAATGTACTTCATACATACATAAAAATAAATGTATTAACTTCATAGAAAGTTAATGTAATCACTTTGATTGTCAATGATCTGTTGTTTAAGAAAGAACATATTAGTCTCTTATAAAGTACTTATTTTCATCACTTGATATTGGGCAGTCGAGAATCAGAATATAGTTACTTGCTCTTAGCCTTGTAAGGATATCTGCTCAGTATATAGCATTTACCATTTGACTGATGCACATCTTGGACAGTATATAAGAATTTCCTTCACATTAGGTGTGGGCAGCAACAGATATTTATAGAGAAAAAAAACAACCGGAGGCCATAACTGGCTCAGCTCCAACAACAAATCCATCATTACTCCATGGAACTGGTACACTCCCCACATTTCTCATGGACCCCACCCTGTGGCCCACAGTACCATATCTAGGGATCTCAATTAGAGATATTGTAAGTAAATAGGGCACGCCATTCTAGTAACGCTAGAGGTGGTGGACCTGCCTATGCCCTAGGGTGGGCTATTCAGGGTTTGGATAAATTAAGACGATGTAAATGCAAATGCAAGCCACAATGCCAACGTTTCCTATTTCCTCTTAAGAAAAAAAAAATCACCCCTCTGAAAACGCCTCACTCAGGAACTGTAGAGTTAGTGGGTAAAAGGTTCTCCGAACCACCACCTACGTCGGGGAGCGCTCCCTCAAAGCCGGGGTACCACGCCGCTCCTGCGCAGGTTCTAGACTCCTCCCTTTGGAGCTCTGCCCCACCCTTCTAGGCTACTTCCGGCCCTCACTGAACGCCCTCAACGCGCTTGCGC
>NW_005354425.1:1420477-1432222 GCF_000412655.1 Myotis brandtii | reverse complement strand
CCGGCCCCCGCCCGAAATCTCGCGAGGGTAGGTGCGCGTCCGTATTTTGCGGACAACTAGCTCTCACAGCTGCTGTAATTGCTGCTGCGGGAGAAACCGGAGCGGCTGTAGTCCGCGCGCCCGCCCTCCCCCTTTGACGAGAGACACCGCCTCTTCTCTCGCTCTGGTTATACACCTATTGCAGGGAGCGGCGGCTGCAACAGTCCCTGGACCCAACGCCGTCTCATCTCTTCAGACGGCCGCTTTGCCGGTCATTCCCGCAGCCCCGCTTCTGACGGCGCCCCCCTGCTCCTAACCGGTTCCTCACTTCAGAACGTCCGTTCACTCCTCATCCTCGCGCGGGACTCACCTCCCACGGTCTTGCCGAGGTGGAGGAAGACGAGGAGACGAGAGTCACCCTCCTAGGCGGCGTCGGCCCCCTCACCCGCGGGTGTGTCCTATAAATGGCGTCGGAAAGCGACACCGAAGAATTCTTTGATGCCCCAGAAGATGTGCACCTAGGGGGTGGCTACCCTGTAGGGTAAGTAGCTATGGCCCAGAAGCCGGGCGTCACGGTCACCCGGCTTCCCCTGTGCTGTCCCCCTTCACCCCTCGCTGGTCCCGCTGTGTCCGCCACCGCTGCTCCTGTCTCCAGCACTTCAGTGAGTCTAGGATGGGGGATCGCCCACCTCGGGCAAACCCCTTTCCCTGCTGAAAGGCCTCTGGGGCTCCAAGAGAACCCCTTTTTCGTCTTGCCCAGCTTTCTGCGAGGTGGGACAGCTCACGTGCCTGAAAGCCGGAAAGCCGGCGATTTGTGTTTGTGAGGTTCAGAGCTTACCTTTGAAACATCCGTCTGGCCTTGGATTTCCATAGATTAAAGGATCAATAATAGAAGAAATTACATTTCCCGTTTTTTCCTTTCTTTTGCCGCTAACTTACCTATTTTAGAGGTAGCCATAACTCGCCTGATTTACCATCCTCTTTTCCTTGCACAGAAAGAAAAGGAGTGGCGAAAAGGGTTGGGTGTTTACTTAGGAAAGTCCTCTAGCTGATGTACTCTAGATCAACAGTGTTTTATTAAAATGCCACCTTACCGTGAGGCAAAGGAAATTGAAGGTCCTTTACCATTAGGGAGAATGCAGTCTTAAAAGTTAGCCGCACATAAATGTATACAACCGACTACAGAGATACAAACAAGTGCTGAGTAATCTGGTGGTTGAAAGGAGACCCACAGCTTTGTGCTTTTTATCTAATTCTGCAAGATGTTTTAGTGGTGATTAATATGGGAGATTCTGAGTAGGAAGTACAGTAGTTGGAATGCTTCCCTTGACTAGGACTTTTATTTACCCACTCCTCCACTATTCAAAGTTGGAATAATATTTATAGAGATTTTGCCAAACTCTTCTATGGACTCGTGTGGGACTAGAGGCAGTAAAATATATTTGTTCATGGTGTAAGAACTTGAGAATTGGTAAAATTTGTATGTTAATGTAAGGCACTAATATGGTCAACTGCCATCAATTTTCAAGCTTACTCCTTGGAAGAAAGACCTTGTTTGATGCAAGCAAAGTTATCCTTATATTCTAGAAGTCGTTTTAAAACCTAATATATAATGTATTACCAAAAAATTACAACAATAAAGCCAAAGAATGTACATAGATAAATCCTGATGTGTGTGTTTCCAACAACCTTCTTCATACCTTCTTCATATCACTACGAGGGGATTTGGGGGGTGGGAATGGCCAATCTTGAGATTTCACTGAATCTCCTTCAAATTCAGTATCTGAAACAAGTTCATAGCTAAATGATAGAGGATAGAAAATACATTTGGATTTCCAAATACATTGGATCCCCTTGAAGTTAAATTTTATTTTTGTGGTTTCCCCCTCAAAGTAATGAACTTTCAGTTCAGTTTAAATGAAGCCTAATTCTTTAATACTTATGTATGTGTGGAGTGGGGAGGGAAATAACAATTGATGTATAGGATTGTAATCAATTTAGAACTGTGTGAATAGTGGTTCTTTTCTAATGAATAAAACATTTAATTTCGAAGGACAGTCATATCAGCAGCTGTGTAAACTGCCAAGTCTAGCACCTGGCACAGAGAAAGAACTCAAATGTTTATTCCCTTCTCCTTCCTTTCTTGGAATTAGCAAAATTAACATCATACAGTGCTTACTTTGGGAGGAAGTATGCAAAACTTGGAGCTATTTAACTTGTCTAAATTGATGAGTCATTTTGATAGAATTGATAGAGTCATTTCTTCCCTCATGGGACAATATAACTTCTCAAGCTCTTTGATCCTTTGATACTAGGTGAAAAGTAAAAACTTCTCTCTTGGGACCCAGTGTTCTAATTTTAACTCTAACCTGCCCAAATGTTTAGCCTGTTGAGCCCTATGGATAAAACTACAATGTCAGTCTCAATTTCATGGCTTCATCCTGTAATAGTCAGGGGATTTGGAAGAGAATTAGACTCACCTGGAGAACTGCATCTGAAAAGAACTAACAGTACTGCCAGGATAGCAAAGGTTGGCATAATTAACATATCCTCTATCCTTTGTGACAAGTTTTGTCATTTGCATAAGGTACTGTGAGGAGACCTAGAAATGCAGTGAGAAATCTTGATCTGTGAAAACAGATGGGGTCACTAGATACCTGGTCATCAGAGTATCTTCTGTCCTTTGATGTGAACCAAAGTAGCACAACATACAAACTAAGAGGTTAACAGACTGAGTTTGGGCACTTGAAAAAATGTTTCTTGCACCCTGGCCAGTGTGGCTTGTTGTTTGAGCATTGCCCTGTACACCGAAAGGTCAGGGGTTCGATTCCTGGTCAGGGCACATACCCAGGTACGGGGTTCAATCCCCTGTCCTGGTGTGCATATGCAAGGCAACCTATCAATGTTTCTCTCTCACATTGACATTTCTCCCTCTCCCTTCCTCTCTCTCTAAATCAAGAAAAACATATCCTCAGGTGAGGATTTTAAAAAATAAAAAATATATGCTTCTTGCTATTGTATGTTCTAGAGTACACAGACCATTTCACCAAATTCGTAGTAAACTGAGTGGGCAGTTGAGAGTTATTTCATTTTTGTTAATTAGTGGAATCCAAATACATAATCCATTTCCTAATACTGTTTTTTTTCTATTCCCCTCCAGTGGTATTTTCAGCTTTATTCTACACTTTGAAAGCAAATTTAATAAGTTAAAAATCAGTCCAGTTTTTTATAGGGAGACTTTTTATTCCAATGCAGCCTACTTTTCCACAGTGGCAGATCATCTCCACTTGATCAGCTTTGCAATATATACCACATTTATAATGCTTTATTTTGGTTGATACTTTAGGTCAGGTTTTCTTATTCTTATCTCCATTTTTATATATGAGGAATCTTAGGCTCAAAGAAGTTAATGAATTGGCCTAGGAGGCAACACTTGTGACAGCTGGAATTTAAAACCAATTCTCCAGACTCCTACTTTAGTATATATTTTCCAATGCATCATAGCAGCCTCACACTGTGTGTGTATGTGTGTGTTTGATAGAATTCTGAAGTAAAATGCTTTAGGACCTGCTTGCTGCATTGAACTGATGCATCTATTTAAAACCAGCAGCCCAAACTTTTCAGTTCTCTTGTCTAGCGGTTCCCACTTTCTCTTTCAGGAATGTGTATTTTGTTTTGTCAGATAGGAATTTTATAAGATTATGGTGTGCTACAGCTATAAGGGACATCTAGTTAAACCCCCATATAAAATGTTATGAAAACCAAAGCCCAGAGAGGGAAAGTGACTTGTCCAAGGTGCCACAGCAAATCAGTAACAGAGTTAGGACTATAATCCAGATTAGTTTCGATTAGTTTCAGTCTAGTATTGTTTTTTCTGCTACCATGCTGTCTTTTGATAAAGCAGGAAGGGGAGGAGGAAGTGTGGTATAGCAGAAAAAAAGCCCTGGACTATGAGTCATTTCATTTCCTCATCTTTAAATTGAGGAGATTCTGAGAACCCTCCCAACTGTAAAAGTCTGTCATATTGAGGTTTAATAGTGTGCTTTTATTGATAAACTTTTGTTCTTAGGAAATCTTTCTATGATTTTATTTTAGTTTTTAAGTGAACAAACTTGATGCTATTGGGATATGATGCAAAACCTGTAGATTTCAAATTAAAGATTTACTGGGTAAATTCTATATGAGATGAATGTTCCTGCTAATTTGTGGATTATACATATGCATACTAAAGGCTGGCACTGAGAACATGTTATAAAAATAAATGTGACATTTTGAGCATTCTTTATTTAAAATTCTTTTTTCATGGCAACCAAAATATTTTGAGGTGTTGGAAGGAATGATAGAATGGTAACATTTTTAGAGTAGGGAGACTGGGAGATCATTTAATCCAGGCCTCCCATTTTTTTAACTGGAAGAAATCTAGGCTCAGAGAAGGGAAGTGACACATTGCTGATTAGTGGCGGACTGGGAACTAGAACTCCAGTATCCTGGTTGCTCATTTATTCCATGTTGCCTTGTCTGTGGAAGGAGGGAAAGTACTGCTTGCTGAGTATCCCTGCTGTAGGTTTTTGGCATTTACCCTATTAGCAGGGCTCTTGAGATGGTTTACTCTCATCTACTGAGATTGTTTTTTCATATCTTGCTGTCAGAAGACATTGTTCTAGGGTCTTGAATTTTGCCCACTGATTTTCTCCAGGATGAACAAAGATTACAGAATAGCTGATCTAGGAACAGTGGTGGTTACTTATTTCATTTTATTTTTAGCAATCTAGTTAGTGTCAACTGCAGTCTATCTTTGTAGATTAGAGTAATAGTGAAATCTTGATTTTCAAACCATAAGAACTGAGATCAAACTGTCCTGAAAAATTTATCCTAAAAAACAAAAAGTTGCACAGCTTCCTTTGATGAAAACAGCTTCTCACTTTACTTGGGCATCATAAACATTTCTCTCTGAGTTGAAAATTGATACAAGTTTTAATAAATATTTGTGGATAAGGGTTATTTGTGGAAAGATTCCTAAAAAAATGGCTGTTCATGAGTTGATATTTAATCATAGATTATATTTTATTGCTGTTGGCTATGTGGATTGATAGGAATATATTTGTAAATGCTGTTTTATCACACCCAGGTAATATCATATTGAAGTGAGAAAACCTACATGTTAATTAGTAAATTCAAGTTCTAATTTAGTGGTCTCCAATTGTCAATTGGCCACTGATAGAGATAGGACAATGGTAGTAGTATTGTGGTTTGGGGGCTAACTTTGAATCTGTACAAACTTCTATAAACTGAAAACTTTATTCTGTTCTTGTGATAATCTACTGCATAAAGTGGGGTAGATAAAATTTGATATTTAAAATGTTAAAAACCTAGATAGATTTAGGATATCTACAGTTCAGTAGTGATCCTACAGAACAGAAAATAATTTCCAGTTGTTGGTATTTGAGACTTATTTTTTAACATATACATTACACAAAACTCTGTGTGTTCTCTTCAGTCCATTGTTTTAACTTTGACAAAGTCAGGTGAATTTGCCAGGGAAGCCCCTTGATGAGGCTGTTTGTTTCCTCATACTCTGCCTGCAATTCTACTAATTACTTCCTGGGGTAGTATGGGTGGAGGAAGTGGGTGATCTTAAGGGTGGTGGTGACGGATGGTGGTGAAGGTAGCCCTACAGACTGTGTAGAGAGCAGGTTATAAGGCTGCTCCCTGGGGCATTGATAACTGAAATATGGCAAATAACACCATTTAGTACTATTTTAGATATGTAGCTACACAGTGAATTAAATAAACCTTTCTGTAAGATTAATAATTAATAGCCCAAAGAAATACTTCAAACAAAATTTAAAGTAATAAAAACTGCAGGTACTTTATGATGTCTTTCTGATGTTTAACTGGAATTGATAATTAACTTACATTTCTATTTTCTACCCAGAGCTAAGCTAATTTCTACCAACTTTCATAAGGTCTGTTCCCCTCTAGATGTTGGATGTTATTCTGTTAACCAGCTAAACCTTTAATTGGGTGCTTTCCTTACTCTTCAGAGCAGAGCCCTATTCATTTTCTTATTTCAAATTGAACAGTCTTTGTGTTAGTCTGTCATTTCATGATTCAAATTTGAGGAAAAAGCACGTAAGACATAATGTGGGCCTCATACCTGATGGCAACCCTAATGTTTTTCCCCAGTCAGTATACAAATTTATCTTGGTTACTATAGCTACCAGCCTATCAGTTATTCTTCTAGCTCTTTTGCCTTCTCTCAGATATTAGGATTACCATATAATCAGGTTCTGCTACAGCTCTTCAGGTCTTAGCATTTTATTACCAGCTACAGCTGTCTGGCAATTTACAGTTTGGCATTCCATCAGGATCAGTTGGTTTTAGGTCCACAAACCCTTTTTGTCTCCAAACATTTTAAACATACAGAATTTAACAAGGACACATTTAGGCAACAATTTCCTCATACTAATTTTCTCAGTTCCATTGTTAGTCCTTGTCTTGAAGATTGAATGCATTGCATCACTCAGATTCAATGGCTGCCCCTTTGTAATATCAACGAGAATAAATTTAAAGATCAAAGAGAGACCATTTAAGAAATACATGTGCAGATGTGATTTAGACTCCAGATCATCACTAACTATCTGAAGTGACTTAAAAGCACCTTGATTCATCAACAACCACCTAATAAGTAATATGGCTTCTAACAAAAATTATTTCTGTAGGTTATAGAAAGAATGTTTGGCCTTTAGATTTATTCACTTGAATTTGGGAAAACTGTTTAGAAATTGAAGAGGAAAGGTTATCTTTCTTTTGTAGCCTTTGAATAAACAGGAAAAGAAAAATAAAGACTGAATAGTTATATAGGTCTTTATTATAAGTCTTTCTATTTAATTAACAAATACATATTTTATCAAAACTTCAGAATTCATATAATTAAATTAGTTTTAAATTATAAGTATTTAGTTGTCTTCCTAAAACTAAGGCTATTGAAGAAATAAGATATATTAGTTTATATATCAGTGTTTATGTTAGTGTTTGTTTTGGGTGCTAATGCTTGCTAATATTGTATGTTGTAGCAATAACTTGTAAATATGCACAGTTAATCTCTTGGTTTAACTGAATTGGAGGTGGTTAATCTGTTAATAATTTAGTAGATTTCATTATCCATATTCTTACATAACAATAAGTAATGTTTTTTTAATCAGAATTTTAGTCTTAAGACATTGTGTGTGCTTTTCAAAAAGTGTTTATATTTCTGAATTAGAAGAGTATGTGGTAAGCTTGTAACTTCATAAATGATTAAATTAAATTCCTGCCTTGAATTTGTATTGAAATTGTGATTTGAATGGTTTCATTGTAAGACCAGTGTATCCTATTCAAGACAGTGGTTAAATTCTGATAATGCCCCAATGAGAACTTCATTTTAATTGCACAAATAGTCTTAAAAGCAGAAAAAGTTTTACTTTTTCCACAGGGCCCTAATCCTTAAAATTTTAAAGAGGAAGCGGGGGGGGGGGGGCATAAACTGTTTTAAGAAAAGAAAGGCCAAGAGTGAAGCATAAAATTTTTGGTAACTTCTAACAGAAAACTTAAACAATATTTTCCAATAGGCATCCTGTAACAGTGCAAGCCATACCTGTATAAGACCTACTTGACCACTACTAATCATAATAGATTATTCCAGTACCAACACATTGAACCACGGACATTCTTATGAACCACAGGTCAAGCTTTCTCAAGAACCAATAAATAGAATGTAGAGCTTTATTCAAACTCACTTTCTCAGAAGTAGACATCCTGTTTACTAAGTAGGCAAAGAGAAGGGGTGGGAGTGCTCTTTCTGTCATTGCTTTTGAATTGGAAAGACTAGCCATGGATGACTTAATATCCATAGTCCTCTTTTAAATTTGTTCCTGAAAGTTTTTTATTTAAATTGAAAGACTGAGGGAATCATCTTTCTGGTTATTAGCAGTAGCATTAACAATTTGGATGTGTTTTTAAAAACTCTATTTTAAAATATGCTTATCTACCTATATCAAATTGATATGGCAGATGGTTTGAACATTTTCCCTAGCCCCATTTCCACCCCATTCACCTCCAGCTTTCTCCTTCCTATCTAATCAATGTCATTAGTACAGAGATTTTTCTAACATAACTTATTGTCCCTTACATCTGAGAAGTAACAGTGATGGTTTAAATCAGGAGCAGGGAACCTTTTTTCTGCCAAGGCCATTTGGATATTTATAACATCATTCACAGGCCATACAAAATTATCAACTTAAAAATTAACTTGCTATATTTGATCAAACATTTAATGAACTCATTCCTAATACCTTGGGAGGGCCAGACTAAATGATTTCACAAGCCTAATACTGCCTGCGGTCTGGATGTTCCCCACCCCTCGATTGAATATAATGGGTAGGCCCGGCCAGTGTTGCCCAATGGTTGAACGTCAATCTATGAACCCAGAGGTCACAGTTCAATTCCTGGTCAGGACACATGCTAGATTGCAAGCTCCATCTCCAGTAGGGGGCGTGTAGGAGGCAGCTGATCGATGATTCTCTCTCATCATTGATGTTTCTATCTCTCGCCCTTTCTCTCTCTGAAATCAATAAAAACATTTTTTTAAAATCAACCAATCAATAAGTAAATATAATGTGTGGGTCTTTGGGAGAGTAAGGGAAAGGTCCATTAAATTGGATATAGTGCATGCATTAGTAAATGGGATTGGTTAGCATCACAGGTAGGGGTAGGTTATTGGGTTAGTGAAAATAGGTAAGCAGAATAAATTGATAAAACTAGCACCTTTGTTGAGTGAAAGTGAGTATGTTTGTCAATATTTGGAATTGGTGTTTTATCTTTATTGGATTGGCTTTAGAGATTAAGGCTAATGACTGAGATCAGTCTTTTTTTCTATAAGTGAACTTTACTATCCCTGTTTGTCCCAGGACATAGCTCTTGACTATTGACTTTTAACCTTTTCCTTATTTCCCAGCATAAAGATGTCCACAATTGATGTGTAATAGTGATAAAGGGTTTCAGTGGCAGAAAAAAGATTTAAGTGGTGATAGGAATGGTGCGTAGGCAAGCAGACTCTATGGCAGGGGTGGGGAACCCTTTTTCTGGCAAGGGCCATTTGAATATTTATAACATCATTCTTAGGCCATACAAAATTATCAACTTAAAATTAGCCTGCTATATTTGGTCAAACATTTAATTAACTCACCCCTAATAGCTTGGCAGGGGCAAATGATTTCATGGGCCTTATACGGCTCACAGGCCAAACATTCCCATCCCTGCTCTATGGCGTTCACTACTCTTCATGCTTCTACTTTGGAACTTCCTGGTTCTCTCTCTTACACACACACACACCAGTTCCTATCAAAGTGAAGAGAGAAGAAATGGGGAGGGGCTGAGGCAAGGACAGTAGTTTGGATTTATATTTATGGGACCTTTGTAACTTGGGGACATCCTGTACTCAGCAAATATTAAATGTTAACAGTTAAGCCTTGCATTAACCAATTTCACCCAATAAATTTAATTAAAAAAAAAAACAGTGAAACCTTGGGAGGTGTCGCCAGTTATCCTGCAGTCATATCAATTCCTTGTTACCAACTTTTTTTCCCAGTGATAAATGTGTTCACAGTAAGAAAGATAATTATAGTTCTACATGTTGTTACATGTAAAGAATGATAATGCCATACTGTCAACTAAAGTTGGTGTTTAGTTTCCAAAGTACTTTTACTCACATTACCTCTTCTGATCATCCTGTAGTTCTGTTCTGAAGGACAATTTTTGTGACATAGGTAGAACAATTATTCTAATTTTACAAATAAGAAAAGTTAGCTCAAGATGGATAAGGAATAGCCAGTAAAAGTAGAACTTCACTAATTATGGTTTTAAAATGGAGATGTAAAACATTAGGTTCTTTCTTACTTTCCTTTTGTAAACTATAAACATTTATGATGCTGTATTTTACATATGAATTATTGGAATGATGAGGCTAACTGTTCTGCCATTTAGGAATATATAATTTACTGTTTAAAATAATGAAAGCAATATTCTTACGCTCTTCTTTCTAAGCTTTGATAGAATTCATTATGTTATGGTAGCTAGGTCAGAAAATAACCTTGCTACTGAAAGAGCTGGAATCCCAGACACTGCTAACTGCATTTTAAAGGTATGTTCTTTGTCCCTAAGGGAAAACCCATCAAGAGGTAAGCCACTGCTGATTTGGGCTTCTGTGCCTCATCAAAAAGCCTTGATCACAGATTTTTTTCTGTACTTGTTTTATAGATTGTTGTCAGTTGTTTACTTAGGCCACGGTATTTGGTGTTTCAGTTTTTGGGGGAAGTTTTTTGGATTTTTTGGTATAACTCTGAATCATATTTTGGCTACAAGCCACTAATTGGAAATACAATGTTTCTCTTTTTTCTTCCCCTCAAAAGTATTTTCTAACAGTCACAATGAATGCATGTGGTAGTTATTAATATTTTCCACCTAATCAAACCTCTATTGGCTGCCAGATTAATAGGGAAGATGCATTTTTACTAGGTAGGCAATTAGAAAAATTACATCAGTAATTACTCTTTAACATGTAAATAAGATTGAATAATCTTTTTTATAGTAAACAATAAATTTGGCCTACAGAATGTTTTATGTATGTAAGCATTCTAGGTAATTTGAGATTTTTCTAAAATATTTATCAAATCTGCCTGGCCAGTGTGGCTCAGTTGAGTGTCTTCCCATATATCAGGAGGTCTCTGGTTCGATTCCCCATCAAGGCCCATGCCCAGGTTGCAGTCTCAATCCTCAGGGGGGTGGGGGTGTGCAGGACGCAGCTGATCAATGCTTCTCTCTCATCAGTGTTTCTCTCTCTGAAATAAAAACATTTAAAAATATATAATCAAATCTTTAATACATATTTTATTAAAGAATGCAGAAGTAGAAATTCAAATACATAAAGCACATAAATAGAATTTATACAGTAAAGTGCTTAATATTAAATCTCACTGAAATATTCCAATTTTCTATTATTCATGATATTGATGAAAAACATAAATAATTAAAAGCAACCAATTATACCAAAACCTCAATTCAGTCATTAGTTTAAAACTACCTTTCCCATCAAACCTTGCACCAGATAACAGTAAAAAAATTTTAATGTAAGAAACAAAATAAATGATTTGGTTTGATTTTTATTTCTCTGCCCATCTTTCATGCTGAGCAATAAACTTGGAATAAGAAAAGTAAAGAATTGATTTATTTAAATGTTTTAAGAAATGGGTTTGACAGGTTCTTTAGAGCTCTAAATTCTACATAGGGTAGCCTATATAAAGTTATTAGCATTTACTTTTAAAAATTAGTACAGCATTGGATGTTTTACATAACTTAAAAAGTCATATTGGCACATTAGCTTTTGTAATATTGGCTTTTAACTCAACAACTTGATTGTTTACTTTTAAAAGTAAATGACAATGTGATTTAGTATGATTGTATTAGTACTGACTTCTAAAGACAATCATATATTGAGTTGTCTGTTTCTGTTGCAATTTTTATTAGAATTTTTAAATTTTATTTATTGTTATTTTTATTTTTAAATATATTTTTACTGGCCTCGGAGAGGAAGGGAGAGGGAGGGAGAGATAGAAACATCAATGATGAGAGAGAATCATTGATCAGCTGCCTCCCACACACCCCCCACCAGGGATCGAGCCTGCAACCCAGGCATGTGTCCTGGACCAGAATCAAACTCGGGACCCTTCA
>NW_005354425.1:1418192-1420112 GCF_000412655.1 Myotis brandtii | reverse complement strand
GCTGGCCTGGTCCCCCCCAACTGCCCTCCCCTGCTGGCCTGATCGCCCACAACTGCCCTCCCCTGCCATCCATCTTGTGGTGGCCATCTTTGACCACATGGTGGTGGCCATCTTGTGTATTGGAGTGATGGTCAGTTTGCATATTGGTAATGACTAATTAGCATATCCGGTTGTGACTGTGAGGGTGTTGTGACCAATTTGCATATTACCCTTTTATTAGTATAGATTATTAGTATAGATGTGACTCTTTTCCTACCCCATGTTGGCAAATTGGGACATTGTGATATAGGTGCCCTACCTTGGAGTTATAGTTTTTTAAAAATATGTTTTTATAAATTTGAGAGAGAGAGAGAGAGAGAGAGAGAGAGGGAGGGAGGGAGAGGGAGAGAGGAGACATCTATTGGCTGCCTCCTGCACGCCCCCTACTGGGGATCGAGCCCACAGTTCTGGCATGTGCCCTGACCAGGAATGGAACCAGCAACCTCTTGGTGCCACTCAAGCAACAGCCACATTAGCCAGGGCTGGAGTAACCATTTTAACAGGGGTGTTTTTCTTATGGTTATAAACGTACATAGTAGAATGTTTTTAGTTTAGAATTCTCGAGTAGGCCCAGGGAGGTGATATATTTTTCTGTTATTTTTTCAATAAATAGATTATCAAGCTGTTTTCTCAGAATTTGGCATAAAACTGCATGAATTACAAAAATCAGTTTTGAAAAATTGGGTTGTCATTTTAGATAAGATATAGTTGCTTAAAGGTCCACTTTAAGTTTGTAATTACTTTATATGTGACTAGATTTATATTTCATTATAAAATTTTCTTTGATTTCATTGATTGTTTAAAAATATTGCCACAATATCTACTTACAAAAAACATAGAACTATTATGCCAAATTTCCTCACCATCTATTTCTATTAATATCATCTATAAAATAGTTGCTAGGTGTTTTAGGTACATTCTACTTCTTGGCTTTCATAGTATTTAAAACTTAAAATCATCTCAAAGGATGATAAAGGTATGTGACATCTTGACCTAATTCCCTATTAAGATGATTGTCATAACTGTATTCTTGGCTTTTTGTTAATCTTGTTAATAAACCACTATTGCCATATATCTAGGGAAATTTGAGTGATTCCTAAATTTTTTAGTTATTTTTATTTATTTTTTTATTGATTCTAGAGCGGAAAGGAGAGGGAGAGAGAACTAGAAACATGATGAGAGAGAATCATTGATTGGCTGCCTCCTGCACACCCCCCACCGAGACCGAAACCCGGGCATGTGCCTGGTTCATAGGTAAATGCTTCACCACTGAGCACACCGGCCAGGCAGATTCCTTTTATTTATATATATATACATATACATATACATATATATATGTATATGTATATATATATTTTAATGATTTCTTTGAGGGAGAGAGAGAAACATCAATTTTTTAATTTAAATCATTTATTATTTAAAGTATTACATGAGTCTCCTTTTTCCCCCAATGACCTCTCCCTCGCCACCCAAGAAACATCAATTTATTGTTCCACCTATCAATGCATTCATTGGTTGATTCCTGTATGTGCCCTGACCCAGAATCAAATACACAACCCTGACACATTGGGACGACACTCCAACCAACTGAGCAACCTAGCCAGGGCATGATTCCTATTTTTTTTGATTGCCCAGTTAAAACATGCCATTTTAGGTTGTTCTATGAAAATAAGACTCATTTATGACTTCATAGCACTTATTTTTCCTGCTCTTCCTAGACTTTTCAGGTTCAGTTGAGATTGTCACTGTTGGTAGAATCCCAGCTTAAATATGGCTATGAAAATGAGTGCTGTACTGTCACAAATGATTTGAGTTTGAAAGGCCAGCAGATGATTTTCTCTTAGATCTAATTTCTTTACTGTTATTAGATTGTAGGTGCTG
>NW_005354425.1:1411265-1418153 GCF_000412655.1 Myotis brandtii | reverse complement strand
TCACTTAGCATATAGTCTAGAAAACTTGAGATTCTAACTAATTAATAAAATTAGTATATGCATTTCCGTTCCAATGAATAATACTGCATACCAAATTTTAAGAACTATGTGCTTAGAGCAAGGTTTTTAAAATAAAATAGTATCACCCTAGCCCGTGTCCGGCAAACTGCGGCTCGCGAGCCACATGCGGCTCTTTGGCCCCTTAAGTGTGGCTCTTCCTAAGCCTTAGGAGTACCCTAATTAAGTTAATAACAATGTACCTACCTATATAGTTTAAGTTTAAAAAATTTGGCTCTCAAAAGAAATTTCAATAGTTGTACTGTTGATATTTGGCTCTGTTGACTAATGAGTTTGCCGACCACTGCCCTAGGCGGTTTGGATAGAGTGTCCGCCCGCAGACTGAAGGGTCCCAGGTTCGATTCTCATCAAGGACACGTACCTTGGTTGCAGGTTCCCCATCCCTGGCGTGCAGGAGGCAACCAATCAATGTGTCTCTCGCATCGATATTTCTCTCTGTCTATCCCTATCCATTCTACTTTCTCTAAAAATCAATGGAAAAATAAAATAAAGTAGTATCTTGTTGTCCAAACTTGAACTGTTTTTATTTTTTGTTCTACGTGGGGTTTGGTTTTGTTTTGTTTATCTGCCTGGCCTAAGTAAGGGGGAAATCTTCATGTCAGTGTTTTCTGAGCACCAGAACCCTTCTGATTCCTAATTTAGATTTAACATTTTTGTGTTGGTTTTAGTTTGACACTAGATCTTGCTATTTTAGCTTGCTGGTCTTTAGAAAGCAAAACCCTTTAATTATCTGCTTACTTTAATGACTGGCTAAGGCCTTATCTGCTCATATCCTTTTCACCTCAAGGGCCTTAGAATCTCAGCACCTTCTTTGTATAGGCAAGCTGTTCTTTGCTGTGCTTAATTCAGTTCCTTGAGGTGCTGCTTAAGCTCATGTTACTTTTATATTTTCCTGATGACAAAGGTAAAAAGAAGGGGTTACAAACAAAATCAGGCCACAGGGTAATTCTCTGTTAAGCTCTTTGTAGTCACCTTCCTATAAGAAAAATGTTTCCCAAGTCACCAGATTTATTCTAGCTGACTCACTCTGTATTCCCTCCTTCCATATTCCCCCCTTTTTACCGCTTTAGGAGTCTGTCAAGAATTTTGCAGCCTGACAAGAAGCTTCTTCAGAGCCAGCCACCTTTCTTCCTCAGAGCCTTAAAAAAAATTACTCTTCTCACTAACAGAAAAATAAAGAAGACCTTGTTAGTTCATTTTTCTGTGTGTTGTCCAATTGTTTTGGTATATTCTTTTCAACCAGTATAATGAGAAGACAGGAGATGGAAATGTTAAGTGTGAGATCACTCAATTTTATTTGTATACTTTAGGAGGTAGGTCTTTGAGTTCCTAGTTGTTGACTATGAACCAGGTGTCAAATGTTAGGTTTAGTCTCCCACTCCTTCCTCCCTATTCTCAGAAGGCTTACAGAGTGTGTGTGTGTGTGTGTGTGTGTGTGTGTGTGTGTGTGTGTGTGTGTGTGTTTGTTTGTTTTCAGATAACCTCAGGTAAGAGGTAAAGAAACACCAAGCCCAAAAGCGCAGAGTATCTATCTATAGCTTAAAGGTGAGAAACTAGAGATAGGATCTGGCTCTTTAAAATCCCAGAAATTCAGTGGTCTTTATAAAAATAGACTTAAGCACTTGCACCATAATTTTTAGTCCTGATTACCCTAAAGCTATAGCACTTAAGTGATGAAGATTTGAGTTTAAAATTGGAAAGGGTTGCCTGGCCAGTGTGGCTGGGTGGTTGAGTGTCACCCTATGAACCAGTTGGGGTGCATACAGGAGGCAGCTGATCAATGTTTCTCTCTCACATCCATGTTTCTTTCTCTCCCTTTCTCTCTAAGAAAATCAATAAAAATGTGTTTTTTAAAAAAGAATTTTGCTTAGAATTGACATCAAGCAAATCTGTTTATAGTTTGTAGCATCTACCTGCTTTCCAGTGTTGATTATTAGAGTGTTTTACTTATTGTCCTCTTCCATTCTCTCTCTGATTCTTCAAAGGTTTTACATAGGGATTGAGCTCTGTAAATTCCCAGAGTATGCTGGGATATAATTTGTCTGGCACAGGAGAACTGAACTCATGTATATTAGGGAGGTACTTTTATCTCCTTGAATGCTTTGGGATTCAGTTTCCTCATTCTTACACTTTGGTTTTTCCTGTATGGTTTGACTATCAGTAATCTTTAATTGGAAGAAAAAGAAGTGAAGCAACATTTTACATTATACTATTTATTCACATATAAGCAGATCTACACTTTCTTTTTCTTGTTCTTGTTCTGAATATAAATTAAAGATTTTCTCTAGTCATTTTTTAAAATCCTAGCACATTCTGAGACCAGTCTTCCTGATACTGTTCTGATAGGTTTTTTGCCGTTTTTCTTGGATATGTGTCCATTTCATCCCTCTAATTTCTTCTGTATGTTTTCATTTAAAATATTTCTTATGGCATGTCACCATGGAGATGCAGTCAACAAATTTCAGACCATGAGAAATTCTAAAGGATGAACAACCTAATGTGTGTGTGTGTTTGTTTGTTTGTTTGTTTGTTTAAGACTATTTTTAGAGTTTTAGGTTCACAAAAAAATTGAAAGGAAGGTACAGAGATTTCTTGTACACACCCTCTCCCTCACACATGCATAGCCTCCTCCATTATTGACATCCCCCACCAGAATGGTACATTTGTTACATGTGATGAACCTACACTGATATATCAGAGTCACCCAAAGTCCATAGTTTACCTTAGGGTTCACTCTTGGTGGTGTACATTCCATGGGTTCAGACAAATATATAATGACATGTAGCCATCATTATAGTATCATACAGAATAGTTTCACTACCCTAAAAATCTTCTTCAGGATAAACATCCTAGTTCCTCAACACATGAACTGTAAGAAATAAAAGATCAAGGAGAACCTGTGGACTGAAAGAGACATATCAACTGGTGGGGGCCTTATTTGGATATTGATTGAGATGAACCAACCGTAAAAAAAAAAAAGTTAAGCAATCGGGAAAATGTTGACTGTGTATAATAAGGACTTGTTAAATTTGATAATGTACTGTGATTAAATCTTAAAGGGAAATATTTTTAGATACACACTGAAATTTTATGGGTAAAAATAAAATAATTTCTTGGGATTTGCTTCAAAATAATCTGGCAGAGAAGTGAAGGGAGAGGTATTGATATTGACTATTATTGAACATGGTCAGTATGTTGTACATGTGGGTTCATAATATTATTCTACTATTTTTGTATATGTTTGGAATAGCCATAATTAAAAGTTGGGGAAACGACCCCAAAATATTTTTATGGTCATATATATTGTTATGGGCAGATTCAAGACTAAAAATCCAATTTCCTGATTCCAATTCATGTTATTTTACTATATAGCTAAATTTATAACCCTTCTGCTTCCAGATGGATGTCAAGTTACCCTTTCAGTCTCTAGAACAGGGGTGGGCAAACTTTTTGACTCGAGGGCCACAATGGGTTCTTAAACTGGACCGGAGGGCCGGAACAAAAGCATGGATGGAGTGTTTGTGTGAACTAATATAAATTCAAAGTAAACATCATTACATAAAAGGGTACGGTCTTTTTTTTTTTTTAGTTTTATTCATTTCAAACGGGCTGGATCCGGCCCGCGGGCCGTAGTTTGCCCACGGCTGCTCTAGAACCTTAAAGCCTTCCCTGGGAAATTTGTGGTGGTACGCTTAGATATTCAGGGCTTTAATAAATGGCCAGTTTCACTTGACTGGTTACCTATCTATGTGAAACCATGAAGAGATATTAGAATTATTAGGGTAAATCAACAGGCTACATGGGTTATTCAATCAGCAAAGAGACTTGGGTCCTAGTCCTAACTCTGCCTTTGATGTTAATAAAAGATCTAGGAGGTCAGAGATCATATCTGCTTTGTTCACTACTTTACATACAGCCTACTACCACTGTGCTGGTACGTGGTAAGCAATAGGTAAATGTTAAATGAATGGATTAATTTAGCCTTTCCTGGCCTCATTTTCTTCACATGTGAAATGAGATAGTTGATCTAAATGATTCTTATGTTTCCTTCCACACTAAAAATATTCTTTCCTGCTGACTGATTTTTTAAAATCCTTTTAGGATTTTGCAAAGAATTACTGGATATCTTTAATGCTAGGTAACATCAATAGGTAGCATGCTCACGTCTAACACCTGTGACAAAAAACCCACAGTTATGCTGCATCCAAATCTCTTAAAAATAGCCTACTGCTTTGCAATTTCTGTTGGATTGGTTTTGTTTCCAAAAAATAAATGAATACTCTTCTCAATTTTACCTTATTAGAGTGTCAAGTTTAAGAAATTCCAAAGTCAAACTATCTAAGAGTGTTAATAAAATGTTGTGTACCTGGCATATTTGTACTTTTCACTGAAACTGTATCGATTGTAGTATTATGTCAGTTTATAAAAGATTTGACATTTTGCTTCCTATGGAACCTTGGTGGGCAACTTTTGGGTAAGTTGCAGTTATTGTCATCATATCCAAATCCCAGTGACTAAGCACCTGCCTTTGTGAGTAATGCCCTTATTATTCTGATGAAATTTTGCCTCAGGTATCTGAAGGTCATCACTGGATCAGGTCAGAGTTTATAGAAGAAAATTAATCCCTATACCATCCTTCAAAATCACCAAAGCAACGTTTTGAAGCTATGTAGAAATTTTAAAATAATGAATATTATGCAAATATTAAAATGCCTTGGTATTGAACACAAATACCCTAGCCGCAGAAGGAAAACTATCATTTAAAATGCTAAATAAATAGGGACTGGAGAAAGCCTCTGTCACATTATTTTATATTCAAACATGAGTTTTCTTACTATAAACTCAACATAGTGAGTGTGTGAAAATAATTTTCTTATAAAAACAGGATATAATGAATTGAAATATTCTATCTGTATTGAAAGCTGCTGAAGTACAAATCCGAAAATTGCTTTTATATTCAAAACCTGTGTGGAAACGACACTAAAAATTATTTTAGTATTTATTTATAAGCCATGTGGTGGTTTGTTTTTTGTTTTGTTTTGTTTTGTTTTTTTAATATATTTTATTGATTTTCCACAGAGAGGAGGGGAGAGGGATAGAGAATTAGAAACATCGATCAGAGAGAAACATTGATCAGCTGCCTCCTGCACACCTCCCACCGGGGATGTGCCCACAACCAAGGTACATGCCCTTGACCGGAATCGAACCTGGGACCTTTCAGTCCACAGGCCAATGCTCTATCCACTGAGCCAAACCAATTAGGGTGGTGGTTGTGTTTTTTTTTTTAAATAATATTTGTTTAAAACAGACTTTATAAATTTATATTTATTGATTAGAGAGAAAAAGAGAGAAGCATTGGTTTGTTATTACATTTATTTATGCATTCATGATTGGTTTTTGTATGTGCCCTGACCAGAGATGGAATCCACAACCTTGGCATATCAGGACTACACTCTCACCAGCTGAACTACCTGGCCAGGGCTTAAAGCAGACTTTATTTTGAAACTGTTTTAGAAATCTCTTGTTTTTCATGTTTAAATTTAATAGTACCATTGATAGACATTGTCTTCAATTTCCTAGACTATGCTTGAAAATCAAAGATTTACTGCATTTTTAATCAGTATTAATATGTAGAAAAAAATTTATATACTATTAGGTAATCAAGGAAGCCTTGCCATTTTTTTCATCTTTACCTGAGGGAATACTTTCATTGATTTGAGAGAGAGAAGAAGGGAATGAGAGGAACCAAGACGGCAGCATAGGTAAACACCTGTACTTGCTGCCTCTCACAACCACATCAAAATTACGACTAAAATACAGAACAACTATCATCCAGAACCATGAGAAAGCTGGTTGAGTGGAGGTACTACAACTAGAGAAGTAAAGAAGAAAGCGCATTGAGACTGGTAGGAGGTGCAGAGGCGCTGAATGGGCTGGTCTGGCACCCGGGTGTGCAAAAAGGGAGATCACCTCTGCAGAGGCCACCTGGAGGAGCAAGGAGTCTCAGCTCCACACCAGACCCCCCAGCCCAGGGTTCCAGAGCTGGGGAAAGAAGTCCCTACTGGCAGTAAGAACTACAAACTGTAAAAACAATTGCGGATTGGGACTGAGTGACACACAGGCTGCTAGAGACCCAGCTGCTCCTCTTAAAAGGCCAGCTCCCGCTTGCTCTGAGCTCTAGTGCCAGGCGAGGCTCTGGGGGACCCAGACAGATACAGGGAGAAACTGGACTGTCTGGCATCAGGGCAGGAATGCAGGGGTGGCTTTCTTCCAGACGGAAGTGCTTCCAGCTATCATTGTTCCCGTGCTGGGAGCTTCCCCGAGCAGGGCTGACTGGCAGACATTTCTGTTCGCTCCGCCCTGGAGATTCCCTGAGACCCTGCCCCACCCAATTTACAACCCCACCCCAGCTGTGCACAGTGGCTTTTGCATATGAATAGCCTGTCCTTTCTCAGCCTAAAACCAGTCAAACAATCCATAGCTGGGTCAGGGAGCCCCAAAGCTATCAATAAAAGGCCCAAGGCCGGCACCAGCACCAGCCTGCCTTGCTTCACAGCTGGGCCTCATCTGGGTACTTCCAAACCCAATACAAAGAGGAGGAATCTGCAGATCTTTCGGTAGCTCCTGCTGGGTGGCCCCAGGCAGTGGCTGACTTTGTACCTCCTTGGAGATCCAAGAGCCAGTGTACCCAGTGGTCAGTGTGAGACCATAACAGAGTACAACTCTTCACATCCATAAGCAACACACTCAAGGGACAAACTCAGTGAGCACCAAAGCCCCACTGAAGCAAGTCCTGCCCCATAAGGGTGT
>NW_005354425.1:1399323-1410067 GCF_000412655.1 Myotis brandtii | reverse complement strand
TACCTATGGACACAGACAATAGGGTGGCAAGGGCCTGGGGTTGGGTGGGAACCGGGTGGAGAGGAGCTATGGGAGGAAAAAAAGGGACATCTGTAATAATCTCAACAATAAAGATTTTTTAAAAAGAAGGGAATGAGAAAGGGAGAGAGAGAGAGAGAGAGAGAGACATCAATTGATTGCTCCCAATATGGCCCAGACAGGGGATCAAACCCCAACCTGAGCATGTGTCCTGACTGGGAATAGAAGCCATGACCTTTCAGTGTACTGGATGATGCTCCAACCAACTGAGCCACACCTGCCAGGGTGGAGGATTAGCCCTTTAAGGAACTCTTACCTTTTGCAATAGCATGGATGGACCTGGAGAGTATTATGCTGAGCAAAATAAGCCAGTCAGAGAAAGATAAGTATCAAATGATATCACTCATATGTGGAATCTAATGAGCCAAATAAACTGATGATCAAAAATAGACCCAGAAGCATGAACAGACTGTTGAACCTCCGAGGGAAGGCAGGGGAGGGTGGGTAGGAAGAGATCAACCAATGAACTTGTATGCATAAATAACCCATGGACACAAACAATGGGGTGATGAGGGCCTGGGCAGGGGGGAACCTATGTAATACTTTCAACAATAAAGATTTAAATAAATAAATAAGTAAATGTTAAACTTTGTAAGAAGCACATTTATTGTTTAAATTAAACTTTTTGTTTCTCAGCTATTCAAATGTGTCAAAATATTAGTTCTTAAAATATTCTATATGTTGAAAATTTTGAAATGGAAAAATGAACATTTGAAGTTCTTATTTTGGTTTGTTAAGTTTTATTTAAAGCACGGTGGAGTACGTTCAGCCCCTGGGCCATATAAGACCCATGAAATCATTTGGTCTGGCTGCCAAGCCATTAGGGGAGAGTTAATTAAATGTTTGACCAAATATATAGCAAGCTAATTTTTAAGTTGATAACTTTGTATGGACTTCGAATGATGTTATAAATATCCAAATGGCCCTTGGCAGAAAAAAGGTTCCCCACCCCTGATTTATAGTAAGGAATACCACCAACACTTAAAGATTTCTCACTTGTGTGGGATGTACTAAAAGTTATTTTAAGTAGGCATTTGGACTTTTTCATGGGAAAATTACTCACCTTAACATGTAAAAAGGAAGAATTTAATTTGCTCAATTTAGTATCTACAGAATATTTTGAAGGAATATTCTTCTAGTTAACTAGATGTATCAAAGCATCACTGAACATTTATGAGTGTGTGTGTGTGTGTGTGTGTGTGTGTGTTAGATTATGTCCATATTTTTAGGGGAAATCAGAGGGTATAAAATTTAGGTCATTAATTATGGTATAAATTACATCTTTACTCCCAAACTAATCAAGGGTCTTAAAATTAAATTTTCTAAAATTACAGGAACTATAAAGAGCCTTGCCTACATGTCTTGCAGCTAGTTGGTTGGGAAAGCCAAGAATAGAACTTAATTTTCTTGACCTCTGGTCTCCTATATCTTCTGTCCCCAAACTTGAACATAAATATAGTCATGCCCCACTTACCTACAGGATATGTTCTGAGAAATGCATTGTCAGGCAACTGTATCATTGTGGGAACATCATAGAATACACTTATACAAATGTAGGTGGTATGGCCTATTACATATCTAGGCTATATGGTATAGCCTATTGCTCCTAGGCTACAAGCCTATGCAGCATGTCATTGTACAAAACAACGTGAGACTAAATCAAACAGAAGAGAAAATGATGCAATCAAGAGATGCGGTAATAAACACAAGATGTAAGAGGCTGATGCCAGCATAATAAGGCATACTGTTTTGCAGCAAACGTTTCTTTGCAAGTAGAAAGAATACACTCTAAAACAATGATAGAATTATAGTATAGTAACTAACATAAATCAGTAATGTAGTCATTCTCATTATCAAGGATTATGTACTGTACATAATTGTATCTGCTCTGCTTTTATATGACTGGCAGTGTAGTAGGTTTGTTTACACCAGCATCACCACAAATGTGAGTAATGCACTGTACTAGGTAGGTCTTTATGATAGGAAATTTTCAGCTCTGTTATAATCTTACTAGAGGCCCGGTGCACAAAAATTTGTGCACTCAGGGTAGGGGGGGGAGGTCCCTCAGCCTGGCCTGTGGAGATAAATCTAAGTTTCAGGCTCATGGTGCAATAGTCTGATAATTTTACTTGGTATGTTGTAGAAAGAATACATTCAGTGTCAGCTTTGAGCAAGTGAAATTATTTTCCTGTGATGTTCTCCTTTTAGATATTGGCCATACTGAAAATTTTTCAGAGGCAGTAATTTCATCATTGTTTATGCCCTAGTATAGGAATTTATTTTATCTTTTTATTCTTATTCCAAATATTATTTTCTTTAACTTGATTTCATCCTATATTTATTGAGAAGTAGTAAAATTTAATAGTAAAATTTGTGTGTATAGATTAGGAATTTTGACATTCAGAGATAGCTTTATAACTACTCCACAATAAAGATATAAACTTTATATCTTCCCCCAAACCTCCCTCATGCTATTTTGCATTGTATCCCCTCCCTCAACCTGAAAGGCTGTGAAGCACTGATCTGTTTTCTATCTCCATAAATGCATTATCTTGATTTTCAAATAAATAGAATCATATAATATATGTGCTTTTGAATTTTACTCCTTTAACACAGCATAATGCTTGTGATACTTGCCCACATTTTTGCATATATCAATTATTCATTTTTATTACTGAGTGGTATTCCAAACTACAGATACCTTAATTTAGTTATCAGTTTATCAGGTGATAAGCATTGGGACTGTTCCCAGTTTTTGTTTATTATAACAAAAGCTGCTACAAACAGCTTTGTGCTTTCTGTGTAAAATAGTTTATTTCTGTGGTCAATACCTAGGATTGGGATTGCTGAGTGATATATTACATGCATGTTTTACTTAATAAGCTATTATCAACCTGTTTTCCAAAGTGACTGTAGCATTTTTCATTTTCATCAGCAATATATTCAAACTCCAGGTGTACCACATATTCACCAACATGTGGTATTAGAGTCTTCTTTAGCCATTCTAGTGTGAATGTAATGTATCTCATTCTGATTTAAATTTTTATTTCCTAATTACCTTGGCAACTTATTATGTGCCCATTGTCAGTTCAGATGCCTTTATTGAAGTGACAGTTGAGGTTTTCAATGATTTTTGTTTGTTTTTTTATTTGTATTTTTAAAGTCCTTTACTCAGGGTGGGGCCAAAGTAATTTTATAGTTGTGTATGCAAAACAGAGTTTCTTGTTTATTATTGTACTAGAGGCCCGGTGCACAAGATTTGTGTAGGGGGGTCCCTCAGTCAGACATCCCTCTCACAATCAGGACTGCTGCCTCCTAACTGCTCACCTGCCTGCCTGCCCGATTGCCCCTAACTGCTCCCCCACCAACCTGATCACTCCTAACCACCTCTGCCTGCCAGGCTGATCACCCCTTACTGCCCCCCGCAGCCGGCCTGGTCATCCCCAACTGCCTCCTCTGCTGGTCTAGTCGCCCCACACAGATTGCTTGTTCAATTGTTTGGTCTTCCCTCATTAATGCCCCTACTGGCCTTGTCGCCCCATGCAGTCTGCTGTTCAATCATTTGGTTTTTCCTCACTGCCCCCCCTGCTGGCCTGGTCACCCCACACACCCTGCTGTTTGGTTACCCCTCACTGCCCCCCCCTCCCTGCCAGCCTGGTCTCCCCACACAGCCTGCTCTTCAGTCGTTTGGTCATTCCTTACTAACCCCTCTGCCGGCCTGGTCGCCCCATGCAGCCTGGTGTTCAGTCGTTTGGTCATTCCTCACTAACCCCCCTGCAGCCTTGTCGCCCCACTTAGCCAGTTCGGTCGTCCATTCGGTTGTTTCGGATGTGACAGCCCCTGGCTCTTTATATCTATAGATGGGACCATCATCCTATATTAAGAACATTGATGGAAACATAGTTATGCAGTACATAAATGTAGTTTTCTTTAGGCAGCAGTCTGAATAATGTTATTATCACTACTTTGAAGTTAGAGACTGAGTTACAAAGAGGAGTTGAGTGATTGTGTAGGGATACCTAAGATTTATGACAGCTCAACTTATTTGGCAGCTACTTCTTTGGTAATAATGATCCTCTGATACAATTGGAAATAAGTAATCACTTAAGCTGTTTTCTGGCTGGAACCATGGAGGGTGCAGAAGAGAAGAAGAAGAAAGTTCCTGCTGTGCCAGAAACCCTCAAGAAAAAGTGAATGAATTTCACAAAGCTGAAGATCAAGCACCTGAGAAAGAAGTTTGCCCAAAAGATGCTTTAAAAGGCAAGAACGAAGTTCATCTATGAAAAAGCTAAGCACTATCACAAGGAATACAAGCAGATGTACAGAAAGGAGATTTGAATGGCTCAGGTGACAAGAGAAGCTGGCAACTTCTTTGTACCTGCTGAACCCAAATTAGCATTTGTCATCAGGATTAAAAGTATCAATGGTGTAAGCCCAAAGATCCAGAAGGTGCTGCAGCTTCTTTGCCTTCTCCAGATCTTCAGAGGCACCTTTGTTAAGCTCAACAAGGCTTCAGTTAACAAGCTGAGGATTGTGGAGCCACACATTGCATGGGGTTACCCAAACCTGAAGTCAGTAAATGAATTGATCTACAAGTGTGGTTATGGCAAAGGCAACAAAAAACAAATTGCCCTGACAGATAACTCTCTGATTGCTCAATCTCTTGGTAAATATGGAATCATCTGCATGGAAGATCTGATTCATGAGATCTATACTGTTGGAAAGCGCTTCAAAGAAGTAAACAACTTCCTGTGGCCCTTCAAGTTGTCTTCTCCATGAGGTAGGATGAAGAAAAAGACCACCCGTTTTATAGAAGGTGGAGATGTTGGTAACAGGGGGGACCAGATCAATAGGCTTATTAGAAGAATGAACTAAGGTATCTACCATGGTTATTTTTGTAATCTGGTCAGTTAATAAACTGAGTCCTTTAAAATTGGGGAAAAAAAGAAGTAATCACTTAAACCATCCTCTGAAAAATAAAAATAAAAGTGCCATAAAGTCCGCAATAAAATAATGTACAAAATTTCTCATGGGGAAACCCTCACTCAGAATCTCTGGATTCTTTACCATGCAATTCCATTTTTATTTTTGTTTTCTTAAAAAGGAAATATATTTATTTCTTTATTTTAAAATATTTTATTGACTTTATTGGGGTTACATTGGTTAATTAAATAGGTTTCAAGTATACACTTCTATAATACATCATCTATATGTTCTATTGTGTGTTCACCACCCACAGTCTAGTCTCCTTCGCAATTCCATTTTTAAAAACCTGGTTTCCTAGCTCAGTGCAGATCAGAAGCAAAAATTAGAAATGGAGGGGCGTGTAAAGCTTAAAAGTGGGCGCATGGCCAGTTGTAAGAAGTGAGCACAAATAGAGGAAAAAGATGCAAAACACAGACATTCCAAGCTTAGTAGCCTAGGGTCCTGTAGTGTGAAGCCAATTAAGTCCTCTGCACCTTAGGGTCCCTGGAGGTCATTAGAATATTAAAATATAGTATAGTATTTGAGCATGATAACTATTCTGGGTCAATAAGAAAGGGGCATTTGTATATCCTTTGTTTAAGAAAGTAATTTCAAGGAAAAAATTACTGAACAGCAAGGCTTAGCTGTTTTTGAAATTTGGAATTTAAAATACTTTAAGAAGTTTGGCACTCAAAGAGAAGTTTCATTTCTGGAAATTTTATTTATGGAACATTTTAGTATTCTATTCCCTAGTAGTGCCAAATCAATTAGGCATTAATTGTAGTTGTTAAAGGCAGATCAAGATTCAGAGCCTTTGACTTAATTAGTTTAGTCCAACCCAAGCAGCATTAATTGCCTTTACTTTGGTGCTCATTCATAGCAGCACTTGGAATATTTTTATAACCACCATCTTTTAATACCTAGAAAGGAAGCAATATTGCAAGGTATTTGAGAGAGTTGGCCCTAGAGTCAGGCTGCCTAAGGTCAAATTCTGGCCCTAATATTTACTAGCAGTACAATTTAAATTACTTAATCTGACCTATGCCTCGGTTTTTCATTGTGTAAAATAGTGAAGGTAATATAACTATCTCATAGGAAAGTTATGAGGACTAAAGCTAAAGCAAGTCAAGTCTTAGCACAGTTTTTGAAACCTTGCTTTATACAAGGGCCCTATTAGGAGTGCTTCCTGTGGGAATACTAAATAACGATTTACTGTTTCTTACTGTGAAGTGAATTGTTCTTTTCTCATCTTTGCACATGATACAAATCATTTTAGCCAACTTTTAATGTTATAAACATGCTTTTACTTTTTACTAGATGCTAATGCTCTATAAATGGATCAAAAATACCTCATAACAGAATTCTGCTCTTACAGACTACCGTGTTAGAGACAATTTTAGGCTTATTTAGACTGGAAAAAGTATAATAGTCTGAAGTGTTTTACCTACCTAACAAGTGCTTAACCATTCAGTAACATTTCAAATACAGTGGGGCCTTTACTTACGAGTGTCCGGACTAACGAGTTTTTCCGAGATAGGAGCCATCTCTCTGCGGATTTTTTGCTTTGAGTTGACAGAGTAATTTGAGTTAACGAGCTCCTTAATGAGCTCCGTCACGGAATGAATTAAACTCGTAAGTCAAGGCCCCACTGTATATTTTGAACATGAGTGTCTTTTGTAATTAGTTTTTTGTTTAATGACCTCATCAAATGCAAGCAGGATCCCATATTAATCATCAGCTCAATATAATCTGTTTTGTTTGTTTGGTTTTTGTGTTTTGTTTTGTTTTTCGTTTTCTCTGTTAAGTGGGCTGGAGCTTGACAGGCTTTCGGGTATCTTTTCTGTGTTCCAGAAATTGACCTCAGGCTCCCCACTACTGACAGACTGCCAAAGTGCCTTGGAGAAACTTAGTGAAGTTCATCATTTGATTTTCAATGGAGCAATTCAAAGCTGCTGAAGAAACTACTATTATGTGTGCCCCATGTATTCTCTCAATCCTTATAGTATTCCTGTGAAGTAGGTGGTTTTACTCCCTTTTACAGAGGAGGAGACTGAGGGCTGGAGAAATTAATTTGGTCAAGATCTCACATAGGGTAAATGGTAGAAATAATTTTCAACAGGTTCATCTGCTCAAAAGTCCATACTCTTTTCACTATGTCCCCTTGTCTCTCAAAAGGAAGTACAGTGGAACCTCGGTTCTCAAACTTAATTCATTCTGGAAGGCTGTTCAAGAACCAAATCATTATTTACCATTAGAAGTAATGTGAATTGAATTAATCCGTTCTAGACCCCCCAAATGATTCCTTGTTTTAGCCTTTTAAAAAATATTTAATTTATTTCAGAGAGGAAGTGAGAGGGAGAAAGAGAGAGAAACATCAATGAGGCTTATTTAGACTGGAAAAAGTATAATAGTCTGAAGTGTTTTACCTACCTAACAAGTGCTTAACCATTCAGTAACATTTCAAATACAGTGGGGCCTTTACTTACGAGTGTCCGGACTAACGAGTTTTTCCGAGATAGGAGCCATCTCTCTGCGGATTTTTTGCTTTGAGTTGACAGAGTAATTTGAGTTAACGAGCTCCTTAATGAGCTCCGTCACGGAATGAATTAAACTCGTAAGTCAAGGCCCCACTGTATATTTTGAACATGAGTGTCTTTTGTAATTAGTTTTTTGTTTAATGACCTCATCAAATGCAAGCAGGATCCCATATTAATCATCAGCTCAATATAATCTGTTTTGTTTGTTTGGTTTTTGTGTTTTGTTTTGTTTTTCGTTTTCTCTGTTAAGTGGGCTGGAGCTTGACAGGCTTTCGGGTATCTTTTCTGTGTTCCAGAAATTGACCTCAGGCTCCCCACTACTGACAGACTGCCAAAGTGCCTTGGAGAAACTTAGTGAAGTTCATCATTTGATTTTCAATGGAGCAATTCAAAGCTGCTGAAGAAACTACTATTATGTGTGCCCCATGTATTCTCTCAATCCTTATAGTATTCCTGTGAAGTAGGTGGTTTTACTCCCTTTTACAGAGGAGGAGACTGAGGGCTGGAGAAATTAATTTGGTCAAGATCTCACATAGGGTAAATGGTAGAAATAATTTTCAACAGGTTCATCTGCTCAAAAGTCCATACTCTTTTCACTATGTCCCCTTGTCTCTCAAAAGGAAGTACAGTGGAACCTCGGTTCTCAAACTTAATTCATTCTGGAAGGCTGTTCAAGAACCAAATCATTATTTACCATTAGAAGTAATGTGAATTGAATTAATCCGTTCTAGACCCCCCAAATGATTCCTTGTTTTAGCCTTTTAAAAAATATTTAATTTATTTCAGAGAGGAAGTGAGAGGGAGAAAGAGAGAGAAACATCAATGATGAGAGAGAATCATTGATCATCTGCCTCCTGCACACCCCCTCCTGGGGCTCAAGCCCATAACCCAGGCATGTGCCCTTGACCAGAATCGAACCCAGGACCCTTCGGTCCATAAGCCAACACTCTATCCACTGAGCCAATCCAGCTAGGGCTAGCCTTTCTTATATACAGTACATGTCTAATATACTGTTTAATCTATAAATAAACACTTTAAAAACAAAAAGGACATGAAATGTAAATGAAAATTCAATAAAAAATGTACAGTAAAAAATTAAAATTTAATAATAAGCAGCAACAGAAGAATAAAAACACAAAAATATTCACAGCATACTTTCCTGGGATGTTAACAGCGTGAGATTTAGTGGTAAACTGACTCAGACTCTCCTTTGTCGCCCAAGAGATACGGGAATGATCATACAAGTATCAGCATAAAAGGGTTGTCAGGTTGAGAGGCGAATTGTTAGAGATGGGGGATGTTCGAGAACTGAGGTTTGACTGTAATAAATTACTCTTTGTAGTTTGTACACTGCCATATGTAAAGCCCCACCAGAAGCAATCTAGAATATTTCTATGTGTGTCAACAATTGGCCCATAACTTAGATCCTATGAAACAACAGCCAGAAAGTGCTCTTTATGGAACCAGTTACATACAGAAGATAAATGTGGCTCCCTATTCTGTTTATTTGTTTTTGTTTGTTTAGACAGGCATCTAAAAATCTGGTCAGATTTTTCAACATAAGGGATATGGATAAGGCAAAATTTTTTTCTTCCCTTCTCTACTTCACATGGGGCTTAAGTTTTTTAAAATCTTAGCAGGTGATTTTTTTCCCCTGATTGGCATTTCGAATATGTGCCACGTGGAAATTTGAGCCCCCTTCAAGATTTTTGTTTTTCTTATTTTTGTTGTTGTTTTCGTTGTACTTGTATTATTGTAGCTATCGTTTGTGTGGATTTTTTTAAAAATCTGAGTATTTGGTCCTAATCATCTGGATAAACATGATTTTGTTGCATAGTAGTATAGGTTTTCCAGAGAAGCCAAATAATTAGGGATATAATAATTATCATTTCTGGAAATTGTCCTTTGTTGATATTAAATTATATTGTCCAGGCACGGCAATTAAACGGGCAGGCACCATTTTATACAGCTACCTTTGTAAAACAAGCCTTAAACCCCCATAAACTAGAATTGTGTCTTATTCACTTTCATATCTCTAGTCCCTGGTACACAGTAGGTATTCCATAAATATTCGTTGAATATAGGGGTTGATTTTCTGTTAAATGGCAAAAGTAATTTTTATCACACTTATGTTTTGATTAAAGGTCAGGGATTCCTCTGCTAAACATGGATTACTCAGTGTGGCATGTGAAGAGCATGGCAGTAGGACTCAATGCTTTTCTTTGTTTTGCCCCTAAATATGTGACTTTGGGGCTAGTCACTTAATCTCTTAGCACCTCAGTTTTTAACTGTAAACAGAAGCTGTATGGTTAGATGATCTTGAAGGTGCCATTCAACACAAAGTTGTATCATTTGTGATCATTGCATTTTAACAACAAAAATTAGGAATGGCATAGTAATATTACTCATTTAAAAGTGTTTCTTACTGCATAACCCTAAAATATACTAAACAGCTATAAGGGTATACTTTGAAGTGGATATCAAACTGTTTCTATTTGAAGAAAAATGTGGCAAGGGTGTGTGAAAATTTACTTTTAAAAATTTTTATTCCTGGGATAGTCTGTTTAAGAATAGAATATTGATACAGTAGTAAAATGAGCTGGGAACAGAACTGGTTTACTCTCTTCAGAAGCACTGTACAGGTCTAATGCGTAAAAAACTTCATACACACTACAAATCAAGACAACAAAGAGATATATTTTTGTCTATCATATTTGTGAAATTTTAAAAAACTCATTTTTAGCAGGGATACTAAGAAACATGCACTCAGAAAAGTAGGAGTGTAAATTGGTACAACTGTTCCGAGGGTAATCTGAAAGTCTCAAAATGCTGAACCTTTGGCCTGCAGTTCTACCTCAAGTGAAATTTATCTTAAAGAAATTTATCATGGAAGAGTACAAAATTTTGTTTACAGAAATGCTTATTATTGTCATACTAGAGGCCCGATGCATAAAATTTGTGCAAGAGTAGGCCTTCCTTCCCCCGGCTGCCAGCACTGGCTTCCCTCTGGCACCCGGGACCCAGACTTCCCTCCAGCCCCAGCTTAGTCCAGAAGGACATCCAGAATGATGTCCGGTCTAATGAGCGTAGTACTCTTTTATTATTATAGATACTAGAGGCCCGGTGCACAAAAATTTGTGCACTGGGGGGGGGGGGGGGGGGGG
>NW_005354425.1:1395016-1398166 GCF_000412655.1 Myotis brandtii | reverse complement strand
GCAGCGCAGGCCGGGAACGTTGGAGTCCTCCTTCACTGCAGCAAGCAAGCCTCATGTTCGCTTCCAGCTGCCTGGCTGCCGGCTGCCATCTTGGCTGACAGTTAATTTGCATATACTCGCTGATTAGCCAATGGGAAGGGTAGCGGTCGTACGCTAATTACCATGTTTCTCTTTTATTAGTGTAGATATGGTGGAGTGAAAGTATGTTTAGAATTGTGCGTACATGAAACAGAGTTTATTCTTGGATTAGTATTTATTAATTACTAGAGGCCCGGTGCACGAAATTCATGCACGGAGCAGGGGGAGTCCCTCAGCCCGGCCTGCACCCTCTCACAATCCAGGACCCCTCTGGGGATGTCCAACTGCCGGTTTAGGCCCGATCCCCCGGCAGTCGGACATTCCTCTCACAATCTGGGACTGCTGGCTCCTAACCGCTTACCTTCCTGCATACCTGATTGCCCCTAACCACTCGCCTGCCTGCCTGACTACCCCTAACCCCTCTGCCTGCCTGCCTGATTGCCCCTAACCACTCGCCTGCCTGCCTGCCTGCCTAATCACCCCTAACTGCCTCTGTCTGGCTGCCTGATTGCCCCTAACCACTCTGCCTGCCTGCCTGATGCCCCTAACTGCTCGCCTGCCTGCCTCATTGCCCATAACCACTCACCTACCTGCCTGATCTCCCCTAACCACTCTGCCTGCTTGATCACCCCCAAGTGCTTGGCTGCCTGCCTGATCACCCCTAACTGCTCACCTGCCTGATCGCCCCTAACTAACTGCCTTTGCCTTGGCCTCCGCTGCCGCGGCGACATCTAGAAGGACATCCGGAAGATCGTTTGGCTGTCCAGTCTAATTAGCATATTATGCTTTTATTATTATAGATTATTATTTTCCATATGAACAACTGTAAACCTACATTTGCCCCCACCCTGTATATATCTGGGAAGACAAAAAAATACATCTCTATGTGGTAAGATTATGGGTCAGTTTAATTTTCTTCTCTTTTTTTTATGTGTTTACTACATTTTTCTATATGCACAGGGATTTTTTTCAGTCAAAATAAATACATGTTTTTTAAAATGTGGACTTTTTTGTGTATAGAAGTATTTTCCTTCTCACCTGCACTATTCAATGCCACCTTGCTTTTATTTCTGAA
Source organism: Myotis brandtii (assembly GCF_000412655.1). Classification (NCBI taxonomy): domain Eukaryota; kingdom Metazoa; phylum Chordata; class Mammalia; order Chiroptera; family Vespertilionidae; genus Myotis; species Myotis brandtii. The sequence goes on along the minus strand of NW_005354425.1, from coordinate 1,397,013 downwards.
CAGGTCTTCAGAAAAGGTTGGAATTTCAACATTAGAGGTAAGTTGTGCTTTCTGAAAGTTATGTTTCTACAAATAATGTACACTTTCCTTTTGCTAAGTAATATTGTATTTGTGATTAGATAGTAAAATAACTCATTATATATTGTACTATATGGAAGGACTATAATATTTTTTTAGATTTCTAATTTTATTTGGTTTATACTTATTAGAATAAAACATTATAAAATATTTGTATTTATGTGTGTGTGTGTGTGTGTTTTAATTTCAAAAGTAATACTTGCATGGCAAAAATGTGGAGTAACCAAAACACTTGTATACTTCTTATGGGCACCTATATTATCATCATTATCACACATAAAAATCAATCCCAGCCTTATATATAAGCAAAAAGTTTGATATAAAGACATTATATCACTGAGAGCCATTTTAAGTACAGGAATATCACCAAATAGATATTCTTTGATTCTGATATTTTATATCAAATGGGATATATACTGTATGTGTTTGTTTGTATATGTTTGTGTGTGTTGTGTATGTCTAGACATAAGTATCTATAATCTCAGACATGCTTTATTTTTTCCACTTCCAGTATCCCTACCTTCTTTTCTTCTTTTTATACACATTGGATATTGGTCTCTTTGATAAATTGTGGTATATTTATATAGAATATTCTATAGCAATGGATATGAATTAGCTATATACAATAACATGGATGAATTTCAGTACCATAGTGTTAAGTGGGGGGTGGGGTGGAAACAATTCACAGAAAAATATATGCAGTAAGAGTCCATTTATATTCCATTTAAAAGCATGCAAAATTAAATAATATATTATTTAGAATTGCAAGCATAGTCAAACTATATAGAATAGCAGGAGAATGATAAACACAAAGTTTAGGATATTGGTCATCTCTAAGAGGCAACAAATGTAATGGAAATGAAAAAGGATATATAAGAGACTTGAAAACTAATAGTAACAATGTTCTTTTTCTTAAATTGAGTTCTTAAGAAAGGTTACATCATAATTCTTTATTCCTTATATTTTAAAAAAATTCTTTTATATTCTATTTAATAAAAATAATAAAGTAGTATACAGACATGGTTAAAATTTGCTCAGTGCAAAAGTAGATAATTGAAAATATAACTCCCCTCCCATCACTCATGTTCTCAATCCCCATATCCAGAGATCATTGCTCTTTATTATGCTTACTAGGGGCCTGATGCACAAAATTCATGCAAGGGGCTCGGCCCTCACAGCCACGGTGGCTGCCTCAGCCCTCACAGCCCCGGCTTCGTCTGGAAGGCTGTCCAGTCTAATTAGCATATTATGCTTTTATTATTATAGATAGGTTTTAAAAGCCACTTAGCTCTGAGATATTTTTAGGTGAAATAGGTTTTGGGAGTTTACTTTATCTCAGTAATTATAGATTGTCCTTAACTTCAGTAAAATTAGATAGACAATGTACATATTTAGTAGCTAAATATGAAGTTGGATATTGTTAATTTTTACTTTTCATTTTGAAATAATTGTAGAGTCGCAGGAAGCTGCAAAGACAGTACAGAGAAAATCCTGTGTATCCTTAACCCATTTCCCCAGTGCTTATATTTTATTTAGAGCTCAATATCAAAGCCAGGAATTGGACAGTGTGAGTATATAGTTCTATGTCAGTTTATTACATGTGTATATTTGTGTAACCGCCACCATACTTCAGATGTAGATCAGCTTCATCACCACAAAGATCTCCCTGTGCTATCCCTTTATAAAGTCACACCTGTCACCCTTTCCACATCATCCATGGCACTAGGCAGCCACTAATCTGTTTTCCATCTCTATAATTTTGTCATTTGAGAATGTCCTGTAAATGGAATCATATAGTGTGTGACTTTTTAAAATATATGTCTATGTTTGTATTGATTTTTTTTTTGAGAGGGGAAGGGAGAGGGGAGAGAGATAGAAACATTGACGAGAGAAACATCATCAATCACCTGCTTCCTGCA
>NW_005354425.1:1386729-1394998 GCF_000412655.1 Myotis brandtii | reverse complement strand
CAAGCCTGCAACCCAGACATGTGCCCTAACTGGGAATCAAACCAGTAACTTCCTGGTTCCTGGGTTAATGCTCAACCACTGACTGATCCACACCGGCCCGGCATGTGTGACCTTTTAAGATTGGCTGAAAGGATTGAGATCTATCCAAGTTGTTGCATGTATCAATGGTTTGTTCTCTTTTACTGTAAAGTAGTATTCTATGGCATGGATGTACTCAAGACTATTGAGTACATATTATGTATACATAGCATATTGATTGATAGCTTAAGCCAGTGATGGCGAACCTATGACACGCGTGTCAGAGGTGATACGCGAACTCATTTTTTTGGTTGATTTTTCTTTGTTAAATGGCATTTAAATATATAAAATAAATATCAAAAATATAAGTCTTTGTTTTACTGTGGTTGCAAATATCAAAAAATTTCTATATGTGACACGGCACCAGAGTTAAGTTAGGGTTTTTCAAAATGCTGACACGCCGAGCTCAAAAGGTTCGCCATCACTGGCTTAAGCAAATCAAGAAAAATTTGATGTAGTATCGATATTTTATTATTTTATAATCTTACAGAAGAACATGTATGTGAAGAGATGACATATGAGGTATTGATGTTTGTAGAATAGAATAGACCCAAAGTGCTACATGGAGTTTGGAGGAGGAAGGGAGAGACAGAGTGACAGTGACAGCACTGTTACCTGGAATAGCAGAGAAAAGTTTTAGGAAGGAGGTAAAACTTGTGCTGGGCTTTGAAAATTGGGAGAGATTTGCATAGATGATAGAGAAAATTTGAGAAAGCCTTGTATGTTAGGCAATAGTATGAACTAATGAATGTGCAAAGACAGAATTCGCTGGGAGCATTAAAAGACTGTGACCCATGTAAATATTTCACTTATAGAATGCTGAAAAAGAAAATTGGGGCCAGACTTAATGAGCCTTAAATGTGATCCTTAAAAAGACATTTAAGACATCAATTTTTACATGTCTTACAGTTGTGCTCTCCAAGGTTTTCTTGTTTGTTATTTTGTTTGTTTGTTTTGTTGTTAATCCTCACCAGAGGATATTTTTCTATTGATTTTTAGAGAGATTAGAGGGAGGTGGGAGGAGAGAGAGATCATTTGATTGGTTGCCTCTCGCACCCACCCTGACCAGGGCCCGGGGGTTGAACCCGCAACTCAGGTAGGTGCCTTTGACTTGGAATCGAACCCACGACCCTGCAGTGCATGGGCAGATGCCCTAAACACTGAACACACCAGCCAGGGCTCGCCAATGTTTTTTGCTGAGGAATTAACAAAAGATTCATGGTAGAAGGGTGGAAGAATGTTTTGAGGAAAGAGACTAAGTGCAGAGAGAGAGTTGTTAAGAGGCAGTTAGAATGTCAAGACATAAGAGCAACAAAGAGACAGTGTTGATAGTATTGAATGGATGACTATGACAGCTATTTAAGAATTGTTTCCTGTTGTTTGTTTGTTTTAGTGTAGATCACTTTTGTACAAACGATTTGTGAAACTGAGTTAGTCTTTTATTGGATATGCTTGTTAAAATTTAAAAGCTCAAGTGTTATAACTCAATAATGTAAGGAGCATACAAGCAGAGCTCTGATATCCCACACGAAGAGAGGTGGTGTGAATTGCTAGCAATCGAATGATCTACCACACTTTTTAAAGGAAGTGTGTTTCTGAGGTTGTGATAGATAGGGGTTAGAGAAATGGCTTGATGGTGGGAAGCTGGGATTTAGTAGGTACTGTGCTTCAGTAATGGGGCAGTCCAAATCCAAAAGGGATAATATATGAAGACTGTCTCAAGTCTAGCGAAGTTGGTTTTAGTTGTCTGCAAGTATATGCTTGGCTTCCATTGTTTTATCCCCAAAGCCTGATTGAGGTGCCAGGGAAAGGACCTGGATCTTAGCACTGGGAGAGAATTATATATGAAATATATAGGTAGATATGTTTAGGTAGATATATATGTATCTATGCATATCTATATAGATACTAGAGGCCCGCTGCACAACATTCGTGTACTGGGGGCAGGGGGGCCTCAGCCCGGCCTGTGCCCTCTCTCAGTCCGGGACCCCTTGGGGGATGTCCAACTGCCGGCTTAGGCTCACTCCCCTAAGCCAGCAGTCGGACATCCCCCCAGGGGGCCTTTGTGCTGCTGCAGAGGTGGGAGAGGCTCCCACCACTGCCAATGAGCTCACCAGCCAGAAGCCAGGCTCCCTGTTCCTTAGCTCTGCCTCGGAGGCCAGAGAGGCTTCCACCACCGCCACTGTGCTCGCCAGCCGTGAGCCCTGCTTCTGGCTGAGCAGCGCTCCCCCTGTGGGAGCGCACTGACCACCAGGGGGCAGCTCCTGCCTTGAGCGTCTGCCCCCTGGTGGTCAGTGCTCATCATAGCAACCAGTCATTCTTCAGTTCGGTCTATTTGCATATTAGCCTCTTATTATATAGGATAGCTATACTAAATGTAGATATACTAAATGAGGTTTTACTAAGAAATCTTTCAATTTTACTTCTCTAGAGATTGTATCTTCTGGTAGGTGCCATATCACTCCTTTAAACTTATAAGCTTATGACTTAATAGCAGTTTAACTTATAGGAGTTGATAGCTTTCAAAAGTTCAAAGTCCAAGAGAGTTTTATTAAAGCCAAATAAAATAGAAGTCTAATCACTGCTTGGCAGTTTTGGTCAGTGTAACAATAGTAATCTGTGATCTTTATAATTCAAACAAATTAAAATGAGGTACAAGAGTTTTTAGTGTGTAATTTTGCTTAGGTTAATTTAGGGGAAACTATCCATGGATATAGGTTGTACAATGCCTCTGATTTTCTTACTCATGAACAGTTATTGGAGGAGAATTGGATACTTATACTTAATTTGTAATACAGTTGAAGGTGTTTCTCTAACATGCATTAACTGTGCTTTTGTTTCTTTTTTCCCAGTTTTATTGTGATATAACTGACATACATCACTGTATAAGTTTAAATAGTACAGCATGATGGTTTGATTTACATATATTAGGAAATGATTATCACAATAGGTTTAGCTAACATCTACCTTTTCACATAGATACAATAAAAAGAAAGAAAAAATGGGAAAAAATTTCCTTGTAATGAGAACTCTTTTTACTCTCAACAACTTTCCTGTACATTAAACTGTAGTGTTAGCTATAGCCATTGTGTTGTACGTTACATCCCTATTTATCTTCTAACTCAGTGGTTCTCAACCTTGGCTGCACATTAGAATCACCTGGGAATCTTTTTAAAATCCTGATTTCTGGGCCTCATCTCCGGAAATTCTGTTTCTTTGTTACTAATGTTGTGGCCCCACCCCATAACAAAGAAACAGAATTTCCGGAGGATGAGGCCCAGAAATCAAGATTTTAAAAAGATTCCCAGGTGATTCTAATATGCAGCCAAGGTTGAGAACCACTGTTCTAACTAGAAGTTTGTACCTTTTGACCACCTTTTTCCAGTTAACTCTTCCCCCACCTTTAATTGCTTTTGATTATAGGTGTTTGTAATAAGTTTAATGCCAGTATTTGATTAAAGGATATATAAACTTAAGATATGTGTATTAATTGAAGAAAAGTCAGAACATGCATTATTCAACATTCATTCAACAAGTGATTACTTTTGCCAGGCATCGTTTTAGGTGCTGGATAAGTAGTGGTAGACAGAACAAACAAGGAGCTGACATTCTAGTGGGGTAGGGAAGAGAAAAAAAATAAGTAAACAAGGTAGTTTCAGATGATGATAATTCAAAGAAGAAAAAGAAAATAGGATAATGTGATTGAAAGTTGAGGGGGTGAGGCTATTTTAGGGTGGTAAGGGAAGGTTGTTCTGATGTAATAACACTGGAGCTATGACTCTAAGGATGGTAGAGAGACGTCAAGTGTAATCGTGGGGTATTTGTGGGAGAGGGAGGGTGAAAATGTAGAAGATGCCAAAGATGAAGGCAGGGGCAATATCATGTTAGGCCTTCTTGGGCTGTGGTAGACTTCGAATTTTATCTAACACTTAAAATTCCATGAAATAGTTTTTCTCTAGTAGAATCTAATAATCTCTGGAGTAACTATATCATGGAGCAACTATATCATGGAGCCTATTGTGATAACATCTGGATACTTTGTAGAAGTGCTACCTTAATACTTACATACATCCTTGTGTGTCTTAAGTCACTTATCTGACAAAAAAAATGCCTTCTTTAACAAGTCTGTGGTGTGCACCAAGAATTATGAAGAGGTTTTTTTTTTCTCTCAGTATTAGTAGTAGTAGTCAAATTGCTGTATTCTATAAATGTAAAGATAACTTAAGATGGAGAAAAATATGGTGTTATGTTTTACAAATGTATGATTATCTTATTTCACCCAAAATTTTTCCTAGAAAAATGCAGTATCTACTTCTACCTTCTCTAACCTCCCAAATATATATATATATGTACGTATGTGTATATCAATGTATACGTAGATATATATGTATTTTTGGTGGGTTTAATTTTGTTCATCTATTGTTCTGGGACTTTATTTAATTTCTGGTTAAGTTTTGCTTCCTTTTTTTCTAAAGAATATAGAGTTTTTTAGAAAACAATTGTCTGAATGTGGTTTTCTGCATTATATACTTTTATATTTATGCATATTTATGCAGCAATACTTTGTTATTTTTGCTTAAATCCTTAATCTTTTTAGGCTATGAAGGTACTTAGTAGTTCTTATCTTCCTGTATAGCAGGGATGGGGAACCTATTTTCTTCCAAGGGCCATTTGGATATTTATAACATCATTTGCAGGCCATACAAAATTATCAACTTAAAAGTTAGCCTACTATATTTGGTCAGACATTTAATTAACTCACCCCCAATGGCTTGGCAGGGCCAGACCAAATGATTTTGCCAGCCTTATATGGTCTGCAGGCCGGACGTTTCCCATCCCTGCTGCACAGTTTATTAAGGTTAAAAAGGCACTTTTAAAGGAAAATATTCTATTACAGTCGAAAAATTAAAAATTGCTGATTGATAACCTTCTTATACAAACCATATGTCCCACTTGGCATAAAACCTCTGGGCATCTATCAGTATACAAACATTTGAGCCCTTTATGGGCCTTTTATTTATTTGTTTTTTAAATATACTTTTATTGATTTTAGAGAAGAAGGGAGAGGGAGAAGGAAAAAGAGATAGAAACATCAATGATTGGCTGCCTCCTGCATGCCTCCTACTGGGGAATCAAGTCCATAACCCAGGCATGTGCCCTGACCAGGAATCGAACCCTGATCTCCTGATTCATAGGTCGATGATCATCCACTGAGCCACACCAGCTGGGCTGGGTGTTTGATTTATTAATGCTGTATTTTCTAATTTGTACCCATTTTAAACAGAGTTTTAAAGAAAGGATGTTATCATTTGGTCTCTGTTTCTCTTGTTTTAAAATAGGAAACAGAGAACACTGCACACAAAGTTGGAAATGAGTCCCCTGTACAAGAATTGAAACAAGATGTGGTAAGATATTATGTCAATATTAGTTTAGTAGTTGTTTACATGGTGTATTTATTGCTTTTATTTTTTTAATATTTTTTTTTATTTCAAAGATAAAGGGAGAGGGAGAGAGAGATAGAAACATCAATGATGAGAATAATTGATCTGCTGCCTCCTGTACACCCCCTACTGGGGATGGAGCCCACAACTCAAGCAGTGCCCTGACCATGAATCTAACCATACCTCCTGATTCATAGGTCGACGCTCAACCACTGAGCCACAACAGCCAGACTATTTATTTTATTTTTATTTTTTTACATGGTATATTTAAAATAAAAAATTTTCTATATTAAGTATAGTATAGTGGTCTGTACATGGTAGATGTTCAGAAATGTTCCTTGAATCTGTTGAATTTGTGATTGAAGATCATCAGGCTTTTTAGAAGTCATTTCATAATTGGTAATTTATTCTTGAAACCATATTTGTGTTACTAAATTTATTGGAATGACATGGTTAGTAAGATATATAAATTTCAAGTGTATAATTTTATAATACACTGTGTTCATCACCCAAAGTTTAGTCTCCTTCCATCACCATATATTTGACTCCCTTAACCTTCTTCAACCTCCCCCCAGCCTCCTTCCCCTCTATTTTGAAACAGTACTTAGAAAAATATTTTATAATGTGTCTTTATTTTTATGCTTGTATTTTTATTAAAATGAGTTATAACTACTCTTCAGGTTACTACCAAGTGTTAAAGGTATTAAAAACTCAGTGTAGCAAATTTTGATGTCTTTAGAAGTTGGAAGTTATAAGAAGTCATTACTCATAGTGCCTTTGATACATTATAAAGAATTGATCCTATGAAGCTTCAGAATTTGGTTTATTAGATGAGACTGAGCACAAAATAAAAAGCTTGACAGTGGGGTAGTTCACAGTATCAGGATAAAGTCCAAGGAGAAAGGATGGTGTGTGTTCATTCATATATGTTGAGTGTTTTCTGCACCCTAGGCACTGTTCTAGCCAGTAGGTTTCCAGAAACCAACAGGATGACACATTCTCTACCCTATAGTTTTTCAGCAATGACATTATTGACATTTGGGGCTGGCTGATTCTTTTGTGGAAGGAAGGGGAGACTGTTCTGTGCATTGTACGATATTTAGCAGCCTCCCTGGCTCCCACCATTAGATACCAATAGATTCCCCCACCCCATCATGACAACCAAAAATATCTCCGGACATCACCAAATGTCTAGGGAGGGTGTCAAGCAAACTCACCCTCAATGGACATCCATTGTTCTACCTTTATGGAATTTAAAAATCTAATGGACTGCATATTTAAATATTGATCATACTTTTTCTTTTAAAAGGACATTTTTTCTTTTGGGGAGAAATTGTGGTACTATGTATCAACATAAAAAATGAATGGTGCCACCCCCCTGGCCAGGTGGCTCATTTGGTTGGAGCATCGTCCTGTACACCAAAAGTTTCCGGGTTCAATTTGGGCATGTACCTAGATTGTGAGTTCGCTTCCCAGCTGGGGCACATACAGGAGGCAACCTATCAATGTTTCTCTCTCACATTGTTGTTTCTCTCTCCATTCCTCCCTCTATCTCAAATCAATAATACCATATCCTCGAGTGGTACCTTTTTTTTAAAATCTGAAATTATTCACTGTAACAAACAGTAATCTTGATTTTCAGCATTTCCTTCTGGTTCTCACCTATTTGCATATTCTTTTTCCTAATTGTAGTGTAGATAGAATTTTGTGTTCTACCTTTCTCTTTCACCATTTTTAGATTTTCATCATATTTCAACACTCAGTTTTCATTTGACATATTATCAGTTTCCATCAGGCCAATGTCTTTCACATGTGTCTAGCTGTTTTTGTTGAAAGCTTGAAATGTTTCTACTTTTTCCACTAGAGCTTTCCCCCTTTTAATAATTTTTTTCTTGCCTGGCCAGTGTGGCACAGTGGTTGAGTGTCGACCCACGAACCAGGAGATCACCTTTAAAAGAGAATTTTTTTCTTAGGGTAAATTACAGTTGGGTAACTATAGTTAGTAGAAGAAAAATAGTGATTTTTAAGTAGATTATAGAAGCTGAAAAAAGTGAGTAAACACCCTGGGACATAGAGTGAGGCTTAAGACTAGGTATCACTTTTTAAGTTCCAGCTTTTTCAATTGAATTAAGTATCATACATTAATAATAAAGGCTGTGGGATATACCCTAGACCAGTGATGGCGAACCTTTTGAGCTCGGCGTTTCAGCATTTTGAAAAACCCTAACTTCACTCTGGTGCCGTGTCACGTATAGAAATTTTTTGATATTTGCAACCATAGTAAAACAAAGACTTATATTTTTGATATTTATTTTATATATTTAAATGCCATTTAACAAAGAAAAATCAACCAAAAAAAATGAGTTCACGTGTCACCTCTGACACGCATGTCAGGTTCCCCATCACTGCCCTAGACCAGAACACAATCCATGCTCTCAGTACTTACATTTTAGTAGAGGAAACTGGATAAACACAAAACTGAATGTAATATAATAAGTGTTCAAGTAAACTTAGAAACTATTATAAGAACACAAAAGGAGACTGCTTGGGGATAGGAATGAGGAAGACTTGAGGGAGGAAGTAGCATCTGAGCTGGGTGTTTTTTTTCTTTATTGATTAAGGTATTACATATGTGTCCTTATGCCCCCCTTTGTTCCCCACCCCTCCACCTCGCTAATGCCCTCACCCCCCTGGTGACTGTGTCCATGGGTTATGCTTATATGCATGCATACAAGTCCTTTGGTTGATCT
>NW_005354425.1:1380609-1385637 GCF_000412655.1 Myotis brandtii | reverse complement strand
TATTAGAGTTCCCTTTTCTCCACATCCTTTCCAGCACTTGTCATTTGTTGATTTGTTGATGATAGCCATTCTGACAGGTGTGAGATGGTACCTCATTGTCATTTTGATTTGCATCTCTCAGATGATTAGTGACTTTGAGCATGTTTTATTTGTTTCTTGTCCTTCTGTATGTCCTCTTTCAAAAAGTATCTATTTAGGTCCATTGCCCATTTTTTGATTGGGTTGTTTATCTTCCTTTTGTTAAGCTGTATGAGTTCCCTGTAAATGTTGGAGATTAAACCCTTATCGGAGATAACACTGGCATATATGTTGATGAATGGGTAAGATTTGGGCAGGCAGAGATAGGAGAGGAAAGGAATAACCAAAGAACGGCACAGAGATGATGAATGTGCAAAATGTTTGAGGACAAGTCTGGAGACCACAGTTAAGGCCAGATTATGGAAATGCCTTATGTCATACTGAAACATCTGGGTTTTATTTTATAATTACTGGGAAAGCAATGAGTTCTTTGAAGCATAGAGGTAATGTGAAGAAGCAGTTGCTTAACATCATGATCTCCATCTTAGTTTTGATTCTCACCATTCTCTTACTCTTTTCCTGTTTGCTACCTTCTAAAACACAGAGGAAAAATACAAGGTTGACACTATAAAATGGTATTATGGGGGCATATGGAGAGTTAGAAAGCATGGGCCTTGCTTCCCAAAAACTAATTATCCAGTGTGCAGTAAGTATTTGTACAGAGCTAGCCCATATACTACCTTGTATTTATATTATAGCTCATACTGTAATAAACAGAATGATGGGAGTTCAGAGAAGGGAGAGATTGTTCTCAGATAACAGATTAGGAATGTCTTATGATTTTCAACCTCATTTGAACCCCTCTAATAGCATGGGTCTTTCCATTATGCATAGTGATTATTTCAAACATTTACATTCACCTCATTCTCACTGTGCCCACTAATATCCCACTCACTTTCAGCAGATGACCTTGTTTCTTACTGCATGTAGACTTTAGAGACTAAGAAACCTCAATTCACTCCTTTTCATCATCCCATACTTCCCTTACCTGTCAGCTTGTTTTCATCTTTAACCTCTTTTTCATGTCATTGTTGAGAATTTAGTTTATTTTCCTGTCCATAGTAGTATGATATAATATAAAGAATCGTGGATTTTTTGTGAAAAACCTGGATTTCAGTTTTGACTTTGTAGCTTACTGACTGTAGAACCTTGAGCAAAATTCTTTTTTTAAAATATATTTTATTGATTTTTTACATAGAGGAAAGGAGAATAGAGAGTTAGAAACATCGATCAGCTGCCTCCTGTACACCTCCTACTGGGGATGTGCCCGCAACCAAGGTACATGCCCTTGACTGGAATCGAACCTGGGACCTTTCAGTCCGCAGGCTGACGCTCTATCTACTGAGCCAAACCGGCCAAGGCCTTAATGCCTTTACCTCAGATACCTGCTTTTGTAGAAAGGAGATACTCTACCTCACAAAGTTTATTTGATGATTAAATAGAGAATGTGTGTGCTAGATCTAATGCACAATAGACCTTCTTTCTTTTCTTCTCCAGAACTTTGTTTCCATTCTTTCCCTTGGATCCTTCCCCTCAGTTTATAAAAATGCTGGATCACTTTCTTGCATCCTCTTCCATTTATAGCCAAGTTTTTGAAACTGTAGCCTATGCAGGCCTGTCTCTATGTCTTCACTTCTTATTAATTCTTAAACCCACAGGAATGCAGATTCTGTTAAGACTGAGTCAGTCAGTGCTCAGTAACCACCTAATTGTCAAATTAGGTGGACTCTAGTTAATAGTTCTCTGGCAAAAGTGATTGATGTCTAGTATTAAACATTTGAAGGTTGAGAAAAAGTAATATATGGGAGATGCTGAGAAATCAGGAATATTGTTCAATAGCAATAGCATACAGTTCAGGTTAGCATGTTCCATGTTCTGTTAGCTTTCTGGAGCCGAGGAATTGAGAAAGCAGAAGTCATCCATGATTGGGCATGGTGGATAGATAAGTGGGCTGGGAGATTTAATGTCAATAATGACAGGACTGGGTAGAAAATATATTTTCTTCCAAATGTTAGTAGAATGCATAGAAAGATTATCTGTACTTTTTAGCTATAGAAAAGAAATAAAGGGGGATGCCCAGCTGGTGTGGCTCAGTGGTTGAGAGTCGACCTATGAACCAGGAGGTCATGGTTCGATTCCTGGTCAGGGCACATGCCAGGGCTCAATCCCCAGTAGGGGTATGCAGTAGGCAGCCGATCAATGATTTTCTCTCATCACTGATGTTTTTCTCCCTTCCTCTCTGAAATCAATAAAAATATATTTTTTTAAAAAGAAACAAAGTGGGGGAAAGGCATAGTGAGTTGGCTGTTTGAACTCTTTTTAAAAATATTTTCATTGATTTTAGAGAGAGGGAGGGAGGGAGAGAGAGAGAGAGAGAGTGAGACATCCATGGGAGGGAGAAATATCAATTGGTTGCCTCCTGTATGCACCCTGACCTGGTATGTGGCCTGACTGGGAATCGAACCGGTGACCTCTCAATGCATGGAATGATGCTAAACCAACTGAACCATATCAGCCAAGGCTGTTTGAATTTATTTCATGGTCCTGGCATCCCTCTAAATATTAGGGTATTAGGTGTATTCTGTTTAAGAACATTAATATCCTTGTATCTGCTGGCTTTTCCTGTCATAGGATTGAGCTAAACAATTAGAATTCTTGTACTAGGTGGTTTTGCTTCTCTTGATTTTGTTAACTAGGCTCAAATCAGCAGGCTGTTACTACAACTAACTTGGCATAAATATGTAAATGAACTATGACATGAAGAGTCTAAATGTAAATTTATGTTTGAACTTTATTATACAGTGTTGATTAAGCTTTTGTGATTACATGTACTAGCTCAGATTCCCTATCATAATGGTTAAGAGTGCAGATTCTTGAACCAAACTCCCGAGTTTTGTGCCAGCTTCATCACTTACAAGCTTTGTGACCTAGGACAAAACATTTAGTTCCTCTCTACCTTAGCTCCCTCATTTGTATATGATGATAGTAAGCATTGACACATAGTAAGTACTATATAAATGAGTAGCTGTTACTGTGTTCTTGTAAATGGCTTCATTTTTAAAAATTGCTTTTTAACTTTTCATCAGATTATTGAAAGTATTATTGAGGAGACTCAGAAAGTACTTCAGCTTGACGATGACTCTTTGAATTCCAAAGGAAAAGGACAGTCTGATCAGGCTACTGCCAGTCCTCTCGTGACTGGAACAGATCTTAACAATATACCTGGACTGTTAGCCACAGGTCAAGTCCTACAGGAATATCCCAAAAGGGCAGAGAGTCAGAATACATCTGAAGAAACTGAATTAGAACCCAAAAAATGTTTTTCTTCCAATGACACCTGTGAGAAGCCAGTAGATGAAACCACTAAGTTAACTGAAACAAGTTCAACTAAGCAGCTTAATGTGACTGAAACTGAAACAGAAGTATTGAACAAGGAAGCAGTGGAAATCAAAGGAAGTGATGTTCTAGAATCTGCATCCTCAAGCTCCTCATCTGCTAAAGATTTTGCTACTGTGGAAGAATTGGCTCCTGCCAAACCCCCAAGACAGCTTACTCCAGAACCTGACATAGTGGCTAGTACAAAAAAGCCTGTTCCAGCACGCCCACCCCCTCCAACTAATTTCCCACCTCCTAGACCACCACCTCCATCTCGACCTGCTCCACCACCAAGAAAAAAGAAAAGTGAATTGGAGTTTGAGGCTCTAAAAACACCCGATCTGGATGGCAAGTATTATTGAGAGATAAGTACTTTTGTGAGGATATTTTTGAGTTGAACTTGTTTAAATTGGTTATTTTGTTTTAGTTTATGTTATGTAAACTACATGGATGACCAAGTTGTAAAAATTATTTTAGTAATAAAAAGTGAAAATATTTATATTGGTGATTAGTTACATTATTATAATTGAACATTTCAGCAGACTTCAAACTTTCAAATCTGTTATCATTGGAGAGCCAGTGTGATATGGTGAAAAGAATATGGTATTTGAGAGTTAAGATTTGAATTCAAGTCCTAGATCACTCTTTTTTTACTTTTTAATTTCTAAATTAAATTTATTGAGCACTGGATCTCTTAATGTATAAGTTGTATAGCCTTGAGGAATTTAAATAACTTGTTTGAATCCTAGTTTCCCCATATATAAAATGAGAGTAATAAAATCACTTCTGTCACAGGATTGTTATAAGAATCAGACAAATAAAGGTTAAAGCACTTTTCAATTAATGTATAAAGTCCTATATAAGTATTTATTATTATCGTTGCTGTTGTTGCAGTTCCCAAAGACAATATTACATCTGATACGCTAACTACGAGCATGGCTTCAGAGAGTACAGTCAAGGATTCTCAGCCTTCTCTTGATTTGGCAAGTGCTACCAGTGGAGATAAAATAGTTACTGCCCAGGTTGGTAAATTCATGTTATATTTTATATAGGCTTTGTCAGATTTCCTCAACTTGCTGGTTTGTTGATTATCAAACTTTCTTCTCCAGGCCAGATATTTTCTTATCCCAAAACCTGGACTCCTTACATCCCTTGTCCAGCTCTGCTACTAAGTAGTTGGGTAACTCCAGGAAGCTATTTAACATCTGAGTCTCAGATGCTCCATTGATAAAATGAAGGGAAACCTTCCTTGAAGGTTTCTTGCAAGGATGACATGAATAAAGTATACCAAGTACCTGGCCGTGTAGCAGGCATTCAAAAAATGACACATGCTGCTATTTGTAATATTATTGATATTAATAAACACCAACTACAATCTTCATTTACCTGAACTGTAGTGGATAAAATTGAGGACTTTTATTTTTTATAATTTCTTTTTCCTAATCATGAAAACAAACTTCATAATATATATACATATATATATATATATATATATCTACACTAATAAAAGAGAAACATGGTAATTAGCGTACGACCACTACCCTTTTCATTGGCTAATCAGTGAGTATATGCAAA
>NW_005354425.1:1372303-1378670 GCF_000412655.1 Myotis brandtii | reverse complement strand
TATATATATATACACACACACACACACACACACACACACACACACACATACATATACATACATACATACATAGGAAGCAATGGAAAGGACTTGATAACATGAATTTTACCACAGCCAAATTCTGGCACTCAAAGCTTACTTATGTGGTAGCTATGATTGGGGCAGTTTAGCAAACTGGGAGATAAGACAAAATATAGCCCTTCATAGCCTTAGAGCATTGATTGGCAGTGGCCTGTTTTGTAGGGTCCCCAAGTTAAGAATGGTCTTTACTTTTTCAAGGATGTTTATGAAAAAGAATATGTGACAAGTACTATGTGTGAAGCAAAAAAACTAAAATATTTATTAACTGGCTCTTTACAGAAAGCATTAAGATATCTATAAATCTAGCCCTGAACAATGGCAATCTTGTGCTAGCATTCTACTAGTAGAGAACTACTTTGGGGTCAGGTTCAAATAGAACATTTCTTTGCTTCAAGACTAACACATTATTGCATGGACAGCAATAGTTTGGGTACCTAATGTTTTTCAGAATTCTGGGAGTAATAAAGGGCTGAAATGGAGTATTCCATTTAAATTTTCAGTAGGCTCCATTATCTGAATTATGGAATTTTTTTAGAAATGTGTGTGGTAATGAGTAATTGAATATTTATAAAAATTGGTTCAGTCTACTTTCTGTTTATGAAATTATAATTTCAGGAAAATGGAAAAGCACCTGATGGGCAGACAATAGCAGGTGAAGTGATGGGCCCTCAGAGACCTAGATCCAACTCTGGGAGAGAGCTTACTGATGAGGTATAATTATATATTTTTTTTGTTCTTAAAAACATAAAATATAAAAGCCATAATGGGAAGGTAAAAAAGTTCTGGAGATGGATGGTGATGATAGTTGCACCGCAATGTGAACATACTTAATGCCCCTGAACTATACAATTAAAAATTGTTAAAATGATAAATTGTATATTATGTATATTTTACTATTATTAAAATTTTTATTTATTGTTATTAGGCCAGAAAGTCATAATGTAGAAGAAAAAATGAAAATGAAGATCACCTTAGGTTTTGTTTTTTTTAATATGTTGAAGTTTGCAACTCTGACTTAAACTTGCCCTTTCATACAGTCTATGGTGGAATAAATATATTGAAAGCAAGGCCTATATTTTATAGAAGGTAGGCTTAAAAAAACTTGACATTATAGATATGTATATGTTTTCATGCTTGTTAGATGGTGTAATGTAGATAGTCACAATACTTTTTACCACTAAAATTTAGTATATATCTATTGGCCAATTTATTCAGAATGAAGTTTTAAAGCAAAATCTTAGTTTTTTGTTTCTTGTAAACAACATTTAAAAAAATTATTGTACTTTGGAAAATAGTTTGGCAGTTTTTCAAAAAATTAAACATCGAGTTACCGCGATGTAGAAATTTTATTACTATATGTACACCAAAGAGAAATGAAAACACATGTCTGCGTAAAAAATATACACAAGTGTTCATAATAGCCAAAGTTCATAAATGCCCATCACTGATGAATGGGTAAATAAAATGTCATATCTATTCACATGGACTATTTTTCAGCAGTTAAAAGGAATTACGTTCTGATACATGGTTACAGCATGGATGAACCTTGAAACCATAGTGCTAAGTGAAAGAAGCCAGTCACAAAAGACCACATACTGTATGATTAAATTTATTTGAAATGTCCAGCATAAGCAAATCCATAGACACAAAAAGTAGATTAGTGATTGCCAGGGACTGGAAAGAGAGGGGGAATAAGATATGACAGCAAATGGATATGGGATTTCTTTTGGGGGTAGTAGAAATGTTCTGAACTTAGATAATGTTGATGGTTGCACAACTCTTTGAATATACTCAAAATCATTTAACTATGTATGGTTTAATTTAAATAAGTGCATTTTGCAATGTATGAATTGTATCTCACTAAAAATGTTAAAAATTATTGTACACAGTACTTAATGTATTTAGAAAGTCCTTAGCTTAAAATTTTGAGGACTTTGTAGACTCAAAAAGATACATAAATTATAAGTAATCTTGGTGTTATATTTTACCTCAGGAAATTTTAGCCAGTGTAATGATTAAGAACCTGGATACTGGAGAAGAAATACCTTTAAGTCTTGCAGAAGAGAAACTGCCAACAGGTATTAATCCTCTCACTCTACACATCATGAGAAGGACTAAGGAATATGTAAGGTATGATCTAAAGTTATTTATTATTTGTAGTATTTCATTCAGAGTGGTGAAGATTTCTCTGTTTATGAACTATGATAGTCCCTAATTTAGTTTCATTCAGCCTTTTTTTAATTTGGAATTAAATAGTTAATGTATATATTCTTATATTTTGTTCTCTCTTAGGACTGCACAATTATTAGAAAATATTATATACCTTTAATTCCATAATATTTGATTTCTCTTCTTTTAAAATTATTTATATTATACTACTTAAGATAGTATTAAAACATATTGAGGCTAAACAGTCATGCTGTTCTTCTGAAACCTTGCTTAAGGATCAGAGATTTTATATATAAAACTAGAGGCCTGTTGCACGAAGAGATTTCGTGCAATAGGCCTTCCCTTCTCCTGGCTGCCAGCACCGGTTTTCCTCCGGCACCCGGGGCCCAGGCCTTCTCTCCGGCCGGAGCCGCCTTCCGTCCTCTGTCTTCGCGGCCCCGGCCAGAGCCGCCTTCCGTCTTCGCGGCTCTGGCTCACCTTCAGTCTTCGCTCTGCCCCTTGGAGCCTACATATGCAAATTAACCGCCTTCTTTCTTGGCGGTTACTTTGCATATCGCGCTGATTAACCCATGGGAGGCGTAGCGAAGGTATGGTCAATTACCCTGTTTGTCTGTTATTAGATAGGATTTTAGAGGGTCAGAAAATGGCTTTAGAGTATGGTGATTGACTTTACTGTGGGTTATATGTAGATCTAAGGTGGGGGTTGGGAACTTACAGCCTACTGGCCATATAAGGCCCCCAAAATCATTTGATCTGGCCTGCGAAGGCATTAAGGGTAAGTTAATTAAATGTTTGACCATATATAGCAGGCTAATTTTTAAATGGATAATTTTATATGGCCCGCTAATAATGTTATAAATATCCAAATGGCCCTTCACAGAAAAAAGGTTCCCCACTCCTGATCTAAAGAATCTTTTCAGTGAAAGCAAAGCCTTTTAAAGTACAATACATGATGTGCCTGGTGAGTGAGGAGGAAGATATTTACAAGTTAATTTGTCATTTCTGGGTAGCATGTTTTGCCCAGCAGAAAGCCTTATTTGCTGTGGGTTTTTCTTAAGTTCCTAAATTGCATTCATTTGCATTTTGTACATTGCACTTTGCTTAAAGATTCTTCTTTGATCTTTCAAGTCTTTAAATTCTCACAGTCATCATTTAAATTAAGTTTATACAAAGCATTTTAACAAAGTTTATTTTTACTCTGATTAGCTAATTCTACAGTAAGTATATATAGAGAGATTTTTGAGACATGTTAGGGAAATGGCTTCTTTTAAAATTACTTCTTCCCCTCGTAGTAATGATGCCGCACAGTCAGATGATGAAGATAAATTACAGTCTCATCCAACAGATACTGATGGTGGAAGGTTAAAGCAGAAAACGTGAGTTACAGTACATCCCTTTTCTTCATTTCAATCTTTGTTTTTTAAAAAATATGTTACAAAAGGGTTGTGATCATGCCATTCTTGTGTTTCCCCTACAGAAACCTAACACAATGGTGGACATATAGATTTTGCTTGATTATACATAAGTCACATAATTGGCAGTAATTCAGTCTAAAATATAAAATAAATGTAAATATAAAATAATTCAGTCCCAAAGCAAATTCTCCACTCGAATCTCATCTTTTCCTAATGTGGAAAGTGTAGCAAAGAAAGCTTTGAGAATTTTTGGAAAAAGTTTGTACCCACAATGCAGGTCTATGATAACACCTTCAGATATCTGGACCATGGCTATCTAGCAATGACAACTATGAGGAACCGGAGAATTAGGAATTATTCAGGAGATAAATAAATATCTAGGAAAGGTATTTTTTATTCCATGCATTAAAGTTCATCATTTTTCTAAAAGAAAAACCTCTCATTTTTTAAAGCCATTATACTTCTTACATAATTTCTAAAAATCTGGTATCTGAGTTTACAACAAAATAGAAGCACCAAATTATGACAACGTTAATTCAATACATAAGGATGTCAGATAATATTCTGGTTACAAGAGAGGAATCAGAAAAATAATAAAAGGACTCTTACATAACACAAACATTTCGTATGACAGTGTTTCAACTTTTTCTCATGTTATTGTACTCATACAACATGGTAATATTTGCACTGAATGCTAGAGTAAACTGATGTTCAGAAGAGATTGGTCCAGAATCTGGCTTCCCTGTGCTCTGCCCTGTTGTCTTCAAGGTTTGAAACTAATATTATGGCCCACTTGCAAACAATTTAAAAGGCCCTAAACATATTAAAGAACAGTAATGATGGTAACTGACTCTATTTATTAAGGAAAGAAGCGTATGGAACATTAAATTCCATTGACGAAGGTACAAAAGTATATATTTTAGAGATGTTCTCACCAAAATGTTTAAATTATCTGTTTTCTTGCTTAAAGAAGTAATAAACCTATAGTTATGCAGAAAATATGACTTCAGAATTATAGGACCATAGACCCTATAATGATTTTAAAAATGATTTATCATCACCCTGGTTGGTGTTAGTAAGTGGTTAGAGCATCAGCACGGCCACCAAAGGGTCTTGGATTCAATTCCCTGTCAGGGCGCATACATGGGTTGCAGGTTTGATCCCTGCTCCAGTTGGGGCATGTACAGGAGGCAACCAATTGATGTGTGTGTGTGTGTGTATGTGTGTGTGTCTCCCCCCCTCCCTCTTTCCTTCCCTCCCTTCCTTCTACTTTCTCTAAAAAAATCAAAGGAAATATATCCTTGGATGAGTATTAAAAGCAAGAAAAATATTTATGTGTGTTTTCTGATTATAAAAAGTAATACAAAAATCTGTAATATAGAAAATTAAAGTATCTCATGCTCACCCCTGAAATTCTCAGTATTAATAATTAAGTGTATTCTCCATAGAATTATTTTTCTCACAAAAGTGGGATTATATTGTCCCTATAGTTTGTCAGCCTGGTTTTTTCCCCGTTTTGTTCATTAGTTTATTTTGTTCATTAAATTCTACATATTAATTAAATCATATGGTATTTGTCTTTTTCTGACTGGCTTATTTCACTTAGCATAATACTCTCCAGGTCCATTCATGCTGTTGTAAAGGGTAAAAGTTCCTTTTTTTTTTTTTTTAAAGCTGGGTAGTATTCCATTGTGTAAATGTACCATAGCTTTTTTTATCCACTCATCTACTGATGGGCACTTGGGCTATTTCCACACTTGGCTATTCTAAATAATGCTGCTGTAAACATAGGGGCACATATACTCTTTTTTGATTGGTGTTTCAGGATTCTTTGGATATATTCCCAGAAGTGGGATTGCTGGGTCAAAAGAACTTGCTTTTTGTTTTTTAAAAATATAGTATATAATGGATATCTTTTCATATAAATACCAATAGTAAATAATATTATAATCTTTCTATCAGCCAGATATGGGGGTTTGGTGCTGCAGATATCACAGTTAAGAAGACTATCTTGCCCTAACCGGTTTGGCTCAGTGGATAGAGCGTCAGCCTGCGGACTCAAGGGTCCCAGGTTCGATTCAGGTCAAGGGCATGTACCTTGGTTGCGGGCGCATCCCCAGTAGGGAGTGTGCAGGAAGCAGCTGATTGATGTTTCTCTCTCATCTATGTTTCTAACTCTCTAAGCCTTTCCCTTCCTCTCTGAAAAACAATCAATAAAATATTTTTTTTAAAAAAAAGAAGACAATCTTAATCACTGCCCTCATAAGGCTTCCAGGTTCAATAGGAGAAATAGACAGTGAACATGTAATTACACAGATAAATCTATAGTAATTGCTATAAAAGAAATGTAAGGGGTACTGTAGGACTATATAATAGAAAGCCTGTTCTAAAGCATTAGGGAGAGCTTTTTTGAGAGAGAGCTATTTGGTCTGAAACGTAAAGAAGAGTAGAAATTAGCTAGGGGAGGAGTGTTCTAGGCAGAAATAACTACACATGCAAAGGCTCTGAGGTGACTAAGAGCTCAGTACATTTAAAGAACTGAGGATTGCCTCATTTATTTTATTGCATTCCATTGTAAGGATATCCAATCACTTATTTATTGATTCCTCTGTTGAGAATTCAGTTTAACTCTACTTTTTTTAAATTGTTTTATTGCTTAAAGTATTACAAAGAGTATTACATATGTCTCCTTTTTTCCCCGC
>NW_005354425.1:1371130-1372174 GCF_000412655.1 Myotis brandtii | reverse complement strand
CTCCCCGGCTTTCCCGCTGTAGTTTGACAGTCTGTTCGAGGCAGCTCTGCCTCTGTATCTATTTTTTTAACTCTACTTTTTAACCTATTCTAAACAATACTGCAGTGAACATCTTTGTATATATAGCTTAGCAAGTTTTTAAAATTCTATCCTTAGTATCATGAGCTCCCATGAATTGGTAAAAATTAACCCCAGATTTATAAATTGTGGTTTGGTTGTAACTATGTGCTTTATTTTGTTGTTTTTTTATAATCTTAATATATGAAATTTGAGATGTAGATAATTAAAAAACAATAAGTAAGTCCTATTTATGGAAGCTTGAAATGCATACTTACATTACACTGTTTGGGAATACCTTACTGGGAAAGCTCTGCCTCACTGTATTGTATGCAAATACCCAAACTGAAAGGGAAGGGACAAGAGGCCATCTTAAGCTACCAAAGCATTCTGTTTTGTAAGTAAATACATCTTTAGTTTCTTTTTCGTGTAAAGTGTGTTTTTCAAGATGGCTCTCTAAGGCAATCTTCTCAGAGCAATTCTCATTGCAGATTCATGGCCTCACCCTGTACCCTCCAAATCAGATTATCTGGAGATGGGGAATAGGTGTCTGTGCTTTAAACACCCCCATATTCACCAACTTATTATAATTCACCATTGAAAACCTCTGCTTTAGAGCAGAGGTGGGAAACCCCAGCCCAAGGGCCATACAAGGCCCCCAAAATCATTTGGTCTGGCCCTGCTGAGGCATTAAGGGTGAGTTAATTAAATGTTTGATCAAATATAGCAAGCTAATTTTTAAGTTGATAATTTTGTATGGCCCTTTATGATGTCATAAATATCCAAATAGTCCTTGGCAGAAAAAAGGTTCCCCACCCCTGCTTTAGAGTATACAATCTATACTAATAAAAGGCTGATATGCTAATTAGACCAGGTGACCTTCCGGACAAAGCCATGGTGGCGGAGCCAAGGCAGAGGCAGTTAGGGGCGATCAAGCCAGGCGGGTAGGGCAGTTGGGGGTGATCAGGCCGGGGATCGGGCAGGGCA
>NW_005354425.1:1356809-1370500 GCF_000412655.1 Myotis brandtii | reverse complement strand
CAGGCCAACAGGCAGAGTTTTTAGGGGAGATCAGACAGGCAGGTAGGTGAGCGGTTAGGAGCCAGCAGTCCCAGATTGCGAGAGGTCCCAGATTGGAGAGGGTGCAGACCGAGTTGAGGGACATCCCCCCCCACCCCGCACAAATTTCGTGCACCGGGCCACTAGTATTGTATTGGGAGAAGTGCCTATATTTCCTTTGTAGCTATATTGACTTGAATAAACAGGGTGGGGCAAATGTAGTTTTACACTTGTGAGTACGGGAAACACAAAGTTTATTCTTGTATTATTATTTATTTACTAGAGGCCTGGTGCATGAATTCGTGCACAGGTGGGATCCCTCAGCCTGGCTGGCGATGGGGGCCAATCAGGGCCCATCAGGGCCACAAGAGGGTGGCGGGGTGAGGGGCCATGGTGGGGAGGGGCTGCGGGAGGTTGGCCAACCGTGGGAGGTTGGCTGTGGGAGTGCACTGACCACCAGGAAGCAACTCCTGCATTGAGCATCTGCCCCCTAGTGGTCAGTGCACGTCATAGCGACCGGTCAACCAGTTGTTTGGTCATTTGGTCGCTTAGGCTTTTATATTTTATTGATTTTTTACAGAGAGGAAGAGAGAGAGATAGAGAGTTAGAAACATCGATGAGAGAGAAACATCGATCAGCTGCCTCCTGCACATCTCCTACTGGGGATGTGCCCGCAACCCAGGTACATGCCCTTGACCGGAATCGAACCTGGGACCTTTCAGTCTGCAGGCCGACGCTCTATCCACTGAGCCAAACCGGTTTCGGTCGCTTAGGCTTTTATATACAGGCAGTCCTCAGGTTACGTCGGACTCGACGTACGTCTTTTCGTGGTTACGTCGCCATTTCCCATTTACAGTATTTTTTTTTTTAAAGTTCCGTCATTTCGACATATGTACATATGTGCTTTATGTTTTTTATTATTTATTTACCACAAGTAAAGGTCAGGAATTGTTATCTTTCCTTTAAATTTTTTTTACGGTTTCACTTCATTACTGCTGTGTATATGCTCCATGTGAGTGACATAGGTGCTTATGTAGGTAGGTTCTGACTTACGGTGAAAACCACATTACTTTGCGCCGTAGGAACGGATCTCCGTTGTAACCCGAGGACCTACTGTATGTAGATTATTATATTGCTTTCCATAAGAACAACTTTAAACCTACTTTTGCCCCACCCTGTATTCTATACAACAAAGGATTTAGGAACTCAAAGACCTATTTATGTAAAAAAAGAGTTCCTTCAAAATAATATGCTTTACTAGTCACAGCTAATGAGATTATCAGTGTATTATTGAATTTTTATAATTGGCTGAATTTATAAAAAATAATTTTGGTGGGGTTTTTTTCTTTTTGTTTTTGTTTTGTTTTTTTTTGTTTGTTTGTTTGTTTTTGGTAAGGACTCAACTGAAGAAGTTCCTAGGAAAATCAGTGAAGAGAGCAAAGCACCTTGCTGAGGAATATGGTGAACGTGCTGTAAATAAAGTTAAAAGTGTTAGAGATGAAGGTAAGTGAAATAGAACATTTCAACATTTCAGGAATCAGTTGTAAATTAGTTATGTAAGAGTATTTAGTTTTTATAAACATTCTCAAATTTATGTAAATTTTCTAATTTTGTGCAGATCTTAATTTCCTATGCCTTTCTCATAATTGTACTCATTTGTTTTATATAATAAACACTTATTCTGTGCCAGACACTATTCTAAGCACTTTCACCTGTATTAGCACATTTAATCCTCATCAAACCCCTTTGAGGTAAGTACCACTAGTATCCCCATTTTATAGATGAGAATACTGAAGCACAGAAAAGTTGGGTACCTTGCCTAAGATCACACAGATAATAACTGACAGAGTTGGATTTGGACCCAGGCAATCTGGCACTAGACTCCATGTATGTTCTTAGGCAATATGCTATTTAGTAATAGACAGATTTAGCTTCTCCATTTAATGAATTTTCTCAGTAAGCAGTGGATATGAAATATAATAGTTATATCTACATAGCTAGTGATGATTTCTGTTGCTTTTCTATTTAGTGTTTCATACTGATCAAGATGATCCTTCATCAAGTGATGATGAAGGAATGCCATACACAAGACCAGTCAAATTCAAAGCAGCACATGGTTTCAAAGGACCTTATGATTTTGATCAGATAAAAGTGGTACAAGATCTTAGTGGTGAACATATGGTAAGCAACTTTTTTTATTTTTCATTATTGATTCTGTTTTCATGGAAATACTTTAGCATCTATAAAGCAGATCTATTCTTATGTATGTAATTTGCTATCTTTACTCAAGAAGAGTGAATTGATATTAATACAATTTAATACAGAGTCTATCTCTGAATTATTTTTCAAGAAGTGAGTTATTGAATTAAATAGACACTAGTCCTATATTATTAAGAAAGCTATATAAAAGTACCAAACTTTAAAACAGTTAAATTAGAAGATAGTCTATCACTTTGAAAAATGTTTAAAATGTTCCCCATTATATTTTGAATAACTTACACAACTATTTCTAAATCTCAATATATTTTGTAGTGCGACAGCTAAAACACAGAGAGAGGTAGCGATACAAATTCTCTGTCAGAGTTAAAATGTACCAAAGTAGATATAAAGTATACAAATTATATTGCCTCTGAAAATGCTAGGAATATAGAGAAGGAAGTAATGAGCTCAAAACTAGGTAAATGATACTGTGGGTCCTTGATCAGGGAATGCATATATCTATTTAGATTTTTTTACTTCGTTTTTATTGTTTACACTGTTACAGATGTCTCCATCCACCCCTTTGCCCACCTTGACCCCCCCTTCCCTCTGACTATCACCACAATGTTGTCTGTGTCAATGGGTTATGCATTTACGTTCTTTGACTAATCCCTTCACCTTCTTTCATCAAGGCCCCTCCCCACTCCCCTCTGACAGCTCTCAGTCTGTTCCATGTATCCATGCCTCTGTTTCTGATTTGTTCATCAGTTTATTTGGTTCATTAGATTCCACGTATAAATGAGATCATATATTTGTCTTTCACCAACTGGCTCATTTCACTTAGTATAATAATCTCCAGATCTATTTAGATTTTAAATATAAAAGTTGGCCTAACTGGAAGGAAGCAACCACAAACATATATCAGATGGCAGCCAGATTGGAATTTAAACTTTGGTGTTTATAATCTAGTTATAAAATATTTGAAAGTTGATTATAGAAACTTCCTTAAGGCATCTGATGAATTTCCTTGTACTGTATTTATAGTTTTAAGTAAAATCTCATAGGAATAAGCCCCAAATAACAAATTTCTTAACATACTTGAATTTTGTGGAAATGAGTACTATTCCAGTAAATGAGCTGTTGCCTCTAACTTGGATAATCTTTTAGATCTGCATAGATGTGTGTTGTAATCTATATATATAAAAGCCTAATATGCTAAGTGACCCTCTGACCATTTGACCATTTCATCAGTGGCTATGATGCACACTGACCACCAGAGGGCAGATGCTCTAACTGGTAGGTTAGCTTGCTGCTGGGGTCTGGCTTATCGTGACTGGGCGAGTTGGGCCAGACATGCTCTGGAGCCCTCCCACAGTCCCTCCCCAGCCCTGATCGTGCACTGGTGGGGTCCCTCAGCCTGGCCTGCACCCTCTCGCATTACGGGACCCCTTGGGGGATGTCGGAGAGCCGGTTTTGACCTGAACCCCCCAGGCCAGGCCAAAGGACACCACTGGTGCATGAATCCATGCACCGGGCCTCTAGTAGTAGTTATAACAGTATTTGTTGTAGTAGGTTTTAGCCTTTCCAATTTAAGGGCTTACATTCTTTAACCCTCCCCCAACACACACACACACACACACACACACACACACACACTCTCTCTCTCTCTCTCTCTCTCTCTTTCTCTCTCTCTCCCCCCCCACACGCACACACACTGTTTTCACTATCTGCTGGGGAATTCTAGCCATATACTGCAAAACCTTATTTCTTGGGAGAAAAACAGGAGGAAACCACACCATTCCAACATTTCTTCAAATGCCCAATACAATGAGGGTCACTGCTAAGGTGGGCATATTCTTCCCTCAGCCTTAGTTAGGAGTTGGTGCTATGCTAAAGGCCCTGCCTCCTCCTAACCTACTCCCCCTTATGGTCAGCTAGGAAACTGAGATCCAAAACTAAGATTCGTGCTTAACATTGAAGATTTCCAGCCACCGCAGAACTCCCATTTCCATTAATATATGTACATGGTTTGGGATCTTGAAATTGTTAGTTTACATTATGGCAAACTATAACTATGTTATCTTGCCTTTCTTTGAAAAGTCCCTCTTTGTGGTATTGTAGCACCATTGGACTGTTGGATTTAAGTGGTGTTAGTAATGTATTATATATAATTTGGCATGATTTTTTAATGTTTCAGTTTTTAAAATAACTTTGAACCTTCCATTGTTTTCATAGGGAGCTGTTTGGACCATGAAATTTTCTCACTGTGGCCGATTACTTGCCTCAGCTGGACAAGACAATGTAGTGAGAATATGGGCTTTAAAAAATGCTTTTGACTATTTCAACAATATGCGAATGAAATACAATACTGAAGGTATTTTTCACTTATTTGTGGGCTTTAAAAAATCCAAAGACACCTGGCATTTTCACATTTTAGGCATAATAATGCCTTTTTATCTGGTAATCATTTGCAGCAACCACTACTTTCAGCCACAAACCTAAAAGTAAAACAGAAGTCAACAGCAAAAAAAAAAAAAAAAGAAAAAAGAAAGAAAAAAGAAAACAAACAAACAAACAAAAACATCTAAACTCAGTGAAAAAAGCTACCACGAAGCATTTGACTTTCAGGTGTAACTTCATCAACTAATGAGAACAAAGTCATTTGGTTTCCCTTGGCAATCTTCATTTTTATCCAAGGTTAAAGTGAAATTCTGATTTATCTAGGAGAATTAGAATAATATATACATCCAGTAAATAAAGAATGATTAAGGAAACATAGAAAGTAAATGTGATTTGTCAGTTCATCAAAGGGTATGTGAAAAAAAGTTAAATGGTAAAGAAACCTCAGAACATGGCGTATGTACACAATGATTACAATATTTATATATCATGGTAAGTTATCAGGAAAGTATATAAAGTTGATATAAATAGGAGCTTTGAGTTTTGGGGATTCTTTTCTTATAATTATTTAACTGCTATAAATTTTCTCCACAAACTCCTCCCTCCCTACACCACCTTCCCATCCCAAAGCTGGAAAACAAGAAGTTAAGGGATGGGAGATAGGAGAATATAGTGGAAGCAGCAATTTGAAGAACATTGAAATCTAGGAAGATGCACTAAACTGGCAAGCAAGGCCCTGTATACTTTAGGAGCCCTGTGTATATGCCCTCCTTTCTATTCTTTCAATTATGCATTTATGTTATAATACATAATTGAAGATGATAATGAGTTGACAATATAGTAAATAATGTTTCCTATATATTTCTTTTATTGCCCTGCCTGGAACAAAATGACTATTTTCAGTGGCCCTTCAAACTTACCCCAGCCTAGACCCTTTCTGCCCCTTAATTGTTCATCTTATTGCTTGTTATGATTGACAGGAATGTATTCACTATGAATAATAAGAATTTAACAGTACTTTATTAAATTGGGGAAATGGTTCATCTATTTCATAAAGATTTTATGGAAAAATAATCAAAACAAATATTTTGGTGCCCAAAGAGTTAATGCTTCACATGTAGTTTTCTAGAATGTTACATTCTATGACCATTAATTAGGTGTTCCTGTGTCATTATTTCTGATTGTGTGTGTGTGCGTGCGCGTACGTGCATGTGTACGTGTGTATGTACATGCCTTTTTACAATTATGTTGTTTTTCAGGACGTGTGTCCCCATCACCTTCTCAGGAAAGTCTAAATTCATCAAAATCTGATACAGATACAGGGGTATGCTTGTTATTTTATACTTACTATTGTTAAATACTATTGTTTGATTTGTTTTCCATAAAGTACCTTATTGTTTTCTTTCGCCTTTTTTGTTTTTTTAAGTACTTTCTTATTTATCAGAAATTACAATTGCATGAAAGCACTTAATTAAAATTAAGATGTGTTAGCA
Source organism: Myotis brandtii (assembly GCF_000412655.1). Lineage (NCBI taxonomy): Eukaryota > Metazoa > Chordata > Mammalia > Chiroptera > Vespertilionidae > Myotis > Myotis brandtii. The sequence goes on along the minus strand of NW_005354425.1, from coordinate 1,364,390 downwards.
GAGTTTCTTCTATTAGAATTGGTAAATGAAAAAGTGTGATGTTTAAAGATTGTCAGACAGTAAATATTAACTCAAGCTTCCAAACTAATGTAAACTTGAACAAAACAAAATCCCATCCCCTCTAATCCATGTTAGGTGTTTTAAGAAATAATAACGGATACTTGAATAAGAGGTAATTAAGGAAAGAAAAAAGACACTAAAATATTTTAAGTTTTCCATTTTCTTGGTTTAACAAATGCTTTATCATAGTTTTAGGTAGTGTAAAATATCTAAAAGATTTTTATTTTGTCTCAGCTATAAGATTAAATATAACCAATTTTAAACCTAAAACATAAATTATTATTCTAAGCTGTCCCCTGTGCTTCTTGTGTATTGATCTAGGCAAATGTGATATAAACAAAGAGAACCTAAAATGTTCACCTGCTCAACCGTATTCTCCTGGGGTTTCACTGGCTCTGTAGCATTTGACATGAATTTTTTCCTACTTTAAACATATAGTTCTCAGCTTTCAGTGGTTCTGTTTTTCCTTGTTCTCTTCCTATATCCCTGCTGTCTCTTCCTCTTCAACCCCTGCTGTTTCTCAGGGTTCTGTCCTTGGCCATTCTCAATTGACTTACTCACTCACTGCCTCCAATCCTGAACTGGCTTTAGCTCCATAATTCTCATTTCCTTTTAATAGCTTTATGTTTTTAAAACAAGAATTAGATCTTGCCCTAGCGGGTTTGGCTCACTGGATAGAGTGTCAGCCTACAGACTTAAGGTTCCTGGGTTCGATTCTAGTCAAAGGCACATACCTTGGTTGCAGGCTTAGTCCCCAGCCCTGGTTGGGGTGCATGGGGGAGGCAATCGATGTATCTCTCTCATCTCTCTCTCTCTCTCTCTCTCCCCTTCTACTCTCTCAAAAAATCAATGGAAAAGTATCCTCAGGTGAGGATTAACAACAACAACAAAAGAATTAAATCTTATTGTGCATGCTGCCCCTTTCACATAAATATATATATATATATTCTTCAAGCACATCAATTAATAGGTCTAAAACAACTCCCTCAACAAATGTTTTCTGAGTGCTTGGTCCCTGTGCCAGACAGCACTAATAGATTCTGCAAAATCACCCCAGCCAGTTTGGCTCAGTGAATAGAACATCAGCCTGTGGACTGAAGAGTACCAGGTTTGATTTCAGTCAAGGGCGCATAACTGGGTTGCAGGCTCAATCCCCAGCCCTGGTCAGGCACATGCTGGGAGGCAACCAATCGATGTGTCTCTCACATCAACATTTCTCTCTCTCTGTCTCTCCCCCTCCCTTCCACTCTTTCTAAAAGTCAATGAAAAAAATATCCTCGGGTGAGAATTAACAAACAGGGAAAAAAAAAGATTCTGCAAAATCAAATGAGACATATTCTGTGGCTGAAAGGACCTTGCTGATCAGTGAAATAGATATAGTCACAGTTACAGTATTGGATGGTAATATGCTATAGAAGGTACTACACAAGTATAGGAATTTAGCCTGTGAATCAGGGTGTCAGGACAAGCTTCCTGGAGGCTTTGATTTTTGAACTAGGTGTTAACTATGAGTGAAGGAAGGAAGGAGCATTTCAGAGCAGATAGCAAGCGTAAAGGCATGGAGGCTGAAACAGCATGGCATGTTAAAAGTACTTCAAGAAATTCCATGTGGCAGAAGCAAAGGGTACATGGTGAGAGTTGTAGGAGAAGTAGGCGGGATTGGAATTTTAAATGGCCTTTTATGTTAAACCAAGACATTTCAGCTGTGTCCTGCAAGCTACTGGGGGAGAAAGACACTTTGAGGGGTTTCAATTAGGAGTTTAATTAAAATGTTCACATTTTTGTTTTAGAAAGAAAATTGTGATAGCACTATAAAGGATAGATTAGATGGGGGTTGCAGTATAGGGAGACCACTTAAGAGGCTATTAACCCAGGAGAGAAATGGGAACTTCAATTATGATAGATTATGATAGCAGTGGACCTAAAAACCATAAAGATGAGCTGAATTTAAGAGATGTGAAAGAAGTGGGATCTCTAGGACATGGTGACGACTACCTAGTAAGTGAGTAGCCTAGGATGATTCCCAGGTGTCAGGCTTGTGTAACTGGATAGATGTTAATAGTCATTCGCCAATATATTTTAACTAGCGGCCTGGTGCACGAAATTTGCACATGGGTAGGGTCCCTAGGCCTGGCCAGCAATCAGGGCCAATCGGGGCCTTCCAGCTGCTGGCTGGGGCCTTCCTTCCCCAGCTGCCAGCTGCCAGCCATGGCCTTCCTTCATTCCGTGGTGGTCAGTGCACGTCATAGTGAGCGATCGAACTCCTGGTCTCCAGGTAAAACTCCCGAGGGGACACTTTGCATATTAACCTTTTATATAGAGAGATTATCTACACACAACTCTGCTCCTCTCTTTTGAACCTTCTTTAATGGCATCAACATTCATAAGTTATCTTTTTAACTCAGTCGGAAACATTCTACATATCAAAGTAGCTACAAATTCCCATCCACTCTCCCTCCATCTACAAATGCCCATGGAATCTGTCCCCTCATTTCCCGTTGCCATTCACATCATCTAGGCCCATGACACTCATGACACTCATTTAAATGTTTGCTGTAGCCTCTGGTCTCTACCCAATTCATTTTCTGAATTGCCTCGAGTTTTTTTATTTTTTTTTTTCAAAATACAGATCTAACTATGCTACTGTGTGGTGTAAAATCTTCTGATGGCTCCTTGTAACTTACAGAATAACGTCCTTCCTGATTTTGCCTCATCTTACCTTTTTAACTCGGTTCTAATTCCCTAGTACTTATGTATTCTATTTGCCTTGCTGGATCCAAGTCTGTCCCTTAACCACTCACTTTTATATCTTTGTCCATGCTGTTTGATTTGCCGGGAATGCCCTTCCTATCCCCTTTAGTCATAGGGCAAAGCCCTACTTATCCTTCAAGATTCAGCTCAAATATATTACCTCTTTTTGTTTTCCCTGAATCAAGCAGGCAGAATGGTTTCTCATTTGTGTTCTAACAGTACATCATAAGTACTTTGACATTAATATCATCATGTCTTTCTTGGCAGTTTATATCACTGGCTAGACTCTGGGCTGATTTAAAGCAAAGAACTGTACTTCAGATCCTAGTATCCTTGGACCCTAACCCCATGCCTCACTGTGGTAGGCCTGAATCAGTGTTGAATTCCTGCTTCTGTGCCTTTATTCCTATTCCCCTTATCTGAATGCCTGCAATCTCTTTTCTTTCTTTTCCAAGCTTGCCCATTCTTCAAGGCCTATTTCCTCCAGAAAACCTTCATTGACTAATGTAGTGGAGAAATTTTTAACTGCTTTGCTTTAGGGAAAAGGGTTTGCTTTTATTAGTTTAATTCACCGTAAAGTTTCCAGTTATTGGTTACTGTTAAAAAACAGGGACTATTTGTACCATCTTGTGTTATGCTTATTTCAACAATCCTACTTAAAGGTTTTTAACTACTTCCGTCCAGGGCCCCCCCCCAAAATCCTATGTAACCCCCAACTTTGTTTGAACATAAGGCCTTTTAAATGAGGAGCATGGTAGTTCTTTAACACAAAATATAATGACCCCCTGGAGTACTAAGGGTTTTTTTCCTGGCATAGTCGAGTATCATTTCTATCCGTTGTTTTCAGGAAAAGATTGTTTGGGGCTTCTTTCACTTCTGTCATTCTATTGGGACAGTTTTAAAAAGCCTCTATTCTAGTTCATATACCTTTGGAGTTTGGTATCACTTGTTGTCTTTGATCTAGTGCTAGCTGCTGTGAGGCACAGTAAGCATAATGGAGTTTATTTTCCTGATGTGTGTGTTCTTTTTTCTTGTGATAGTGATAACGTTCTCTTTTGCACTACATTCTCACTCTTGTCTTCTTAGATTCCCTGTAAAATAGAATACCTGAAAGTATCTGTTGTACAGTTAAGCCAACAATGACAGTGACACATGCAAAATCACTCACCTCCTCATTGGTCATGTCAAGGCTAGGATTCTGGGTGTTATGCTCTCTGTTTTGTTTTGTTTTTTTATTGTTGTTTTATCTTGTTTTTTTGTTAATCCTCACCCGAGGATATCTTTTTCCATTGATTTTTAGGGAGAGTAGAAGAGAGAGGGAAAGACAGAGAGAAACATCGATGTGAGAGAAACACGTCAATTGGTTGCCTCTGGCACAAGCCACAACCAGGGCCCGGGCTGGGAAGGAACCTGCAACCAAAGTATGTGTCCTTGACCGGAATCAAACCCAGGACCCTTTGGTCCTCAGGCCACTGTTCTATCCACTGAGCAAAACTGGCTAGGGCACTCTCTATTTTTGTTGATTTGCAAAAGTAGCTCAGTAAGGCAGAAAGGAAGAGTGGCATGCATAATTTGCTCCATTATGCTAGTGATTTAAAATTTCTTCTTGACAATAGAAGTGTTAAGTATGCTGTTTACCTAAAATTAATACTTTTCTTGGGTAAATCTATGTTTGCTGGGTTTGACTAGTGGAACATCAGTGTGGGTGTTATAGCATTTAACTTCTGCTTAAAATTTTTGAAAATAGGTAGTAAGGAAGGAAAAAAAATTCCTCTACCCTCTTTGGTTCTGCAGCTGAGATCTACAAAATATCCTGACAAAGGACAGATTAACAGGAGAAATAGTATGCATATGGTGGCCTTCATAGAAAAACAGGACAGACCCCCCCCCCAAAAAAAAACAGTTAAACCCAGTGGCTTATATATCATTCATTTTTAAAAGGGCAATAAAAGTCTGCGAAGAAGGAATAGACGAAGAAAAGGGGGGTTAGGCTTTTAGGGGTGGTAAATTGTGGGAGGTTAATATATTAGAGGAAACTAATGGAAGATAAGAGTTATTTAGTAAAGTCCTGTTTATGAAGACTATTTCCAGAGATAAGATTCATTCTCCCCTTCCTGGTAAAGGAGAGGTGAGGACAAGACACCTTCATAGAGGGAATTTTATGCCCTGTTTTCAGGTAGAAAAGGGAAGGGTAAAGACTTTCTTGTTGCCTTCTGCTCAAAGTAATTCTTATGTAAAGAGCAGTATTTTGAGGGGTGACTTATTCTAATCCCCTTCAAGATCAATAGAATCAAAAGCTTGAAGAACAGAGTTAGCTGTAAAGGGATGAGAGATAATTTTTGTGAAATTCTACATATGCAGCATTTTATTTAAAATATGCATTGGTTTAGTCGACAGTGTGTTGAGCACTGAAAATATAAAGATGCAGTGGACAGTGCATGCCAAGGATCTGTGTACACGGGGGAAGACAGGCATTAATAATATGTCCAAATCAGAATTAAGTACATATCATTTTCCCAAGAAAACCACTCCTTTGACAGTGTACTTGATGCCAGTTCATTGTGTAATACCCATACCATCTCCTGAGTTAGACTCTGTGATCACTTTTTACTCTTTCCCTCCCTTCAGTGTCTGCTCATTTACCACATCCTGCCTGCTTGATCTCAGAAATGTCTTTGGAATCTGGCCATTCCTTTCATTTCCACTGCTATAATCCAGGCTTTATCTCTTACCTGGACCATTAGAGCTTTTTCCCAGATTCCAGTCTTTCATCCACAATGCCAGCAGAATTACTTTCCTGTAAAACAAATCTGATCATGTTACTGTCCTGTTTGAGCACTCTTTTTGGCTCTTTTTCTCTCGAGAATCAAGGCCAAATTCCTTAGCTTGACTCAGCCTTTCAGAGATCAGCCTGACCTCAGCTCTCATTGTTATTTCCCACCCTTCCCTCTCACAAACCTTATGTTCTGAGCGACTCAGTTGTTCATTGTTGCCCCAACAAAAATGTCAGACCCTTTGTGGATTCCATGCATTTATATATGCTATTCCACTTTGCCTGGTAAATTCATTTCAGTCTCAGGTCTCCTTGCTGAAGTGTTCCTTGCTTCACTTAATGCATAATTACTTATATACTCCCTCATTGTTCCCATTATATTTTGCCCATATTTCTGTTAAAGGCACTTATAATACTATATCAATTTATATAACAACAGCTAACATTTTATGTGTCCTTACTATGTGCCATGTACTTTGCTAAGTGCATTTTATGTCTTATCTTTTGTAACCTCACAACAGTCCTGATACTGTTGTGAGATACTATTAAGAACTCTGTTTTTAGATGAAGAAAAGACTGAGGAGATTTTAAGTAACTCACCAATTTCACACAGTTGATAGATATAGCATCAGAATTAGAACCCAGTCCTGATCAGTCTCTGGAGCAGCGGTTCTCAACCTGTGGGTCGCGACCCCTTTGGGGGTTGAACGACCCTTTCACAGGGGTCGCCTAAGACCATCGGAAAACACATATATAATTACATATTGTTTTTGTGATTAATCACTATGCTTTAATTATGTTCAATTTGTAACAATGAAATTGGGGGTCACCACAACCTGAGGAACTGTATTAAAGGGTCGCGGCATTAGGAAGGTTGAGAACCACTGCTCTAGAGCTTATGTTCTTAACCATTATGGTGCACTAATTGGCACTTTAAGGTCTGACACTGTGTCTTCATTCAGTCCACAAATATTTATTGAGTGCATACTATCTATTAATCAGTACTCTCAGAATTAAGGATATAATAGTGAACAAAAATGACACAAATAGCTGTTCATATGAAGTTTAAATTCTAGTGGTGGCAGATAGAGAAATAAGCAAATTTTGTAATATATTGGAAGATGATAAATTTCATGGAGAAAATAAAGCAGATAAAGTAGAGATGACAGAAGGTAAAGAAGGTGGACAAGCAGAGTTTCACCAAGAGGTTGTCATTTGAGCAAAATCTGAAGGAGATGAGGGAGCATTCCAGGTAGAGTGAACAGCAAGTGAAACCGCATTAAGGCCTGGGTAGCTGGAGTCAATGAGTCAGGGGAGTCATAGAAAATGAAGCCACAGAGATGTGGATGGGGCAGTCATAAAATGTTGGCCATTGCAAGGGCTTTGGCTATTGTGTTGAGAACGATGGAAGCTAATGGAGAGATTTTTCAACAGAGAATGACATAATCTGACATGATAAAAGGTTCATTCTACATTTTAAATACTGAGAATAGGTTATAAGATAAATGTCATTTATTTTGGTATCTCAAGAAACTAATACAGTTATCTGGTAGGCGCTAATAAATATCAAAAGACTTACAAGTTTTCATAGCAGTCCAACTTTAAAATGACATTTTTAGATAATCGGGATATTTGAATATGGAGAATATATTAGATGATACAAATTGTATTTTTAGGTGTGATAATGCCATTGTAGTTATGAATAAAAGAGGGCTTATTAGTTAGAGATACTTATAGAGTATTTACTATATTCAGGTAAATGGTATTAAGCTTTGCTTTAGATGTTCCAGCAAAAGTAATTTATGTATGTAACTATATATGTATGTAGAGATATAAATATCTTCCTAGATACAGATATCTATTTAGAGAGATATATAGATTAGATAAAATATATTTTATTTAGTAACTAGAGGCCCAGCACGCGATTTAAATAGCACAAGAAGGTGCCCCGCCTCCCGCTGTGCGAGGAGGCACCCCGCAGGGGGCCGGGACCCGCG
>NW_005354425.1:1356004-1356708 GCF_000412655.1 Myotis brandtii | reverse complement strand
CTCCCAGCTTCCCCCGGCCTCCCTGCCTGTGTCTGCTCCAGGGCCACCCAAGCTACCACGCCGGCTCAGGCAGGCCCTCATCTCTGTCTCCATCTCCACTCCGGGCCTCATCTGCAAGTGCAATCTCCTCCTGTCTGGCCGTGACCCGTTATGGCGTCCTGGCCTAATATATAAAATCTTTAAAAAGTCTACCTTTAAAAATCTATTATAAAGAAATAACCAGCCAGCTGGCATGGCTCAGTAGTTGAGCATCGACCTATGAACCAGGAGGTGACGGTTCCATTCCCAGTCAGGGCACATGCCTGGGATGCGGGCTTGATCTCCAGTGTGGGGCATGCAGGAGGCAGCTGATCGATGATTCTCTATGATCATTGATGTTTCTATCTCTCTCTCCCTCTCCCTTCCTCTCTGAAATCAATAAAAATATTTTTTTAAAAAAAGAAATATGTCCAAAGATGTAAGTAAAATGATTTTCATCTTAGTGTTCTCACAAAAGCTAAAATATGAACAAGCTAAATTTTTAACAGTTGGAAAATAAAAGCTATGTGATAGCCCACAAGTAGAATATTATTCTGTCCTTAAATTGTTTTCAAAGACTATGTAACGATATTTTATTAAATAAATCTTTATTGTTCAGATGATTACAGTTGTTCCTCTTTTTCCCCCCATAGCTCCCCTCCCCCCGGTTCCCTCCCCATCCCAGG
>NW_005354425.1:1326386-1355045 GCF_000412655.1 Myotis brandtii | reverse complement strand
ACCTGAAGTGGACACTCTTGGTGCACCCTTTTGTGGGTTGTGTGCACAGTCGTGTTGTAGTTAAGCCTTGCTTGCTGTTGGTATCACTGGGAGGAATTGACCTCCAGACCAGTAGGCTGTGAGTACCAGTTGTGTCTACAATGGGAGAACTTCTGTGCTGGAGACACCCTTATGGAGCAGGACTTGGCTTCAGTGGGGCTTTGTCGCTCATTGAGTCTGCCCCTTGCGTGTGTCTCTTATGGATGTGAAGAGTTGTAATCTGGATGGTCTCACTCTGACCACTGTGTACACTGGCTCTTGGATCTCCAAGGAGGTGCAAGGTCAGCCACTGCCTGAGGCCACCCAGCAGGAGCTACAGAGAGATCTGCAGATTCCTTCTCTTTGTTTGGGGTTTGGAGGTGCCCAGATGAGGCACAGCTGTGAAGCAAGGCTGGCTGCTGCTGCTGAGAGCCTTGGGCCTTCTTTTAGACACTCTGGGGTTCTCTGACCCAGCTGCAGTTTGACAGGTTTTTAGGCGGAGAAAGGCCAGGCCATTCGTATGCAAAAGCCTCTGCACACAGCTTAGGTGGAGTTGTAATTTGCGGGGGCGGGGTCTCAGGGAATCACCAAAGCAAACAGCAATGGCTGCCAGTCAGCCCTGCCCTGGAGAAGACCTCGGGTCTCTGTGTCCCGCGGCCCCGTGCAGGAACAATGACCACTGCAAGCACCTCTGTGAGAAAGCTGCCCTCACATTCCGGCCCAATGCCAGACAGTCCAGTTTCTTCCCGTATGAGTCCGGGTGCCCAAATTCTCACCTCTCCCTCCCGATTGAAAAAGACAACAGCGTACCCAGCTGCCAGCCCCTTTCGCACGCCTCTATACCTCCGCACTTCCACACCTCTGCACCTCCTACCGGACTGAATGCGCTTTTCTCTTTCCTTCTAGTTGTAGAATTTCCACTCAGCCAGCCTTCCCATGGTTCTGGATGATATTTGTTTTGTCTTTTAGTAGTAGTTTTAATGTGGTTGTGCGCAGCAGCAAGTTCAGGTGTTTACCTAGGCAGCCATCTTGGTTGTCCGACTATGTAATGATATTAAAAACATTCTAATTAAAATGTAAAATGAAAAAAGCAGAATGAAAAATTGGTTACAGTAACATCCCAATTTTGGCTAAAATATCTATGAGTATAGATTAAAAAGCTTAAAGGAAACTCATTAAATTATTACTTGCAGTTATCTCTAGGTGGTAGGGTTTTCAGTCATTTTTATTTGATACTTTATACTTCTATATTTCTAAAAATTTGAGCTTAACTGCTTTTATTAAAACAAACAACAGAAGATACTATAAATAAAAGTCTCCAGTTTAAACCTTTTGACCATGTATATTAGGGTGTGTTTTTTTAATCAAAGAGAGATAAAGATTCATGTTCCAGATTATTCAGTTAATTGCTGTTTATATTAGTAAAAAAAAATGGAAATATATGAATGACCAACATATTGGAGAACGATTAAGTTATGGTGCATTCATATGCAGCTAATACATGTTTTCAAAGAGTGGAATATAGAAAACACTCATGTATAGTAAAAAGGAAGACTGAAAATTATCAAAATGTTAGCAGATCATAGGTGGTTTTCATTTTCCTACTTTCTGACTTTTTTTCTGAATTGTCTACACTGAGCATGTATTACTTTATAATCTGAAAAACATTAAGTATTTTGAAAAAAAGGTAGAGTATAGGGCAGTGGTTTTCAACCTTCCTAATGCCGTGACCCTTTAATACAGTTCCTCATGTTGTGGTGACCCCCAACCATAAAATTATTTTCATTGCTACTTCATAACTGTAATTTTGCTACTGTTATGAATCATAATGTAAATATCTGATATGCAGGATGTATTTTCATTGTTACAAATTGAACATAATTAAAGCATAGTGATTAATCACAAAAACAATATGTAATTATATATGTGTTTTCCAATGGTCTTAGGCGACCCCTGTGAAAGAGTCATTCGACCCCCAAAGGGGTCGCGACCCACAGGTTGAGAACCGCTGCTTTAGGGAGAAAAAATGGATATTTAAGGAGGAAAAAAAAGGTATCTGGAATCACTGCTAGAGGAAATATGTTAAGGAGTTAATGAAATGTAAATTATTATTAAAGCAAAGGCTGAATTTGATGTAATTAGGCAAGCCTGTTTAGTTTTATGTCTTCCAGCAGTGCTCCCTGGGCTAGCAGCAAAATTAGGGGAAGTAGCTATAGTTATCTAGGATTAGTAGTATTTGGCAAAAGGTCAGACATTTATATTGCTGGCCTATCTCCACAGTGGATGTGAAGATTTTTTTAAATATATTTTTATTGATTTCAGAGAGGAAGGGAGAGGGAGAGAGAGATAGAAACATCAATGGTGAGAGAGAATCATTGATTGGCTGCCTCCTGCACGCCCCCTACTGGGGATCGAGCCTGCAACCCAGGCATGTGCCCTTGACTGGAATCGAACCCGGGACCCTTCAGTCCACAGGCTGATGCTCCAGCCACTGAGTGAAACCAGCTAGTGCTGAAGATTTTTTATTAACTGTAAAGTTCTAGACAAATAATACTGGTAGTTTTTAATCTATCCCCATGCGCACTGTCCTAGTTCAAGCCCTCATTATTCTTACTTAAACTTACTGACTGCTCTTCTTGCCTCCATTCTCTTTCTTCAAATGATCTTTTACACAATAGCATTCTCTTTTGAAAGCACCAGTCAGAACATGTTAGTTTTTATTTCCAGAACCTTGTGTTTGTTCTCCATTGCATTAGAACAGTGATGGCGAACCTATGACACGAGTGTCAGAGGTGACACGCGAACTCATTTTTTTTGGTTGATTTTTCTTTGTTAAATGGCATTTAAATATATAAAATAAATATCAAAAATATAAGTCTTTGTTTTACTATGGTTGCAAATATCAAAAAATTTCTATATGTGACATGGCACCAGAGTTAAGTTAGGGTTTATCAAAATGCTTACACGCTGAGCTCAAAAGGTTCGCCATCGCTGCATTAGAATGTCTAAACTTTTACCCTAGCCAGGTAGTTCAGTTGGTTAGAGCATCATCCTGATATGCCAAGGTTGTAGGTTCAATCCCCAGTCAAGGCACATGCAAGAATACACCAATGAATGTTGAATAGGTGGAATAACAAATAGATATCTCTCTCTCTCTCTCTCTCTCTCTCTCTCTCTTTCTCTCTCTTTCTCTCCCTCCCTCCCTTCCTCTCTAATTAATTTTTAAAAATTAAAAAAAGAATGCCTGACCTTCTAAGCCACAAATTTAAGGCTCTTTATGATCTGGTCTCAAAGTACCCTTCTACCCTAATCCCCTACTATATCTCCATATATTTTTTTCTCCATCCTCATCATCCTACCTATCCTTTCCTAAATATTCAAGGCTTAGCTAACACTCCATATTTTTTGCTCATGCTAACATCCTCTAAAACAGTGGTCGCCAGCCTTTCAGACCTCGAGGACCACCAGTGGTCCGCGGACCACCCGGTTGGCGACTGCTGCTTTAAAACATTTAAGGAACAACCTCTGAACTTGATGTTAAATCACTTATATTTCTGCTTTGGTTCTGCTGTTTGCAGGTGGCCATGTTACCTTTAATATATTATTTTAACCTCTTTGAGCCTTGATATTTTTTTTATCTCAATCTCTCTATCTTCAAAATTTTAATACCCAACTCTTAGAGTTGTTAGGATTCATTCAGATAATGAATACAAAAGTATGTTGTAAACTAAATTCACTGCACAAAAGAATGGCATTATTATTCACCTACCTCTGTCAGGATGCTTTTGACTTCAAATAACAGAAATCCAACTGAAAATGGCTTAAACAATGAGGAAGCAAGTCTGGAGGTAAGGCAGTTCCAGGGGTGGCTAATTCAGCAGCTCAGTAGTATCATCAGGGTCACAGGGCCCTACCATTTTCCTGCTTTGCTATTCTTTATCTGTTCTCTCTGGTTGGTTTCCCTCATAGTCCTCTAATGGTTACTACACTCTCAGGTGTCCTATGCAAACAACAATGTTTGGAGGCAGGGAAAAGGAAGGTCTCTCTTAATATGCCCTTTTTAAGAATGAGGAAATCATTTTAGAGCCTCCTCCTACTCCCTCCCACAAAAAACTTTCCCTTATGTCTAAGGATGAAAATTGTAGCATGTGCCCATTCCTAAACCAGTCATCACTGGGAAAGGGAATGAGTTTGTCTTGATTACCTTAGACCGATCATGATCACCCTCTGGTGCTGGCTCCTACCTCCCATGAAGTAACAGATGCTCAGAAAAGGACAAAGTACAGACTCTGTTAGGGAGGGAAAAGATTATGATAGCATGATGTTCTTCAGTTAATGATCCTGGTTTGTTATTTGTTAGGTCAAGGAGGTAAAGAGGTGATAAATAACAGATTCAGCATAAATGGTGTTTGCTTTTACTGGATCAGGATTTCAATCAAGCATCATACAAAATGATGAGAGAACAGATAGAGTGGGAAGAGTGGGAAGCTTTCCTTTTGCTACTTTTAACATTTGTCTTTGTCTAAATAGGTATGCAGTGGAACTGATGAAGACACTGATGATAAAAATGCACCATTTCGACAACGGCCATTTTGCAAATATAAAGGACATACTGCTGATCTCCTTGATCTTTCATGGTCTAAAGTAGGAAATTTTTATTTGGATTGTATGTTAATTCTGTGTAACTATGACTATAGGATAAAAACAAATGCTTTATTTCTATGATTGTCACACTGTCAAGTATTTAAATGTTCATATATACTTTGTGGGCTCTATGTACAAATTAATTAAAGTTAAAAAAGATGTCACATTAGGCTCATAAGAAAATGTTTATATTACTTGACAATTTCTATTTGGATCTGTTTATACACTGTATCTTTTTCCTCTTATAATTTTGCAAAGTATCCTCAGCAAAATGGATATGACTTCAATTATAAAGGTGAAGTCTGATCTATCTAATCAAGCCTGCTTTGGGGCTAATCTACTACATTTGTGAAATTATTAATTTAGGCTTAACAATTATATTCTATGAATCAATGATACATCTTAATTATGTGATTTTCCCCCTTAGAACAAAATTATTCCAGAAGTAGAAGTTCTGTTTTGCCACTTATCAAATATTTTTGCAGTTTTGTGAAAATTTAAAGAGAGATTTTAAATTTGATTTAAGTTCTTTGAAGCAGGAAACAGTCTTTGAATTTTGCATGGTACCTTTGATTTAATCTGTATTTAATTTGTCAGTAATCAGAATCAAAAATACATTAAAAATTCAGGGGGAATAATATTTAAAAGTCTTAAATTAAGAAAAGTCAACTGAGTTAACAAAATGCTACGAGGGATACCATTGATGCCTATATATTTTAAATATGTCAAGAGAACCTCATGTCCCACAAAGATATTGGTAATATATATTGGCTAGTCAGGTTTTCTCTGAGCTCCAGCTTCGAAACACACCATTTATGAATTGCTGTCCCTGTCATACTTGTTTAGATGTCTGGATGCTTTTCATAACCCATCAGTTGTAATGTCTTTCTCTAACCTCCTGGAACAAGCTTGAGCCTCACCTTGTTGTCTGGTTTTAAACTGGGCCCTAATTGTGTCTTTGTACTCCTTTCCTACCCTGTGTGAAATCTGACCGAGTTGTCAGAAGATGGAAATTTAAAATGTTCTTAATATGATAATCATATTCATCCGGAGCAAAAAATACAAAGCACATAACTGGGAATCTTGCACTCATTTTACTTCGTTAAAACAAACAAATATTTTTTTTTCTGAAATGTCACACTAACTGGAAGATATTAGTTCTGCACTGACCACTGTATCAGTAAGGGTTCTCCAGAGTAATACAACCAAGAGCACGTACATACATAAGGAGGTTTATTTTAAGGAACTGGCTCATACAATTGTGTGGGGAGGCGAGTAAACTTTCTTTTTTACTTAACTAGATTCTAAGCCCCTCAAGAGTAGGAACCAGATCTTATTTTACTGTTGTTTTTCTTCAGTATCTACCATAATTGGTGTTTACAGTGAGTTTTCTTTTTTTGAAGACTTATTTTGTACTAGGTAACAAGAATTACCTTATTAGTTCTTATAATGTAACTGTGAGGTAGACAATAGTTCATTTTGTAGATTAGAAGACTGGGCCTCTGGCCTATCCAAGATCACAAAATTAGTTGTGGTTAGAACTTAGATTTGAATCTAATTTCTTTTACTCCCAAGACTATACTTAGTTTAATAAAATTATTTAACTTTACATATTCAGTAAGTATTTATTGAACAGAAATCTCTTGGCGTATTAGAGCTAATCTTAACATGTCTTCAGCATCTTCACTTCTAGGGTTATCTTCATGTTTTCATATACTTCAAGCAATGGACTATTGCAAGCATTGACTAAAGTTAGTTTTTTTTTAAAGGGTCAATCTTTTTTAAAAAAAATATATTTTTATTGATTTCAGAGAGGAAGGGGGAGGGAAAGAGAGAGAGAAACATCAATGATGAGAGAGAATCATTGATCAGCTGCCTCCTGCACACCCCCTGCTGGGGATCAAGCTCGCAACACAGTCATATGCCCTTGACTAGAATCGAACCCGGGACCCTTCAGTCTGATGCTGTAACCACTAAGCCAAACCAGCTAGGGCGAATAAAGTTAGTTTTAGTGAACAACAGACCATAGTTTTTTTGTTGTTTTGTTTTGTTTTTGCTTTTATTGTTTTGTTGTTGTTGATCCTCGCCCTGGGATATTTTTCCCATTGATTTTTAGAGAGAGTAGAAGAGAGGAGAGAGACAGAGAGAAACATCGATGTGAGAAATAGACATCAATTGGGTTGCCTCCTGTACATGCCCCAAACAGAGCCGGGGATCAAGCCTGCAACCTAGGTATGTGCCCTTGACCAGAATCGAACCCAAGATCCTTCAGTCCTCAGGCTGACACTAACCACTGAGAAAACCAGCTAGGGCTAATAAGTTCAGTTTTTATATAGTTGTTATTAACAGGAAATATAATTTAAACTGCATATACTCTTCAAAACTTTCCTGGAGCTAACTAGATATTGAAAATAAAAATAATTGTTATTAGATTTTTTAAGACTTTTTAAGTTGATTTTTGAGAGAGAGAGAGAGAGAGAGAGAGAGAGAGAGAGAGAAATGGATGTGAAAGCAAAACATCAATCCACTGCCTCCTGCCTGCCCTCCACCAGGGATGGAACCCACAACCCAGGCCTGTGCCCTGACTAGGAATGGTACCAGCAACCTTTCAGTGCATGGGACAATGCCCAGCCAACTGAACCACACCAGCTGGGACTGTTATTATATGTTTTAAAATTATTATAAATCTTTCAAAATTCTGGGGGTTTTTCTATTGTTTTCTGTTTTTTATATATATTTTTAAAGGTGTTTTTTTTCTTTTGCAAAATTCTGTTTTTTAATGTCAATATACACCATCTATATGAAACTAGGTAAACCACATAAAATGTGTACCTTATAAACTAGCCCAAATAGCATATATATATATATATATCAATACATTTACATATCCAAATCAATATTTATGCTTAGTCTTTCTACATTTAAAGATGTAAGATTATTTCATTGCTTTAAATCAGGGGTCCTCAAACTACGGCCCGTGGGCCACATGCAAATGCAGATATTGTATTTGTTCCCGTTTTGTTTTTTTACTTCAAAATAAGATATGTGCAGTGTGCATAGGAATTTGTTCATAGTTTTTTTTTAAACTATAGTCCGGCCCTCCAACAGTCTGAGGGGCAGTGAACTTGCCCCCTGTTTAAAAAGTTTGAGGACCCCTGCCCTAGAGAAACCCACGCAAACATGGGGAGAACATACAGACTCCTCACAGTGGCCCTGGCAGGGAATCAAGTTTTTTTTTTTTTCTTCTCATCAACTTAATAAGAAAATTGCCTCCTGCCCCCCCCCTAGGGGGGATGTGCCCGCAACCATGGTACATGCCCTTGACTGGAATCGACCCCGGGACTCTTCAGTCCGCAGGCCGACACTCTATCCACCGAGCCAAACCGGTTTCGGCGAGGACCCCTGCTTTAAATAAGTGACAAAGCATCTGGTTGTTTTCCATAACATGTGTTCTACTCAAGCACTCTACAGAATAGTGTAGTGGTCAGAGCCTGGACCTAGAGCCAGACTACCCACTCTGCCACTGACATGTTGTGTGTACAAATTATTTAACCTCTTTGCCTCAGTGTTCTCATTTGTAAAAGAGAATAATAATATAACTACTTTGTAGGGTTGCATTATAGTGCTAAGAACAATGTTTAGCACATTGTAAGTACTCATTAACTGTCATCATTACTTCAATTTGTTTAGCACATTTATGCATACCAAAGAATATTAGGATCTCAATGGGGTTTTCACATTCAGTGTAACTTGTTGATCTCCTCTTAAATAGATTGTGTTTAGAAATTAAAGAGCTCTGGTAGCTGGAAGCCTTTGACAGATAGATGTTTGGTTCCTGGATGATGGGCCTTCACAATGCCTAAATCAATTATGTTAGCCTCTTCTAGCTTTGAAAATTCTGTGATCTATTCTGAAACATTTGACAATTTCTATTCTCTAATTTTCTTGCCTACAGTGTGACAGGTACACAATAACTTTTCATTTCATGCTGCATTATAGGGTAATATTTTTAAGGCATTTTAAATGACAGGGAATCCATGTGAGTTAAAATTCATCTGTATTGTCAATGTGAAAGTAACTGAACTGAAGTGACAATTAAATGAGTAGATGCCTTATATTCATAGCTAAGTTCCAATATAATTCCAGAATACGTAATGTGAAAAAGTCTTAGAATCTAAGAAATATGATATTTACCTATTTCCAAAAAATGGGATCTTCCAAATGAATTAGATAATCTTTTGTTATTTCTGATGCTGTGTATAACAATACTAATAAAACTATTGTGGTACATAAAAACTAAAAGTTCATTTTTATTGTATATGTAGTTTTTCTCATATGGTGATAAAATAATCAATGGCAATTTTTCCGTAGAACTACTTTCTGCTCTCTTCTTCGATGGATAAAACAGTCAGGTTATGGCATATTTCCAGAAGAGAATGCCTTTGCTGTTTTCAGCATATAGATTTTGTTACTGCCATAGCTTTTCATCCAAGAGTAAGTAATTATTTATACATGTTTTGTTATACTATAAGGAAGGTGAGGGAACCAGGCTTCTCTGGAGGGTAATTAGAGTATTAGTCAATCTGCTTGACTGATCAATCAAATAATGTATTAGCCAGTCTTGTGGGGTTGTAGTAGTAGTTTAATTGGCATCATTTTCAATGTAGAAAATCCTTTATTATCTTTCCTCTGGAAAGAAAGTAATTCATATGATTTCAACTAAAGGAGAAAAGTCTACTAACATGGAATTGCAGATTATCCATATAGGATAGAGCCATCACATACATAAAACTAAATTAGTTTTAGTTCTTTGTATTCTATAAGCATAAGGAAGTCACATGTTGATTCTGCTTCACTAGCTAGGTGAAAAAGATAGAGTCCTTAAGCTGACCCTAGTTGATGTATGATTACTTTCCCTCTCCTTTGTTGATGTATGATTAAATTTCCAATCATGTCCTTATCTCTATACTAGAGGCCCGGGGCATGAATTCGTGCACCAGTGGGGTCCCTCAGCCTGGCCTGTGGGATCGGGCCGAAACCGGCTCTCTGACATCCCCCGAGGGGTCCCAGATTGTGAGAGGGCGCAGGCGAGGCCGAGGGACCCCACTTGTGCACAAACACACACACACACACACACACACACACACACACACACACACATCAAATTAAAAAATAGTCAAAGAACCAGAATAGATATGTCCCAATCGGCCAGACCCCAGCAGCAAGCTAACCTACCAGTCAGAGCATCTGCCCCCTAGTGGTCAGTGCACGTCATAGCAAGTAGTTGAGTGGCCTTAGCACAGGGGTGAGCAAACTTTTTGACTCGAGGGCCACAATGGGTTCTTAAACTGGACCAGAGGGCCGGAACAAAAGCATGGATGGAGTGTTTGTGTGAACTAATATAAATTCAAAGTAAACATCATTACATAAAAGGGTACGGTCTTTTTTTTTTTTTTAGTTTTATTCATTTCAAACGGGCCGGATCCAGCCCGCGGGCCGTAGTTTGCCCACGGCTGCCTTAGCATATCATTAGCATCAGCCGTGGGCAAACTACAGCCTGCGGGCCGGATCTGGCCCGTTTGAAATGAATAAAACTAAAAAAAAAAAAAGACCGTACCCTTTTATGTAATGATGTTTACTTTGAATTTATATTAGTTCACACAAACACTCCATCCATGCTTTTGTTCCGGCCCTCTGGTCCAGTTTAAGAACCCATTGTGGCCCTCGAGTCAAAAAGTTTGCCCACCCCTGATTAGCATATTACGCTTTGATTGGTTGAATGGACAACTGGACATTTAGCATATTAGGCTTTTATTATATAGGATGTTAAGCATCCTTTGTCGTTTTTTTACTGTATTTTTATTGTTGACACTATTACAGATGTCCCTCATCCCCCCTCTTTTGCCCAACCAGCCCTCCCTCCCTCTGGCCATCACCACTCTGTTGTCTTTCTTTTTTCTAATCCTCACCTAAGGATATGTTTTTCATTGATTCTAGAGAGAGAGGAAGGGAGAGGGAGAGAAAGAAACATCAGTCTGTTGCATTTCATACACACCCCCACCATGGGTCAAACCCACAACCTGTCTATGTGCCCTGACCAAGAATCAAACCCACAACCCTTTGGTGCTCAGGACGATGCTCTAACCAACTGAGCCACACCTTCCAGGATCACACTGTTGTCTTTTTAATGCAATGTTTCAATTATATTCACATTTCTTCCTCTTTTCCCCAGATTAAGAGAGAAGAGTGACTATTTTTGTTTCCCTCAATATAATTTCCCTCCCTGGGCAAGCTTATAACATAGGCAGTAGTAATTCTGAACCTTTAAAAGACTTAGTTAAGAACTTTTGAAAATTAAAAATGTTAAATCTATGTAAATACCTTATCAGTTATAACCATCAAGCATGTTGAGGCTTCTTTCGAATAACACCCCCACCTGTCACCCAATAGTACAATAAAAGGATGGATTTACCCCTCTCAGCAACTGTGAGCAAAATCCTTTCCTGAACCTCTAACTATAATATATCAGCGGAAAGAGAGAACTTATCTATGTAGTACATTATTATTAAGGTTTCTCTTTAGTCAGTAATTTTTCTATACTTTTATTTCTTTTATTTTAGAAACTGAAAAGCCCTATTTCTAAAAAGTCTACTGACCTAGAGAGTTTTTAGGAGACTCTAGGGAAGAATGGGGTGATATTGACATTTTCTTAGGAAGTATAACTCTATTAAATGTTATCTGGAAGGAAGATAGTGGAGTTGTAAAAGAAATAGCAAAATGGAGGTACATATGCACATATACACGTATGTATGGATGGATGGATGTAAATAAAATTCTGAATTGTAAGGCCAAGCTTTTCTACTGGTAGACATTGAGTCAAGCCTACTACACCATAGCCATAAAATAACCAATCTGTGTAGATTATCCTTGACAGGCTTCAGAGTTGGGTAAGAAGAATCATCTTGAGGGGAGAAGAGAATCTCTTTTTTTGTTTTGGCATCCCAATTGTTTTATCTGATTTTAGAGAGAGGGAGGGAGGGAGGGAAGGAGGAGAGAGGGGGGGGGAGAGAAAGAAAGAAACATGGGTGTGAGAGAGAAAGATTGATTGGTTGCCTCCCACTTGGTGCCCTGACCGGGACCTGAACCTGCCACCTTTTGGTGTACATGATGACCCTCCAACCAACTGAACCACACATAAGCTAGGGCTATCTTTAATTCTTATGTTATCAAAAATTAGGCCAGCTTAATAATATGCCTGGTTTTATTTTAGAGCAGGATTTTTCAACCTTGGCATTGTTTACACTTTAGGCTGGATAATTCTTTGTTTTAGATGGAGGGAAGGCTATTTTGTGCATTCTAGGATGTTTAGCAGCATTGCTGGCCTCTACCAACTAGATGTCAGTAGCACCCCATCCACCCACCCCTAAGTTGTGACCATCAAAAGTGTCTTCAACCCTGGTCGGTATGGCTCAGTGGGTTGAGTGTCATCCCATGCACTGAAGGGTCGCTGGCTCAATTCCCAGTTAGGGCACGTGCCCCGTTTGTGGACTCAATCCCCTATCAGGGTGCGTGAAGGAGGCACTGATTGATGTTTCTCTATGTCCCTCCCCCTCTTCCTCTCCCTTTCTCTCTCTCTCTCTGGAATCAATAAAAAATATTTTTAAAGAATATTTTAAGACACTGCTATATGTTCCCTATGGGGCCATATTGCCCCCAATTGAGAACCTCTGATTTAAAACTGAGAATTTGATTGAAAATTTGATTAGTGAAGTGATTCTCTGGTGACATGGTGTCAGAGTACCAAAAATTGGCTGGTTCTGTGGGCTAACTGGCATTACTCTTTTGTCCAATTGTTAACGTGTGTCCCAGAGAAGGCTATGGACAAATGTATAATTATAGGATGGTTTTTCCCAAAGCATGTTTCTTGAAGGTACTAGCCCTGCTAAATGTTCCTATCCTGACCCTATACCAACTCTCCACAAAAAAGTCCATGGTTAAATAATCTGGAAAATGCTACCTACTTTATCCCCTTTTTGGAACTGAGAATCTTGTTTAATTTTCTGTAACCTGGAGTTTTTCAAATTTCATCATAGAACCCTTCTCCTACACTATACATTTCAACATATTATCTATTAATATCCATACTTTGAGAAAAGCAGTTTAAGGATATGATAAAGTGATCACAATGTCATTTACTAATGTTGTGGCCCCACCCCATAACAAAGAAACAAAATTTCCGGAGGATGAGGCCCAGAAATCAGGATTTTAAAAGGATTCCCAGGTGATTCTAATGTGCAGCCAAGGTTGAGAACCACTGCTCTAAAATGAAATACTGTGTTTTCTTTTTTCTTCCTTTTTTTTTCTTCAGAGAGAGAGAGAGGAGAGAGAAAAACATCAGTGTGAGAGAGAAACATTGATCGGTTACCTCCCCTACACACCTCAACAAGGAATCAAACCTGCAACCTTTTGGTGTTGCTCCAACCAACTGAGCCACACTGTCCAGGAAAATACTGTGTTTTCTCATTGTTGTTATTTTTTTAATATATTTTTATTGATTTCAGAGAGGAAGGAAGAGGGAGAGAGAAACGTCAATGATGAGAGAGAATCATTGATTAACTGCCTCCTGCACATCCCACACTGGGGGTCAAGCCCACAACCTAGGCATGTGCCCCAACTGGGAATCAAACCACAACCTCCTGGTTCATAGGTTGATGCTCAACCACTGAGCCATGCCAGCCGGGCCTAATTGTTGTGATTTTTAGTGAATAAAGTAATGTGTACTTGAATAATACTTTTAAAATGAGATCTACATATTTTAAACATTTCTAATAGAGTTAATAAATTGATTTAATGAGTTTTCTTGATGTGGTAGAATGAAGCTTTCTAAAATTTTGTCACATTTTTAGGATGACAGGTATTTTCTGAGTGGTTCATTGGATGGAAAGCTCCGCCTTTGGAACATACCTGACAAAAAAGTGGCTTTGTGGAATGAAGTAGATGGTCAAACAAAATTGATCACAGCTGCAAATTTCTGTCAGAATGGCAAATATGCAGTGATTGGGACATATGATGGCAGGTGCATTTTCTATGATACAGAGGTAAATGACTATCTTGTATAAATTATGTAATTGAATAATTAGTAAAACACTTTTGTGATTTTGAATAAGTTGTTGTATCCCCTCTGCACTTTAACTGCCTTATCTGTAAACTAGAGGCCTGGTACACAACATTTGTGCATTGGGGGTGGGGGTGAGGGGAGTCTTTCAGCCCAGCTCTTGCCCTCTCGCAGTCTGGGACTTCTCCCTGGGCCTAAGCCAGCAGGCCGACATCCCCCCAGGGGTCCTTAGCGCTGCCATGGAAGCAGGAGAGGCTCCTGCCACCACCACTGTGCTCGCCAGCTGTGAGCCTGGCTTCTGGCTAAGCGGCGCTCCCCCTGTGGGAGCGCACTGACCACCAGGGGACAGCTTCTGCGTTGACCATCAGCCCCCTGGTGGTCAGTGTGCATCATAGTGACCATTCACTCGATTTGCATATTAGGATTTTATTATATAGGATTGGGGCAAATATTACCATGTCTGTGAGTTTTCAGATGACCTTTGAGGTTCCTTCTATTTCTGATCTTTTAAATATGTGATTTCTTTTTAGCATTTGAAATACCACACACAAATACATGTACGATCTACCAGAGGACGCAACAAGGTTGGAAGGAAAATTACTGGCATTGAGCCTTTACCAGGAGAAAATAAGGTACTAAGTATTCAAAACCATCTCTCTCCATACTATGTATAGGTTCCTGAAAGTTAGTTCTTAATATCTTGGCTAAGAATATATTCCCTTTCTTGTGGGATACTGCTTTTTCTAGTTGTGTATGTGTATACACCCTTTTTATAAATTATAGCTTAACTTAGATTAAAAGATTATATATTTAACTTTTCCCTTGATTTATTTTTAGATACTGGTAACCTCAAATGACTCCAGAATCAGACTATATGATCTTAGAGATTTGTCACTTTCCATGAAGTATAAGGGTTATGTCAACAGCAGCAGCCAGATCAAAGCAAGTTTCAGGTAAATTGGCAATGAGAAATTCCCAAAAGAGATCAGAATATTTCTCCCGCATTCCCGTTTTCCATTGATCTACTAGGCCTTATGTCTATATTATGTTTTTAGTTTCTTTGCACTTTTACAACTGGTATCTCATGCTATCCTCATACAATACTTACAATCCACCTGTATGGTATTTAGAGTTAGAATTGCCCCTAATCTGCAGACGAAGAAACCAAAACCCAGTAAATTAAGTAATTTGCCTAAAGTCGGCACTAGTCGGTGCAGAGCCAGAATTAGAAGACTCCCAGCTCTAGAATTTGTGCTTTTGTACTTTTATGTGAGGGTTTTTTTAGAGGTAGTTTACCACCCATCCCACTCATGATCTTGATCCTTTTAGGTACAGAAGCTAATAAAGCTTTTAACAGCCTGAAATAGTGTTCTATATTTACACCTTTACATATCATTATCATTTGAACTCTTAGGGCTCTGGAGGCTCTCTTGAATTACCTGCCTCTTTTTAACCCTCTTTCCTTTATTCCTTTTCTTAGAAGTTCTTATTTCTTCTGTAATTACCAGGTACAGTAGTCCCCCCTTTATCCGTTGTTTTGCTTTCCGCAGTTTCAGGTACCCATGGTGAACCATGATCCAAAAGTATTAAAAGAAAAGTTACAGAAATAAACAATAAGTTTTAAATAGTGAATCATTCAGGGTAACATGATAAAATCGTGTGCCTTCCCACCAAAAACATGAATCATTTCTTTGCTCAGCATATCCATGCTGTATATACACAA
Organism: Myotis brandtii; assembly: GCF_000412655.1. Taxonomy (NCBI): domain Eukaryota; kingdom Metazoa; phylum Chordata; class Mammalia; order Chiroptera; family Vespertilionidae; genus Myotis; species Myotis brandtii. The sequence continues at coordinate 1,339,545 of NW_005354425.1, read as the reverse complement.
TAACATTTCGAGAGAGAGAGAGAGAGATCACATTCACATAACTTATTACAGTACGTTGTTATAATTGTTCTGTTTTACTATTGTTGTTTATCTTTTACTATGCCTAATTTATAAACTAAACTTTATCATAGGTATCTGTAGTCATGCACTGCTTAACGATAGGGATACATTCTAAGAAATGCGTTAGGCAATTTTCTTGTGGAACATCGTTGAGTTCACTTACGCAAACCTAGATGATATAGCCACTACACAACTAGGCCATATGGTATAACCTATTGCCCCTGGGTCACAAACCTGTACAGCATGTTACTATACTGGATACTGTAAGCAATTATAACACAGTGGTAAGTATTTGTGTATCTAAACATAGAAATGGTACAGTAAAAATATGGTGTAAAAGATTAAAAAATGCTATACCTGTATAGGCACTTACCATGAATGGAGCTTGCAGGACTGAAAGTTGCTCTGGGTAAGTCAGTGAGTGAGTGGTAAGTGAATGTGAAGGCCTAGGACATTACTGTAGACTTTACAAACACTGCACACTTAGGCTACACTAAATTTATAAAACTTGATATTAAATCAAGCCCACAAGAAAATGATGCAATCAAGAAACTCCATAAACTCAAGATATAAGAAGCTGCTACCAGTGTAAAATGGCATACTGTTTCACAGCAAACTTTTTATTTTAAGTAGAAAGAGTACACTCTAAAATTATGTTATAATGTATAGTATAGTAAATAATAACTCAGTGACGTTGTTTATCATCACTATCAAGTATTAGGAACTGTACATAGTTATATGTGCTATACTTTTATATGTCTGGCAGGACAGTTGGTTTCTTTATACTAACATCACAAACATGTGAGTAATGTATTGCATGAAGGCACTGCAATAGCTATGTCACTAGGTGATAGGAAATCTTCCACTCCATTATAATCTAAGGGGCCACCATGGTATATGAGGCCCATCATTGACCAAAGCATTGTTATTTGGTGCATGACCATATGTAGAGGAAAAACATAGGATATATAGGGTTTGGTACTATGTGTGGTTTCAGGCAACCACAGACGGTCTTGTAATATATCCTCTGTGGAAAAGGGGGACTATTGTAATTACCCAGTAAGTTAATTGGTAAAATACTCTGGTTCTCTCTTTCATCTCTTGAGGCTTTCCTCCTAGTGTGGGTTAGCCAGTATCACAGTAACCTAGAGCTTTGATGAAAATACTAATGCTTCTGGCCCCCATATCAAACCTACACTGTCATAACCTCTAGAGTGAGAATAGGAGTCTATAGTTCAACAAAATTCTTCTGGGTGTTTTCTTATGTGTTTTAAAGTAGGAAGTTCTGATAGAGGGAAACCTAAAAAAATTACTGAGGTGTTTGTTTTTCTTCTCCAAATTTTAGCCATGATTTTAGTTACCTCGTTAGTGGCTCAGAAGATAAATATGTTTATATCTGGAGTACTTACCATGACCTAAGCAAGTTTACTTCAGTCAGGAGAGATCGTAATGACTTTTGGGAAGGTATTAAAGGTAAGTAAATGCCTACTCTTATTTGTCTTTTATAAGTGAATAAAGTTAAAATGAATAAATTTAAAGTGCAGATGTACTAGAAGCAAATTCGTATAGACATTATTTCAAAGGGGCTGATATATGTGCTTTTGCTTTGTGTTTGGCTTTGTTGGATATTTCCATGCCAAGGAAGAACTTATACTTGTGTAAAATTTGAGAAGTCATGGGATCTTAGAACTTGTATATGGTATTTTCTTTTAGAAAATATATTTGGGTTTTAATTAGTTCGTAGTTACTTATATGTTAGTTTTAAAAGATATTTGCAGGTAACATACACTATTGTATTTTTGCATATTTTACTCTCTGTCTTGATGTTTAGAATTGGATTTATTAGTTATCCTGAAGTAAATTTTTCCCCTCAGCACATAATGCAGTTGTTACATCAGCCATCTTTGCCCCTAACCCAAGTTTGATGTTGTCTTTGGATGTGCAATCTGAAAAGTCAGAAAGTGAAGATGCTGAAGTTTTAGATACCATACCCTCTGGTAGGTACTCATATTGTATTTGTTCTACTTTTTATCTAGTCAGCATTTTGTAACCTAATTGACCTAATATTGGGTATTGTGAGGTTTTCATAACTGTGAAGAATATTTTTGTTTACAACATGATTGTAAGATACCGATTTCTGAACATTTCAGTAACATAGTTCTTGCAAGTTTTACTTCTTTATAAATTCACTCGGGAATTAAAAATGAAAAATTTGAAAGTTCTTAATTTCTTCTATGGGCAGCTATTTTCCTTGGAGAAACATAAACAAAAACATATAAATACAAATTTTATTATGTTTTCTTCTACTAGACTAATTTCTGTGAGGACAGAGAGTTTATATATCTTATTTGTTGTAGTGCCAGTGCCTAACACAGTGCTTGCCTGTATATAGTAGCTGCTTAATAAACATTTGCTGAATAAATGAATTAAACCAAAATGAAAGCAGTGTTTTTTTTCTACTTGCCACAAATTTATAGTTTCTCTTAGGTAGCTATTTACAAGCCTGTAATTTCTTGGTATTTGTAGCATATGCTTTCAGAATAAGTACTAATTCTAGCTCTATAAAATGCTCAGATTAGGAAGTGAAAAGAAGCCACCATGTAATACTGAGTGCCAATTATGTAAAAAATGGTCCTTAAGAGTATAAAACCATGTAAATTTGGACCAGTTGTTAATGAAAACAAGTTTGTATGATTAAAATCACTTGCAGAAGAGTTCAGTAAATGTGTTTTCTCACTTTAGAGACTACAATCAGGCCTTTTAAAAAGTTGTAAAGCCACAGCAATACAGTGTACAAAAGGTGCTTCTAAAAGTATTGGAATGCTTAAATAAAAGTTATTTCCCCTATGGTGTTATTTTCCCTGCACACTATACTAAATATACTATTTTTTCTGTCTGTTAAGAAAAATTTTGATAGCAAAGCTGAACTTCAGTCTAGCACTTGTTTAAATTACAGGATCTAAAAATAAAATGACAGAATTATTAAACCTTTACTAAGTGCCTGTTTGGAAATATTTCTTTTCATTTTATTTTTTTCTAAATCTAACCTAAGTCATTTGGGGTTTTTTTCCTTTTCTTTTCCCCCAGTTATCTTTTAACAATCTATACATGTCCCCTACACATTTTCCAGAAAATTCTAGCTTTTAAAACAATTTGAAGAAAAATGAAAAGTACTATTCTTTGAACTTCTTTGTAAAGAGACACAACTTTTAATGGGTCATGGTTAGATTTGTGTTTGGTTTTTTACCTATAAATGTATATTCTAAGAATAAATTCTTAAACCCAGGATATGATATGATAAATTATATCTGATTGCTCTCTCTTTATTCCCGATACATTTGGCAATGTAAGCTTCAATTTTCCTCATGTATAAAATGGTGAAAATACCCAGTTTACAAAGTTGTGATAAGAGTTGAAAATAACATATATAAAGTGCCTACCAAAAGCCTGGCATGTAGTCAACATTACCATTATCATCTTCATTATTATCGTATATGATGAATTATTTTTTTCTCTAGCCTTTCTCATATCCCTAAGTCCTTTGCTGCTGCTCCTGCTGCATAGCACTACTTTGAGATATGCCTCGAGGATAGGAAGGAATGTTCAAAGGCTTAGGATATGTTCTTAGCAAATCTAAGTGAAACCATTTTGTATAACTCATCCTGTACACAGCTTTCCAGTTAAAGTTTGTATTATTTTCTTCCTTACTATTCAGTCCTTAAATCCACAAATGTTGTCTATGCATAATAGAATTAGTTTACACTGAATTTTGTTAAATATAACAGGTAATACAAGAGGTAAGCATTTTTCCCATTCACCATTGCTAGTTACATAGCTCTTCAGTATGGACTGTAAAGGGAAAAGGTACTGTCAGCATTCACAAATCGATCATATGTACTTCATTTCATGGCAGTGTGTTCTGCTGTGTAATAAACCTTGCCATCAGCCTCATTAGAGAACCCTGTTAGCAATAGACTTGCCCAGCCAGCACTCTAGTCTCCTGCCACGAAATGACACATTAGACAACTTAGAGGCCTAGGCTACCTGGGAGTAAATACAGGCCTCCAGGTCCCAAGGGACTGTAATCTGCAAGTCAGGGAAAGACCAGGTAAGTGGAAGTGAACCTCAGAGAGGAGAGGTACAGGAGGAAGAAAGGATTACAGAATTGAGCCAGGAAAGAGAGATAGAAGAGGCAGAGAGAGGATCTTCTACCCCAAAGGTCATGGGCATGTGACAATTGTTAACAGCAGACTTAATAATCCTTTTAAATCAACTAAAAATATTTTTTTTATGTTTTTAAGGTATTATGAAGACAGATAATACAGAAGTTCTTCTCTCTGCTGACTTCACTGGAGCAATCAAAGTATTTATTAACAAAAGGAAAAATGTATCTTAATTTGAAATGCCATTTAAATAAATACATCAGTAACTTTCTATATGTATCAGAATTGAAAAAAATTATAGTGTTTTAGGCTAACATCCTTTTTTTAATTTTTGTGGGAAGATGTTCAAATATAATATATTTTTTGAGAGGCAGTGTTAATGATCTAGTAAACCCTGAACTGATAGACTAGAAAGGAATGTGGCTAGAATAACATTGCCAAATATTAGGCTTTACATTTGTTATATTTGTGTTTTTGTTATATAATTGTGAACATGCACAGGTTTTTGCATGAAAATATATTAATATATTAATCCCATGTGTGTGCCTTTTGGTTACATGCACTAAATCTTAACAAAGTTAAATTATTTCAATGGCTCTTTTGGCCTCTTACTGGGGAAGGAGTCTTATTTCTAGCTTAAACAATTTCTTTTGCACAAAATTTCATTTTTAAAAAAAGTGGTATCTTTTGACTGAGTTATTATTTTAAAAATGTTATATAGGTTTTCAGTAGGTCAACAACCATGTGTAAATGGTTTTTATAAATTTCTCAATTTGGAGACAAGATTTTGTTTGTGGTCTAAATTGTGGACTTAACGATTCTTTTCTTTGTATGTATATATATATAATTTTTTTGCCACACTGGAGCACAATGTTTCTATGTAAAGATTTGTTTTCATTCTTTATCCATGAGCACCAGGCTTTGCTCACTTAAAAAAAAATTAAGCCGCATTAAGGAGTGAGTCTTCTTTTTTACAATAATGTAAAATTGAACTGTTTACATTTTTTTAAAACATTGTAGTTTTAAAAACTAAGCTGTTTTGTTTTGTGTTATTGAACTTGAAAGCCTTTGTAAATATTGATATAATGTACCAATGAAATAACATCTGGGGCAATGGTACCCTGATCATGTCATTGATGATTAGCATATGTTTCTGAAAATTAAATAGTTTATTAAAAGTTGGTCACCAACACCTGCTAAAAATGTGACTTTATTTTCAGATGACATTGATAATTTGAGAAATGTAAGACAAAGTCTTGTTTTATAATTTGATTTTTAGCAAGCAGAAGGCCAGATTTTAAACCCCTAAATTATAGTGCATTAGCTACATACCTCTGAGAAAAAAAGAAAATTTAATTCTGGTTCTAAAATGAACATTGCTGAGTTTATCTGTATGCTTAAATGTTTTTACTACATTTGTTTTCAGTATGTAAGCAAGAAGCTGGAGAGCCATGATCATATCCTTGTTAATCAGCATGGTCTTGGAGTGGTCTGGATTTTCTAGTTACTAATTGAATATTGTTTGCCTAGGTTTTACCCCTGTGCTGATTTCTTCCTCTTATCAATGCTATACTCTCTTTTCCCCCTCCTCTCCGCTCTCTTTACTCCCCTGTTCTCATCTCTGTCTGCTCGCTCTTCTGTATTTTACCCAACAGATGGAGTAGTTATGCCATTGGCTTTCTAACCAGTCTTTCTTTTTTTTTTTTTTTTTTTTTTTTTTTTTGGTCTCATGGTCTGGATTGGTCTAGAGCAGCGGTTCTCAACCTATGGGTCGCGACCCCTTTGGGGGTCGAACAACTCTTTCACAGGGGTCGCCTAAGACCATCGGAAAACACATATATAATTACATATTGTTTTTGTGATTAATCACTATGCTTTAATTATGTTCAATTTGTAACAATGAAAACACATCCTGCATATCAGATATTTACATTACGATTCATATCAGTAGCAAAATTACAGTTATGAAGTGCCAATGAAAATAATTTTATGGTTGGGGGTCACCACAACATGAGGAACTGTATTAAAGGGTCGTGGCATTAGGAAGGTTGAGAACCACTGGTCTAGAGTTTCAAAGAACTTGATGTCCATAGGTCTTTGAGGCAGCTCAGCTTTCACTGACTTCTTCCTGAGGAGGACTTATAGTCTGCTGTGGTGCTGGTCATTTCAACTGCAGATAACTGGGGTGTTGCCAGATGACTATTTCCAGATAGGTTTTATGTGGTTTCTTGAACAAAAAAGCCAAAAATAATTGGGATGCCAGCTTAAGAGAATAATACTGACACTTTTAAGTTGAGTCTTAAAGTGTTTGTCATCACTATATAAATACACTACAAAGTTACAAGTCAGAAAGTGAAGTTGAAAGGTAGCGTCAAGATGTATACAAAGAAAAACTGAACAATATTCTTCCCAAAAATGAATATTAGAGACTCACTCTAATAAATGATGTGGTATTCTAGAAAGGAGTGCAGATTCTAGAATCAGATAAACTTGATTTGGTTCCCTCTATTAGCACATTCCTTGGGCAAGCTATTTATCCTATATTAATTTCCATTTCCTTAACTGTAATATGAGAATACCTAACTGAAATTGTAAAGATTTACTGAGAAATTGTGTATGTATAAAGTTTAGTGCCTACACAATGGCTGTAGTACTCAACAAACATACATTTTTAACTGCCTCTTCTGAATCCCTGAGTCCCCTACTAGATGGTGTGTGTGTGTGAGTGTGTGTGTGTGTGTGTGTGTGTGTATGTGTGTAAGCACTTTCTAGATATTGGGATTTCATGAACAAATAGCATTTTAGGGATTGACACAGGGCACTGACAATTTTTTGCCAGCTCAACACTTTTTAAACTGCCACCATCTACTTTCACTTCTTCAAAAAAGAGAGAACATTTTAGTACTAAAAAAAAGTCAAGTACAATCTTACCATCTTAGAGCAAGAAAATCATTTATTAAAGTGAATAAACCTAGCTTTTGAAAAAAAATAACCATATTACCTTATTTTCCAATTTCTCCTTTGGTTAAAATTTCATCATTGACTTGGTGTAAAAAGCTGAGAACCACTGTGCTAGATGAAAAAGTTTAAAACCAATTTTCATTAAAATTTCTTTGAAGAATCATGGTGTGTTTTTTTCTTGTCTTATTTACCTCAATTGGAAATGAAATATGAATGACTCAGCATAATTTAGCATACCATTTTCTCTGGTCCTCAAATTATACAGCTGGGCAGTGACTTTTTTATTCTTTGAAATATATGTTAAACATTAATATATCCACCCCCAAAATTCCATTTTTGAGAGAGGCCAGATCTCTCCCACTGATGTGAAAAAATCAAATTATCACAATATTTTTAAGTACCTTCATTATTGTGGGGATTCAAGTTAAAGACATTTTGGGGATTTACTATTTCCCCGTAAGTTTTCAAAGGAAAAATATTTCCAACTTCACTGGTTTCTAGCATCCTGCCTTATTTATTAAGCAGATGTTTATTGAACACCTACTATGTACAGAGCACTGCTGGGACTAGAGAAGAATAAGGCCACATCCCTATCCCAGAAGTGGCTTACAGTCTGGTGGAGAAGATGGCCACAGAAATAAGAGGCTTGAAACTGTCTTGTGGCTATGGCCTTTAGAAATGCCCCTTCTTGCCCTAACCCCTATCTGCTCTACCCTTCCTAGTAAACTCATGGCAGCCACTTGATTCTAAAGCCAATCTTTGTTCATCTAATATTACAAGTAGCAAGGGTAATATGGGTAAAAGTTTATGAGTAAGCCATAAGTAAGGCAGAGAAAATGGAGCACCCACCCTGTCAACATTTCCCCTTGTCTCCTGCCCTCCTCCCAGCCTAAAACCATTGTCTTATTTCCTCCAAAATCCTTACTGTCTTCTGTTTTGAGCTCTTGTTTAACAGACTCTTTCTCCCCACTGCACTCTGTTCCCTTCATTTCTGAAGCTGGAAAAATTTTATTTTGTCCTCTAAATTTGAGTAATCTAGTCTCCTGGGGAAGCCAGACAACCCCTGTTAACCACAGCCACTGTTCTGGTGTAGATTCATGCACATGAAATACATTCAGATCAATACAACAGGTATGGGGGGTTGGATTAAGATGAGGGGAGAGAGCCACTGCAGAGTCCCAAACAAATCAAATGCCATCATGTAGGTTATCTAGGGCGGTCCAAGCAGCTTGTACATCCAGCTACCTTCCATTACATGTTTAAAAATAAACCTGGAGAGCATTATGCTAAGTGAAATAAGCCAGTCAAAGAGAGACAAGTATCACATGATCTCACTTATGTGGAATCTAAAAAACAAAATAAACTGATGAACAAAATAGATCCAGAGACATTGAAACATGGAACAGACTGAGGAATCTCAGAGGGAAGGCTGGGGTGGGTGGTGGGGGTGGGATATAAGGGGTCAATGGGGAGGAAGGGAGGCCTTTATAATACTTTCAACAATAAAGATAAATTTCTTAATTTTGAAATAACTAGAGTTACAGAAAAATTGAGAAGACAATTCAGAATTACCGCATACTCCTTACCCAGTTTTCACTAATGTTAATATCTTACATTACCATGGTACATTCGTCAAACTAAGAAACCAACACTAGTACATTACTATTAAGTAAACTCCAGACTTTATTCAGATTGCACCAGTTTTTCCACTAGTGTCCTTTTTCAGTTCTAAGATCCAATCCAGGATCCCATATTGCATGTAAGCACATTATGCTTTCTTTTTTAAAATGTATCTTTATTGTTGAAAGTATTACAGATTATGCTTTCTTAATTTAAATGTTTTTTTATTTTATTTTTTTATTGCTTAAAGTATTACAAAGAGTATTACATATGTCTCCTTTTTTTTTCCCCCCGCCCTTGACAATCCCCTGGCCTCCCCTACCCCCCAGTGTCTTATGTCCATTGGTTATGCTTATATGCATGCATACAAGTCCTTCGGTTGATCTCTTACCCTCCTCTCTCCTGCCCCCCAACCCTCCCCGGCCTTCCCACTGTAGTTCGACAGTCTGTTCGAGGCAGCTCTGCCTCTGTATATATTTTTGTTCAAAAGTTTATTATGGTCTTTATTATCCATAAATGGGTGAGATCATGTGGTATTTTTCCTTCATTGACTGGCTTATTTCACTTAGCATAATGCTCTCCAGTTCCATCCATGCTGTTGCAAATGGTAAGAGTTCCTTCTTTTTTACAGCAGCATAGTATTCCATCGTGTAGATGTACCACAGTTTTCTAATCCATTCATCTACTGATGGGCACTTAGGCTGTTTCCAGATCTTAGCTATGGTGAATTGTGCTGCTATGAACATAGGGGTGCATAGATCCTTTCTGATTGGTGTTTCTGGTTTCTTGGGATATATTCCTAGAAGTGGGATCAAGTTTTTTATTTTAGAATCGTTTTAGATTTTCACAAAAGTTTTCAAAGAATTCACATCACCAGCACCACTTCCCCCTATTGTGGTACCTTTAACATTAATGTGGTACCTTTTTCACATCAAGAAACAAACATTGGTACATTACTATTACCTAATGCCGTACTTTATTCAGATTTCACTAGTTTGTACCTAATGTCTTTTCTGTTCGGGATCCCATCCAGGATATGACATTACATGCGCTCATCATGTCTCCTCTCAGCTATGATGGTTTCTCGGATTTTCCATGCTTTTGATGACCTAGACCAGTGGTTGTACTGCGGCTCGCGAGCCACATGCGGCTTTTTTGGCCCCTTGAGTGTGGCTCTTCCCCAAAATACCACGTGCGGGCGCGCATGTACAGTGCGATTGAAACTTCGTGGCCCATGCGCAGAAGTCGGTATTTTGTGGAAGAGCCACACTCAAGGGGCCAAAAAAGCCGCATGTGGCTCGCGAGCCGCAGTTTGCCGACCACTGACCTAGACAGTTTCGAGGATTACTGGTCAGGTATTTTGTTGAATGTCCCTCAATTTGAGTTTGATATTTTTCTCATGATTAGACCAGGATTCTGGACTTTTGGGAGGAAGACCACAAAGGCGAATTGCACTTTTCATTACATCACATCAAAGATACATAATCAACTTGACATCACCTGGCTGAGGTAGTGTTTGTCAGGTTTCTCCACTATAAAATAACTTTTTTTTATCCTTTCACATAAATCTCCTCTTTGGAAGTGAATCACTAACTAAAACTCAAGAGGTGGGGAAGAGTTAAGGCCCACCCCCTTGAGGGGCACGTATCTATATAAATTATTTGGGATTGTTTTATACAGAAGACAAGTCTCTTCTCCCTCATTTATAAATTCAACCATTTATGTCAGCATGGACTTAAGGGTATTTATTTTATACTTGGAGTTATAAATCCAAAACTGCATTTATTTTGTTATTCAACTTGTCCCAGCCATAGCCATTGGGAGTTCTTTTATATCCCTTTGACATGCCCTCATTTTTTTTTTGAGCACTTCCTTACTCTTTCTGTCACTTCAACTGCCCCAGCCCTAGAATCTGCCATTTAGCCCTGGTTCCTTTATTGGAGAATGGTACTAGAGACCAGGTGTACTTGTTGCTACTGAGGTGTCATTTCTCTTTGGCTCTCTTAGCTGATAGAGCAAGAAAATACATGTGTATTTTTAATCTCTATTTTGTTTTGTTTTTGTTAATCCTCACCAAGGATATTTTTTCCATTTGGAGAAAGTGGAAGGGGGGGAGGAGGAGAGAGAGAGAAACATTGATGTGAGAGATACTTTGATTGGCTGCCTCTGCACATGCCCCGACCAGGGCCTAGAAGCAAACAAAACCCAAGTACATGCCCTTGACCAGGAATCGTACCCTCTACCCTTTGGTTCACAGGCTGATGCTCTAGCCATTTAGAAACACCAGCCGGGGCTGTATATTAATCTCTGTATATACATACCTGTAAATATTTCTATGTAATTATATATTAAATTAGAGGTACTAATGCCACTAACTCTAGCCATTAACACATGGTTCATGCTAGCTTCCTCTTGCTTATCAGTAACGTCCAATAGTAGAAACCTGACTCCCACCACTTATAATCCATTTATTTATTCAATCCCAGCATAACATATTCAGCAGTTTAAAAATTGAACTGGTACCTACCTGAGAAACAACTTTGCCAACTAGAGTACAGTGTTTATGTTCTTTGTCTTTGGTGTCATAGTTTCCAGTCAAAATACTTTTTCATAATTACTTAAATCAGTGCCTTTTCCCCCCACTCACATTACCTTTTTAATATTATATTCACTTAATTTATCCTTCTAATAAAATCTATTGGAATTTGATAATGTACATAGCCATACTTATTTATTAAATAAGCAATGACATTCTTCAGTAGGCAGCTTTCTGTCTTGCTTTCAGATGCTTAGCACTATCCTGAAGCAGTTTTACAGTTCTGTCCTGTTGCTGCTGTAGCTAAGGATTTACTCAATTTCTTGTTCATTTATTCACTCAACAAATATAAGAAAGGACTTGTGATTTGCAAAACACTCGTAGTTTATGTTCCCTGCAAAGTCATAGTCATGTGAACTCTGTTGAAGTCAACCCTGGGAGCTCACTTCCAGAGATGAGATTCCTGGCAATAGAATTGACTCCCAGGAGAAAGGGTTTGAGTAATGGAGTTGGATCACTCACCTTTCCCCACATGTCTATAAAGGCCAACCACCACACCCAGATGTATCAACTCTTCCTTTTTTATACTTCCCTAGCTTCATTTGTTTGAATCTTGAAAGTTTTATACCTTGGGAAAGACTAACTAACTAAACTGGTATTGGTTCATTTTCCTTATCACTTGGCATTTATCCTATCTAATAAAAGAGGAATATGCAAGTTGATGCAACAAAGATGGCTGCGCAGGCTGGAGCCACAGAGCTGGCCAGAGAGCAGGAGGGAAGGTTTGGCTTCCTGGGTCACTGGAGCGACCCAGGACGCCAAGCCTAGCCGGAGAGCAGAGTGGGAGAGTGGGCTGGAGTTCCCAGTCCTTTTGGTTTCTGCAGCCCCAGGACCAGAAGCAGAAGCCCAGAGCACGGGGAGCACCAGGAATGCTGGGAATCATAGTTCTGGTGGCAGACGTATTGTGTGATCTCCTAGAGACACTGGAGCAAAGTGAGCCTGGAGCAAGTTACTGTTGCGGGTGGGGGATGGAGGGAAAGCAAAGGTGAGAGACATAAGTAAAGTCAGAATGTTGAGGAAAAATTAAAAGGAAGATATCCTGCAACTTCTAGGAAATCTCCACCAATGGAGACCTCTATTATTCTGTGAGCACCAAACCAGACTGGGCTGGGGTCTCAGACAATGTGCTCATATGATTGCAAAGACAGACAGAAACTTCACTCTTTTATGTAGCCAGGCAGATACAATGCACAACATGCATGTTTTCGTGGAAGAGGACTTAAGAGCACCATTTGCTATACACCCTTTGGTAAGACCTTTTTGGTGGCCATCTGTGTTAGTTAACTGCCATAATCAAGAGTAAAAATTAAAACGTTTCTATCTCTATGACAAGCAGGTCCTTACAGCTTGGAGCAAGGCAACTATAATAAAAGTGTAATATGCTAATTAGAACGGATAGCCAAACAACCTTCTGGACATCATTCCAGACGTCCTTCCAGACAAAGCTGTGGTGGCGGGGTTGAGGCAGAGGCAGTTAAGGGTGATCAGGCAGGTAGGCGAGCAGTTAGGGGCGATAGGCAGGCAGGTGAGCAGTTGGGGTGATCAGGCAAGCAGAGTGGTTATGGGCAATAAGGAAGGCTGGCAGGCAAGCGTCCCAGATTGTGAGAGGCTGCAAACAAGGCTGAAGGACATCCCCCACCACCGTGCACAAATTTCATGCACCAGGCCTCTAGTATTATAAAAGCCAAGTGACCAGAACAGCTGGTCATTATGACATGCACTACAGCGGCCAACCGGCCTGATTGGGGCCCTGATTGCC
>NW_005354425.1:1321996-1326263 GCF_000412655.1 Myotis brandtii | reverse complement strand
TTGGCCCCCCCCCACCCTGATTGGGGGCAGGGCCGGCCAACCAACTACCCGTGGCCCCTCCCCCCGTCAGCCTGGTCGGATGGGCCCCCATTGGGGCAGGCTGCCTGACCCCACCCATGCACAAATTCATACACCAGGCCTCTAGTATTTTAATAGTTGAGTATAAAGAAAAATAGGGTTGCCCTCGCTGGTTTGGCTCAGTGGATAGAGCATCAGCCTGCAGACTGGTTCGATCCCAGTCAAGGGCACATGCCCGGGTTGCGGGCTCAGTCCCCAGTGTGGGGGGCAGGAGGCAGCCGATCAATGATTCTCTCTCATCATTGATGTTTCTCACTCTCCCTCTCCCTTCCTCCCTGAAATCAATAAAAATGTATATTAAAAAAATAGGGCACTGGAAAAATGTTGGAAAGTGCCATTAAGCAAGAAAGAGAAGCAGATATGGGAGCTAGGAAGACCCCAAAACAAACTCCACAGATCTCACTTTTTTGTGTAGGGTATTCCTAGCTATATCACTGTTAAAGGTTATGCCAAGGTTACTTACCTGTAGTATGTTCAAGGTTGATGATAATAAACTGGTAACTCACAGGCCAACTCCAACAATAACCAAAACTACCAGAGGCAGGCACTAGTGGTCCCAAGTCAGAGCATCCCTAAGCTACATTTCAGAAACGTCTCCTGCTCCTGAAGCTGGCTATATTGGGCCCATGGCAATTAGGAACCCCAATAGGGCCAGGCCTATTACTTGTCTCACCCAACTGCCAGGACAGATCAGGCTTTGTCCTGATAATATCTTTATGTTCATGCTGACATTATAACTACTGATCTGTGGCATCAGAATGGCAGTCAGTGACTGAGTTCCACCCTTAGAATTTCTAATTTCAACTGACCTTTCCCCAAATCAAAATATTGAGAAGCATTTTCCCTAATATTTTTTCCCAAAATACATTCATCTGCTGGATCAGTAAATATTGTCTCCTCTAGGTGGTACTCAACATTTAAATCATTACAGTGCTTTTATTCATTACCTGGATAAGAAGACCAAACGCTTAACTTAAAATTGCTAGGAGAACAAAGACCTTAGATTTTCACCATCCCTAGTTGTGGGGAGTAGGGAGGAATATTGCAGCAGATGGTAGTACTTTGCTTCTCCTGGGACCAGATCAGAGAGGGAACCAAAAAGCAAGAATGAACTGTATTAATCTGCTGAACCCCCAAACAAATTTCACATATTCTATTTTTTAATATATTTTATTGATTTTTTACAGAGAAGGGAGAGGGATAGAGAGTTAGAAACATTGATGAGAGAAAATCATCGATCAGCTGCCTCCTGCACACCTCCTACTAGGAATGTGCCCGAAGTGTAAGGAAGGAGGAACGCTGACAAACTGCAGAGGCAGTAGCAGTTGGGATTGACACAGGTGGCAATAGTGGAAGGTGGTGGAAAGCCTTCAAATCCCTCCCACCCCTCCACCCCCGGAGAGTGAAAATGAAATAGATACAGAAGGCAGAAGAGATTCATTTCACTTCATTGTTGATTATTATGGATTGACCCATAGAATGTGTATGACAGCTGATCACAGGGCCTTGCAAGTATGAGGTGCTCAACAAATGCTCAATCTGAGTCTGCTGCAGTGCACAGTACAATGTGAAAAAGGTTGGAGTAAGAGAAGAGAAATTGGAAATTGTGTGGCTTCCTTTGCTCAATTTTTACTCTCACATGGACATTCAGTAAATCAAAGGAATAAACCATGTAGAGGCTGGGTTCACTCAGCTAGGCTTTCATGCATCTCCATTAGGGAACATATTTATTTTAAGCTTATAAATGTAAACAATTACATGAAAGCATTCTGCTCTCATACATTAATGTCAAGAACAGGACATTTTGTTTCTCCCTTTTCAAGGTCCTCTCCCTTCAGTCTGATGGGACAGCACTTCTCTATTTGTGGTCTGATTGTTCCACCTTCTTCAGAAGCACCTGGGAGCTTGTTAAACATGCAGACTCCTGGGTTCCACTGAATCAGAATCTCTAGGAGGAGGCAAAGGAGGCAATGATTGATTTTTAACAACTTTCTAGTAGATTGTTTTGTATCCTAAAGTTTTAAAATCCCTGAGCTAGGGATGGAAGTTCAAGCAGCTAACTCATTTGAGCAAAAGCGAACAAGTAAGGCCATGGATTTGCTGAAGACCAGCAACCAGAGATGGGTGTGCTGGTAAATGTTTAACAGTCAGCTCTCCAAGGGAGAGCCCCAGTTTCTAGCATTTGACATTTTCATCTTGTAAATACTCTCACCATAGTCAGTTTCAAACTACCAGTATGACATCATCTGATGTGGGCTTGAGAAGAGACGCGCAGTAGTACACTGTTATGTAACATTGCCACCACAACAGACATAAATCATCTCAAGATCATAAATAATAGTAAAATGTAGAGAAATAATTAGGAAGTGATGTGTTGTCTTTATTATACGTTATCTTTGTCTTTATTATAATTTTTAATTTAATTATGACTAACAAATAGCTTGCTAATTTAATGATTGACCCTCACAGGTGTTATAAGCTGGCACCAGCACACCCGGCCTGCAACCATTCTTGAAAGATACAACCCTCCTTTGGCCTGTGGACTAATCTTCACATATGAGCAATCTGTTTGGCCACCCAGCACCTATTAGGCAGCTACTTTAGCCTCATTTAGAGGCCTTCCCTCCAGCCTGAGATAAGAAAAAAAGGCCACAGGTGGTTGGGCATGTGTGTATACCTGCGGGCCAGAGGCAAACTGTCCTCTGCATCTTATACTCTAGCATCAAGTGGGGTGAGGGAAGCAGGTGTGCTTTAAATGCAGTCCTGGGCCTCACCGCAGACCTCCTGAATCAGAATCACAGAAGTCAGGCCCAGGAATTTGCATATTTACAAACGTATCAAGCAATTCTGCTAAGAACTAAAATTTGAGAATCCTGAGTTGGAGCAGCTGTAGTTAAAGATAAGTACACTTTCCCTGGCTAGGTGGCTCGGTTGGATGGAGCATCATCCCGTACACCAAAAGATTGCGGGTTTGATTCCCGGTCAGAGCACATACAGGAGACAACTGATGGATATTTCTCTATCACATCAATGTTTCTCTTTCTCCCTGTCCCTACCTCTCTCTGTAAAATCAATATAAACGTGTCCTCGGGTGAAGGTTAAAAATAAATAAATAAAAGGTATGAGGATAGCTGTCAAGTTATGGTATGAATCTTATGGTATATGAAATATAAGCTGTTATTTAAAAATAAAATTGGGAATGGGGTGGGATATATGGTTTTTGGAATAACTACTGACTGCCCCCCATTCATTCCTAGAAGTGAAGTTCTAAAAAATATATACATTGGATAACAAAGTATTACAAAATTTAAATCAATTCTTCTGCATGCAAATGGGCTAAATTTATTCTTAATAGTAAAGTTTTCAAGGATATCTTTAAAATGATGAGGCATGCCCTGCCAGCATGGCTCAGGGGTTGAGCATCAACCTATGAACCAGAAGATTACGGTTCGATTCCCAGTCAGGGCACATGCCTGGTTTCAGGCTTGATCCCCAGTGTGGGGTGTGCAGGAGGCAACCGATCAATGATTCTCTCTCATCGTTGATGTTTCTATCTCTCTCTCCCTCTCCCTCTCTCTCTGAAATCAATAAAAATATATACTTTTAAAAAATGATGGGGCATGCCAGGGAGCAGCATGTATTCTGGCTCTGCCATTAGCTTTCTAACTTTGGGCAAGTAGCTTTCCCCTTCCTAGACTTCTTTTTCCCTATATGCAAAACAAGAGATTGGACCCAAGAATAGTTCAAGTCCTTCCAGCTCTAACTAGTGATCTCACTGCCTAATTAGCATAGTTGGTTTTTATTTTCCCTTCAGCAATCAGTTTTTAGGTCATTGTATACTAGGTGTACCAGTTAATAATGCAGATTTTTTTGATAGATGGAGTTACACATATTTAATAAAAGAAAAACATGCAAATTGCCCACCCCTCTGCTATGCCTCAAGCCACACCCACCAGCCAATCAGAGCGACTATATGCAAATTAACCCAACCAAGATGGCGGCCGGCAGCCACGGAGCTGGAGCAAGCAGGAGGCTTGGTTGCCCCGGCGATGGAGGAAGCCAAGCTTCCCGCCTGCCTTGGCCGGCTCTGGCCTCCGCTAAAGGCAACAAAGTTTCAATTATAGAAGATAAATAAATCCCAGATACCTGCTTCCAGCCAGCCTCCACTGGGAGCTTGGGTGGCTGGGGG
>NW_005354425.1:1320321-1321519 GCF_000412655.1 Myotis brandtii | reverse complement strand
ACAGCAGAATGACTGGGAATGACTGGTCACTATGACACAGACTGACCACTAGGGGGCAGACGCTCAATGCAGGAGCTGCCCCCTGGTGGTCAGTGCGCTCCCACAGGGGGAGCTCTGCTCAGCCACAAGCCAGGCTGAAGGCTGCCAGTACAGTGGTGGTGGTGGGAGCCTCTCCTGCCTCCTCAGCAGCATTAAGGATGTCTGACTGCAGCTTAGGCCTGCTCCCAGCTGGCAAGTGGACATCCCCCGAGGGCTCCCGGCTGCCAGAGGGATATCTGACTGCCAGCTTAGGCCCAATCCCCCGGGGAGCAGGCCTAAGCCAGCAGGTGGTCATCCCCCAAAGGGTCCCAGACTGCGAGAGGGCACAGGCCGGGCTGAGGGACCCCCCCGAGTGCACAAATTTTTGTTCACCCGGCCTCTAGTGTTGATATATATGCGATTTGAAATGTATGCTATTTTGTTGTATTGCTCCTTCAGATTACCACTTGTTCTGATAGATGGCACACGCAATTTCTGAGCAGCACTTCAAAACGTATGAAGAAGTAGAAAATTGGGTCTCTGAATGGTCTGCCTCAAAACAAGAAAAGTTCTATTGGGACGGTATCCACAAATTACCTGAAAGATGGGGGAAAGTGTAGCTAGCAATGGACATTACTTTGAATAAGGCACTTTTGATGTTTCTCTTGAAATCATCGTGTTTTCTTTTATTACAAAATCCGAATTATTAGGTTAAAAATTCGGATTAGTCATTAACCAATTAATAATGCGGATTAACTATTAACGATTAATAATGTGGATTAACTAATAACTGGTTAATTTGGATTAATCATTAACTGATTAATAATGCAGGATTAACTATTAACTGGTTAATAATGAGAATTAATCAACTGGGTAATAATGAGGATTAATCATTAACTGGTTAATGATGCAGATTAATCACTAACTGGTTAATAGTACAGATTAATCATTAACTGGTTAATAGTGCGGATTAACCATTAACCGGTTAATGGTGCGGATTAACTATTAACCCGTTAATAGTGCGGATTAATTATTGACTGGTTAATAATGCGGATTTTGTAGTCCAAAGAAAACAGGATAATTTCAAGAGAAACATCAAAAGTGCTTTATTCAAAGTAATGTCCATCGCTAGTTGCACATTTCCCCCATCTTTCAGGTAATTTGTGGATACTGTCTCAAT
>NW_005354425.1:1315007-1320257 GCF_000412655.1 Myotis brandtii | reverse complement strand
TTTGAAGTGCTGCTCAGAAAGTGCGTGTGCCATCAATAGGAACAAGTGGTAATCTGAAGGAGCAAGGTATGGTGAATACAGCAGGTGGGTTAATACTTCCAGGCAAGATCTCTTAACGTGTCTTTAATTGGTTTTGAAGTGTGTGATGGTGCGTCATCATGAAGCAAAATTACCTTGCTGTGTCTTCTGGCCCATTCTGGTTGTTTTATGATCAAAGCGTGGTTCAAGTTGATCATTTGTTGTCGGTAGCGATCAGTATTAACAGTTTCGCCTGGTTTTAGAAGCTCATAATACACCACACCTTCCTGATCCCACAAAACTAGGAGCATTGTCTTCTTTCTGAAGCTATTTGGCCTTGCAGTCGATGTTGATGGTTGACCTGGATCAACCCATGATTTTTTGCATTTGGGATTCTCAAAATAAATCCACTTTTCATCGCCAGTCACAATTCGATTCAGAAAAGACTTTCTTTTGTGCTGTTGAAGCAACATTTTACTGATGACTTTTCAGTTTTCCATTTGTCTTTCGTTCAGTTGATGTGGCACCCATTTTTCTTCCTTTGAAATCTTTCCCATTGCTTGTAAATGATCGGAAATTGTTTGCTGAGCAATATTTATTCTTTCTGCAAGTTTTTGAGTTTGACACGCATTTTCATCCAATAATGCTTGTAATTGTTGGTCTTCAAACTTTTTCGGTTGACCTGGGCGCTCTTTGTCTTTCACATCGAAATCATCACTTTTAAAGCATTTAAGCCAGTGTTCACAAGTATCTTGAGATGGAGGATGTTCACCATAAGCTTCCAGAAGTATACGATAACTTTCAGAAGCACTTTTCTTCAAAATAAAGTAATGAATTAAAACTTCCTGCAAATGCTCTCTTTTTTTGGCACGAAATTCGACATTTTTAAGCGTAAAAATACCTGTGATGTTAATACCTTCAGAAAATTTGACATATGAAGTTTTGAAGCTTCTTGTCAATACAACAAAATAGCATACATATCAAATCGTATATATATATCAACATATGTGTAACTCCACCTATTGAAAAAAATTGGCCTTATTAACTGGTACTCCTAGTAATTTCAGTTCTCTCCACTAGAGGGTAGCTAGAGAAAGGAGATGAGCCTCAAGACAGTTATTTGTATAGTTGTATTTTTTGTAGCCAGTCCTGACCAAAAAAAAAAAAAAAAAAAAAAAAAAAAAATGCTGGAAGGAATTGATATTACATGGCAAAAATAAAATTTAGATTTCTGTTAGTTTCATTTGTCTTAGCTATTGTGCTCCTATATTACACAAAAAAAAATATGAAAGGTGTTTTACATAATTTTCTTTTTATTCAATATAAGGAGATCAAGTATATACAGACTGTCTATCCCCAGCTAAGAAATTTAATCTTTACTAAATCAATCTTCAACCCACCCCTTTCCCATTCTTTTTACTGGCATTTCTAATAGTATCGAGAATTTTGATCAGGAGACTTCACTGATTTCCATTTACTTACTACAAAAAATTCCCGCTCTCTGGACAACTTTCTAATCGAGTTCGTTTCCCATTACTCCCCATGAATTATCCTGTACCCCAGAGATGCACCTTTCCATAAAAATCCCACAGACATAGCCTTGGTGTTTGCCAGGCTGGTCCAGCTGTGGTTTATTAGAAAGAGCCACAAGCTGGAGTCAAAAGATCCTATTGCACAGAACTCTTTGGAGAAATGGCTGATTTCAGGGCTAGGCAAGGTAGGCACAACATGAGCCTACAACATATTATGCCAGAAATTAAGGAAGTACTCAAAGTAGATGATGGGTTATGTCACAAGGACAGGAACCAGCTTGAAAAGGCAGTAGGCCAAATCAGTGACAAATTGAGAACCGAAGTACAGCAAAAGGAATGAGTCCAAACCAATAATAAACAGATAAATAACTAAATAAATAAAATGGAGGCAACGGGAGGGGATCTTATTTACAGTAGAGAATAGAGTGCAACTGCTGAAGGTGAAGGAAGTGCTTGAGTTGGAAAATCAGCATTTTGCAACCATCATGTTAAATATTGGTCAGATAAGAATCATTGTTGATTAGGAGTAGGGTATTTGCATGGTCTTGCATTGCTTATTAATTGCATAGTAAGACAACTGTACAGTGAAAACATTGGACAACACCTTGACGAAGTGATCAAATTAACATAACCAGTGAGATGCAGGTAGACAAAGTGAATCTCTAAATGTGAGACCCTAAGAAGAACCCAGCATCGCCTTTGTAATATTTCAGCTGAGAATGTATCACTTGAATCTAATCACGAGGAAACATCAAACAAACCCCAACTAAGACACCATCTGTTGAAGGAAAAAAAAGGGGGCTGAAAACGGTATTCTTCAAAAATATCAGTGTCATAAAAGACAAAGGAAAACTGTGGAAATGTTCGCAGATTAAAAGAAATTAAAGAGACATGACAACTAAATGCATACCTGATCCTAGACTGGATCCTGTACAGGAAGGGGGATAATGTGATAAAGGACATCATTGGGTCAATTGACAAAATTAGCATACAATGGTAAATTACATAAAATTATGTAAACATTAAATTTACTCAAGTTGATAACTGTGCTGCAATCATGTAGAGAGGAATACCCCTATTCTTATGAAATATACACTGAAGTATTGGGTCATAAATTATGTAACTTATTCTCAAATGGTTCCAAAAAATATGAATATGTATGCTGAGAGCGAACACATGGGCAAATGAGTTATTAGGGTAATAATAGGTAGTCTCTGTACCGTTCTTATTCCAACTTTTAAAAAATTATTTCTAAATGTAAAAGCTTTAAAAAATATATGTGGTTGCAAATCCTGACCAGGCCACTAAGATCTCTACAACCACAGGCACCATATATGACTTCACAGCAGAGGTAGTTAACAATCATAGAGCACTTACCATGGATCAGGCACTGTGGAAAGCATTTTACCTGCATTATCACAGTCTTCAACACAATACTTGAAGAGAGATTTTATCCTGGTTCTATAGATGAAACAGGCTCAGAGGAGTTTGGTAACTTGCCCAAGATCATCTAGTTATTATGTGGCAGTGTTGAAATTTGAACCCAGGCCTGATACTAATACCCTATTTCCAAAGAAGATAATAATCATACTTTTTCTCTTTTTACAAAGCAATCATTATATTCTAAAATATTATTTAGCTAATTTATTTAACATTGTTAATAATTTCTGTCTTCCCCCCACTGCCCACAGGAGCAGAGGTCTTTGTCTAGTTTGTTTAATGATAGATTCCCAGGCATCTGGAATAATATCTGGCACCTAGTAGGTACTTAGTAATGTTGGATTTGCAGGGGAGGGTTGTTTTGTTTTGCTTTGTTTTTTGTTAATCCTCATCCGAGGATATTTTTTCCCATTGATTTTTAGAGAAGAAGGGAGGGAGGGACAGAGAGAAACATCAGTGTGAGGGAGAAAGATGGATCAGTTGGAGAGAGAAGCATCGATGTGAGAGAGACATATCAATTGATTGCCTCCTGCACACGCCCTGACCTGGGCCAGGGACCAAACCTGCAACCAGGTATGTGCCATTGACTGGGAATTGAACCTGCGACCCTTCGGTGCTCGGGCCAATGCTCTAACCACTGACACACACTGGCCAGGGTGGATAATGTTTTTAATGAAGAGTAACGCCTTAGAAATGTTGAGAGGATTAAACTAGATGATGTATAAATAACACATTTATATCCTTTGCCTTGACTTTTGAACAAGTTGGTAACTTTTAAGCAGAGTCCCTATCAGTTCTCTCAAAGCTTTGGGAGTGACACATCTCTACTCCTCAGATAACAAAGGTGGAGAGGCCTCTACCTTGTGTGCTTGTGATCAGAAGACAGCCAGGCCATAAGGTATACTCTGCTTGCATCTATGAAACACTTTAAAGCTACTAAATTACTGGAAACTTTTTCATAACAAGATACAATTTTAAAATATAGATAGTTTCCAATCTTTTTTAACTCCTGGACACTGGCAAGGAAACCCTTCTTTTCCCAAGGGAGACAGATTTTCTATGCCCTTAGAAATGAAAATGTGATAGTAATATCTCTATTCTAGAGGCCCAAAGAGGCTAAAAAATGTTGAGGGCTTGGTGGGAGATG
Source organism: Myotis brandtii (assembly GCF_000412655.1). Classification (NCBI taxonomy): domain Eukaryota; kingdom Metazoa; phylum Chordata; class Mammalia; order Chiroptera; family Vespertilionidae; genus Myotis; species Myotis brandtii. The sequence continues at coordinate 1,316,120 of NW_005354425.1, read as the reverse complement.
GAAACTGAAGATCAGACCAAACAACAATGAGATCTCAGGCATGGTCTTAGTACATCATGCTGGCCCCACTTTAAGGAGGAAATAAAAAGAAAAATGAGAAAAACATATACCAGCCAAACAAAAGTAAGCAGTAGTCTGTGATTTTCATGAGAGCAGTGTCTGCTTTTGCTAACTGCTTAATCCCAGCCCCTAACCCAGTGCCTGACATATACAGTAGGTACTCAGTAAGTATTCATAAACTGATGGACTGTCAACTTTTGTTGCAGTAACAACCCCCCCAAATCTCAGATACAACAACAAATCTTTCTCTCTTGCTTGTGGTTCTGTGAGCTGGCTGTGGGTCTACAAGGCTCAGGGAGCCTGGCTTTTTAGGCTTGGGTTCAGGTCTGCTCCTCACTTTAGGCACCACACCAAAGAGAAGCAGCTACCTGTTGCATACTCATCATTTAATGGGAGGCAGGAGTATAAGAAGGAAGCAAAAAATACAAAATACAAAAGCCTCTGTTCAGAATTGATATACTATCATTTGGGCTCATGAATATCAGCCAACTGGAATCATTGCTCAAAACAGTTCACATGAACAAGCCCAAAGTTGATAGAATGGGGAAATATACTCCACCTACTCTACTAGATGGATGAACTACAAAGTTACACAGCAACGCATGCATGCATAAGTATAATTCTATTGCACAGAGAAGGTAGAGATGAGAATAATAATCCAACATTACAGACACTCTTGTCCATACACCAGAGCAGAGTAGAGGTGGCCGAGAAGACCTGTTTATGAAATCCTATCTAATAAAAGAGAAACATGGTAATTAGCCGTACCTCTGCTACCCTTCCCTTTGGCTAATCAGGGTGATATGCAAATTAACTGCCAGCCAAGATGGCGGCCGGCAGCCAGGCAGCTTGAAGCGAACATGAGGCTTGCTTGCTTCAGTGGCGGAGGAAGCCAACATTCCCCGCCTGCGCTGCTGGCCTCTGAGCTTGCAGTTTGAAACATTGTTACAAATATAGAAGCTAAACAAAACCCCAGAAACCTGCTTTCAGCCAGCCCGGATCTCAGAGCTGGAGTTGAAACAGTGTTTCGATTATAGAACCCAAACAAACCAG
>NW_005354425.1:1309675-1314040 GCF_000412655.1 Myotis brandtii | reverse complement strand
GGAGCCTCTCCTGCCTCCTCAGCAGCGCTAAGGATGTCCAACTGCAGCTTAGGCCTGCTCCCCGCTGGCAAGTGGACATCCCCCAAGGGCTCCCGGGCTGCCAGAGGGATGTCTGACTGCCAGTTTAGGCCCAATCCCCTGGTGAGCGGGCCTAAGCCAGCAGGTGGACATCCTCTGAGGGGCCCCAGACTGCGAGAGGGCACAGGCTGGCCTGAGGGGCCCCCCCCCCCCCCCCCCCCCAGTGCACAAATTTTAATGCACCGGGCCTCTAGTTCTGATTATAATTATTCATGCATTTGTGGCTTATTTAACTAAGACATATCTCTTGCTCTGGGTAAGAGTCCTTGAGGGCTGAAATCGTGTCAGGTTTGGCTCATAATTGAACCCCCAGCGTGTAGAACAGTGCCTAGAACAGTAGTAGATGCTTAACAAATATCATTGAAATAATGGATTAATAAATGAGCATCTCTGGCCCCAGCCGGTTTGTCTCAGTGGATAGAGTGTTGGCCTGCGGACCAAAGGGTCCCGGGTTCGATTCCAGTCAAGGGCACGTACCTCCTCGGTTTCGGTAGTTACTTAACGTCTCTGAGTTACCTTTTCTTAATTTATTTTTAAAAAATTTCCTCCCAGAATTCTTGAAGGGATTAAATGAGATACGATTAATAAGGACTCAAATGTGCAGCTTTATTATTTTTAGCTGTCATAAACTTCATTTGGACACTTTCTCCAGTATAATAAATAAATAAATAAATAAATAAATAAATAAGGATCTCTATGTTCCATTAGAGTTTGTGCATACCCCACCTTTCTTTGTAGAATCTCAGAGTGTTTCACAGTTAAGTCAGAGAAGTCACCTTGTAATCATTTCAGAGAACAGAGGTCACTTTAGTATTTGAAAAAACAAATATTACAAAAGGACAAAGTTTATTCAAGAGATTCTAGAAGAGGAATCTACAAGCTGGAATTAGGTCTGACTCTGCAATTGCAGAATGCATCTGGAAAGCCTTGATGAGAGGGCTCTGTGATGACACTTGATTTCTGGCGTTTATCTAGCAAAGCTGTGTAGAGATAACACATTATCCAGTCTTTCACAAAATCTCCAGGATGTAAACCAAGTAGGCAGATGAGAAAAACTCCTTTCACAAGCTTTGAGGGGAAAAGAGAAATCATTACTGCTCATTTACTTAATCATGTTCAATAAATCTTGAGTTGTTAAAGAAAATGGGCCTTATTCTTATTCTCAGTTAACCCCTTGAAGGCTCCTTGTGTAGTCTGATTTAGATGTTCTGTGATGAACCTAATTGTTCAAATACAGGGAGAAATCAATTGCCTACCTTACAGTGGAGCAAAATTATACCTTTCTATACTTAGCACATTTTTCCACAGAAATATCCTAAGCAGAAGCGAATGAATGCTATAAGCATAACATTCCATTGAAGCCTTAAATTTTTTAAAAAAATATTTTTATTGATTTCAGAGAGGAAGGGAGAGGGAGAGAGAGATGGAGACATCAATGATGAGAGAGAATCATTGATCCACTGCCTCCTGCACACCCTCGACTGGGGATTGAGCCCACAATGGGGGCATGTGCCCTGATAGGGAATCAAATCTCGACCTCCCAGTATGCAGGTCTACGCCCAACCCTGAGCCACACCCTCAGCCACACCAGTGAAGCTGAAGCCTTAGATTTTCCTTCAAAAATCCATGCAAATGTTGCTTTTTAGTCCATAATATGTCCAAATTGGTTGTAATATAGAAATACCATTTAAAAGTACACATCATCTAGTAAAATGGACACTCCAGGAAGATGCTCCTTGTTGCTTTACATATGGCCCCTTCTCCATCCATCCTACCATAGGCTCACTTATCTTTGAGAAACAAACCTTTTGATCCTTGTGCTAAAGCTGTTAACCAGATTATAATGTTTAGATCTTCTTGGTGAGACTTTGCCACTTCATATAGGAGGGAATTCTTAAAAGGGATGCCAGAAGGAAGTGGAGGGTCTCCTAAGCAAGTGAAAACCAAACAATCAGAATCAACAAAAGGGAAATATTACTTCAAGGGTCTTGGGGGAATTTCTCCAGGATCTCTGTTGTGATTGGTATGAAATGAAGAAGTGATTGGCTATTCTTCCCCCATGACCTAATTTGGGATGTCACTCTAAAATTCCATGCCTCGTTCTTAATATGTTTGCTCTCCTTAAGCGCCATGTGTTTTAACCAAGGTCACCTCTCCGAGAAAGGTTGTTTCCCCAGGTAGCTTTTCCCTGCTGAGGTTAGGGAGGGGATACAACCCCTTAATTAAGTGCCAAACAATCACGCTTAAGCTACATAATCTTTACTCCCTGGAATGGAGATAAGAAACGCCCTAACCTTTGTAATAGAAATTGACAGGATTAAAATCGACTGGTATAAATACAGACGTAACAAGACAATAAACATCAGATCCTGATCAGTTCCTAACCAGAACTCCGACCAGAACTTTGGCTGGAGATCCTGGCTAGAAGTCCTGGCTAGGCTGCTGATCAACTGAAAAAAAAAATTAAATTCCATGCCTCAAATCCCCACCCCAACAGAAATCACCCAATCTTGTTTGCACAATGGAAATGTGTCTGCCTGGTGGGGTATAGGCTATCCACAATATTAAAGAAGAGGTGTCTTTTTGTGATTACAAGAGTAATTCATATTCATTGTGTAACAAACAAGAAAGGGTAAAAATGACAGGGAGAAAAAAAGCTAATGACCCAGAGCAACCCCATTTTAGAGTATTTTTTAAAAAATATGTTCTTACTGATTTGAGAGAGAGAGAGAAAGGGAGAGGGAGAGAGAAACATTGATTGGCTGCCTCCTGCAAGCCCCCTACGGAGGATCAAACCTGAAACCTGGAATCAAACCTGTGACCTCTTTTTTCATGGGTTGATGCTCAACTACTGAACCACACTGGCCGGGCCACTTTTGGCATGTTTTATTTCAGCTGTTCTTCTGGCATTTTTAAAAAACATAATAGAAATCATACCACATATGTACACTTTTATCTTGACTTCATCTCTTTAACATTGTCCCATGTCCTTAAATATTCCTCTAATAATATTGTCTAATGATAGTACATTATCCTGGTATCGAGGTGTGCCATAATTTACTCTTAATGTCAGAGGTTTAGATTGTTTCCAATTTTTCACCTTTCTAAATAACACTTGGATGAATATCTTTGTGCACAAATTTTTGTCTGTCTTCTTATGGAAGTGTCTGAGGATGGAGACTTAAAGTATATGCACATTTTTGCCCAGCTGGTATGACTCAGTGGTTGAGCATCAACCCATGAACCAGGAGGTCAGGGTTTGATTCCTAGTCAGGGTACATGCCCAGGTTTCAGGCTTGATCCCCAGTGGGGTCATACAGGAGGCTACCACTCAATGATTCTCTCTCATCATTGATATTTCAGCTTTTTTAAAAAATTTCTTTATTGCCCTAACCGGTTTGGCTCAGTGGATAGAGCGTCGGCCTGCAGACTGAATGGTTCCAGGTTCGATTCCGGTCAAGGGCATGTACCTTGGTTTCAGGCACATCCCTAGTAGGGGGTGTGCAGGAGGCAGCTGATCAATGTTTCTCTCTCATCGATGTTTCTAACTCTCTATCCCTCTCCCTTCCTCTCTGTAAAAAATCAATAAAATATATTTTAAAAAAAAGAAAGTAGGGTCTTTGCAGATGTAATTAGTTAATGATCTTGAATTGAAATCACCCTGGATTTAAGGGGATCCCCACATCCAATGATTGGTGTCCTTATAGAGGCATGCAGAGAAGAAGGTCATGTGAAAATGGAGGCATACATTGGAGTTCTGCTAACCACAGGCCAAGGAATTCCTGGGGCCAACAGAGGCCAGAAAGAATCTTTGCTAGAGGCTTCAGAGGGAGCTTGGCTCTGCTGACACCTTGATTTCAGATTTCTAGCCTCCAGAATTGTGAGAAAATCAATTATTGTTGTTTTAAGCCACCTAGTTTGTGATAATTTGATACAGCAACCCTTAGAAACTAATACCCTGAGAGAGGATTTGGCTTATCTGTGCACCCCCATCATCTCAGCTCATTTCCTTCATTCCTACTCCTACTCTTCTAATCCTAGAATTGTTATTAATATTTTTGGTTGAATCAGTATTTACATTATTATATGTTTCCTGCTAACCCAAGTATGGTATGATTTTATTTCCTTTGTTGATAATAACCTCTCCATAGTTAATTTGCTTAATTTTCTATGTGTCTATTATAATTCTTCCACAATCTACAATAGTGGTTCTCAACCTTCCTAATGACGCGACCCTTTAATACAGTTCCTCATGTTGTGGTGACCCCCAACCATAAAATTATTTTC
>NW_005354425.1:1305793-1307963 GCF_000412655.1 Myotis brandtii | reverse complement strand
TCTCCTCCACATCCTCACCATTACTTGTTGTTTGTTGATTTGTTGATGATAGCCATTCTGACAGGTGTGAGATGGTACCTCATTGTTTTGATTTGGATTAGTGACTTTGAGCATGTTTTCATATGTCTCTTGTCCTTCTTTGTGTCTTCTTTTGAAAAGTGTCTATTTAGGTCCATTGCCCATTTTTTGATTGGGATGTTTATCTTCCTTTTGTTAAGTTGTATGAGTTCTCTGTAAATGTTGGAGATTAAACCCTTATCAGTGATAACACAATTCGACATCTTTATTAAACCTGAAATATCATCAAGCACAAGTTAACATTTCTCCTTCCTCTTCTTTTTGCTCACAATGCTTAGGGTATTGCTCACCAAAGAACCTCATCTCTAATACTTTTTACCAGTCTCAGAAAATACTTAAAATTATTGTTTCACAGCAAAAGAACAACCAACAAAATTCATAGGCAACCTACAGAATAGGAGAAAATATATGCAAACCACATATCTGATAAGGGATTAATACTAAAATATATAAAGAATTTATACAGCCCTCACCGGTTTGGCTCAGTGGATAGAGCGTCAGCCTGCAGACTTAAGTGTCACAGGTTCGATTCCGGTCAAGGGCATGTACCTTGGTTGCAGGCACATCCCCAGTGGGGGTGTGCAGGAGGCAGCTGATTGATGTTTCTCTCTCATCGATATTTCTGGCTCTCTATCCCTCTCTCTTCCTCTCTGTTAAAATCAATAATATATATATATTTTTTAAAAAAAGAACTTATACAACTCAACAGAAAAAAACCCACAAATTATCTGATTAAAAATAGGCAGAGGAACTAAATAGACATTTCTCCATGGAAGACATACAGATGACCAATAAACATGAAAAGATGCTCAACATCACTAATCATCAGGGAAATGCAAATCAAAACGACAGTGAGATATCATCTCACACACGTTAGAATGGCTATTTTAAAAAAGGTAAGAGATAGCAAGCTAGGAGGATGTGAAGAAAAGGGAATTCTTGTGTACTGTTGGTAGGAATGCAAATTGTGCAGCTACTATGGAAAACAGTATGGAGGTTCCTCGAAAAATTAAAAAACTACCATATGATCCAGCAATCCTACTTCTAGTTGTATAACAAAATAAAATGGAAACAGGATATTGAAAAGATAATTGCACCCCCATGTTCATTCTAGCATTATTCACAATAACCAAGATATGTAAACAACCTAAGTGTCTGTCAACAGATAAATGAATAAAGAACATGTGGCATGCATATACAATGGAATATTATTCAGTCACAAAAAAGAAGGTCATTCTGCTATTTGCAAAATTGACCTTGAGGATAGTACGTACTATGCTCAGTGAGATGAGTCAGACAAAAACTATATCATATAGGTGTGGAACCAAAAAAAGCCTAACTTGCCTCCCCACCACAAAAAAAGAAAGAACTCATGGACACAGACAACAGTGTGGTGATTGCTGGGGTGGTGGGTTGGGGAGTGGGGAAATGAAGGAAGGTTTAGGGGGATAAATGGTGATGGATGGAGACTTGGGGTGGTGAAAACACAATATGGTATATAAATGATGTGTTGTAAAATTGTGTACCTGAATCCTATATAATTTTGTTAACCAGTGTCATCCCCAATAAATTCAATAAAAAGGAAAAATTAAAAATAAATTTAAAACCCTAACTCGTAAAACCAAAGAGTAGAATGGTGGTTACCAGAGGCTGAGGTTAGGGGAATTGAGAAGATGTTGTTTATGGGTACAAACTTGCAACTATTAGATAAATAAGCCCTGAAGATCTAATGCGCAGCCTAGTGATTACAGACAACAATACTGTATTATAAACTTCAAAAGTTGCTAAGAGACTAGATCTTTACTGTTCTCACCACAAAAAAGAAATAATAATTATGTGATGTGTTTCTAGGGTGGTAATGATATTGCAATATATCAATGTATCAAATCAGTGCATTGTATACTTTAACCTTACCCAATGTCAATTATCCTATATAATAAAGAGGTAATATGCAAATTGACCATCATACCCTCACACAAGATGGCTGCTCCCATGTGGTCACAAGATAGCCGCCACAAGATGGCCGTAGGGGAGGGGCAGTTGTGAGCGATCAGGCCTGCAGGGGAGGGCAGTTGGGGGCAACCAGGCCTGC
>NW_005354425.1:1303583-1305680 GCF_000412655.1 Myotis brandtii | reverse complement strand
CCGGGCAGGGAGGGGAGGGCAGTTAGGAGCGACCAGGCTGGCAGGGGAGGGCAGTTAGGGGCAACCAGGCCGGCAGAGGAGGGCAGTTAGGGATGGCCAAGCCAGCATGGGAGGGCATTTGGGGGTGACCCAGGCTGGCAGAGGAGTGCAGTTAGGGGCAACCAGGCTGGCAAGGGAGGGCAGTTGGGGGGAACCAGGCCAGCAGGGGATGGCAGATGGGGGCTACTGGGCCTGCAGGGGAGGGCAGTTGGGGGGGACCAGGCCTGTAGGGGAGGGCAGTTGGGGGCAATCAGGCTGGCAGGGGAGCAGTTAGGCGTCGATCAGGCTGGCAGGGGAGTGGTTAGGGGGTGTTCAGGCTGGCAAGCAGATGCAGTTAGGGGTAATCAGGCAGGCAGGCAGGCAGGCGAGCTGTTGGGAGCCAGCAGTCCCAGATTGTGAGAGGGATGTCTGACAGGCAGTTGGAGGATCGGGCCTAAACCAGCAGTCGGACATCCCCCAAGGGGTCCCAGATTGGAGAGGGTGCAGTCTGGGCTGAGGGACACCCCCCAAGTACATGAATTTTGTGCACTGGGCCTCTAGTATTTCAATAAAAGTAAATTAATTTTTAAAGAGGTAAATTAAGAATAAAAATACATGAAATGAGAGAGGATTTCAGGAAGCAAGAAGAAGCAGTGGGAAAGCCCTGAGGTAGAAATAAGTGTTGCATTTTCAGAGGTTCTAGTACAGTGGTTCTCAACCTTCCTAATGCCGCGACCCTTTAATACAGTTCCTCATGTTGTGGTGACCCCCAATTTCATTGTTACAAATTGAACATAATTAAAGTATAGTGATTAATCACAAAAACAATATGTAATTATATATGTGTTTTCCGATGGTCTTAGGCGACCCCTGTGAAAGGGTCATTCAACCCCCAAAGGGGTCACGACCCACAGGTTGAGAACCGCTGTTCTAGTCAAAAAGAGCCATGTGCTTAGAAAACAGGGAAGACATGTCATGAAGGATAGAGCAACAAAGCCTGATATTTTACTTGCATCTTCTAGGGGCCGTGGACAAAAGAAGTATATACTCACACATACAAAATTAGGGTGATTTTTTTTAATATATTTTTTTTAGAGAGAGGAAGGGAGAGAGGGGTAACATCGATGTGAGAAATAGAAATTGGCTGCCTCCCACAAGTGCCCTGACCAGGGCTTTGAACCAACAACCTGGGTATATGCCCTGACTGGGATTCAAACCCACAACTTTTTGGTGTACTGGACAATTCTCCAACCAACTAAGCCATACCGGCCAGGGCTATAATAATTTTTTAATTTTCATTTTTTTATTGAATGATTTTAGAAAGAGGAAGGGGGAGGGAGAGACACACAGAGAGAGAAAACATCGATAAGTTGGTTGCTCCACTTAATTATATATTCATTGATTGATTCTTGCATGTGTCCTGACTGGGGATCAAACCCACAACATTGGCATAATGGGACAATGCTCTAACCCAGTGGACGGCAAACTCATTAGTCAACAGAGCCAAATATCAGCAGTACAACGATTGAAATTTCTTTTGAGAGCCAAATTTTTTAAACTTAAACTATATAGGTAGGTACATTGTTATTAACTTAATTAGGGTACTCCTAAGGCTTAGGAAGAGCCACACTCAAGGGGCCAAAGAGCCGCATGTGGCTCGCAAGCCACAGTTTGCCAACCACTGCTCTAACCAATTGAACTACCTGGGCAGGGCTTAGAGTAATACTTTATCTACAGTTTTTTAAAATCTCACTTTAAGAAATTTAATATTACCATTTTTCAAATAATTGCAGAAAACATGATTTTTAAACAGATATACTATAATGACAACTGCTGGCGAGGATGCAGAGAAAAAGGAATCCTCGTTCACTGCTGGTGGGAATGCAAACTGGTGCAGCCACTGTGGAGAACAGTATGGAGTTTCCTCAAAAAACTAAAAATGGAACTTCCAATTGATGCAGTGATCCCACTTCTAGGAATATATCCCAAGAAACCAGAAACACCAATCAGAAAGGATATATGCACCCCTATGTTCATAGCAGCACAATTTACAATAGCTAAGATTTGGAAACAGCCTAA
>NW_005354425.1:1302122-1303364 GCF_000412655.1 Myotis brandtii | reverse complement strand
TCTCACTCATTTGTGGATTATAATGAACAACATAAACCAATGAACAAAAACAGATATAGAGACACAGAAGCATCGATCAGATGTTCAAAACTCAGAGGGAAGGTAGGGGAGGGTGGGGGTGAGGGGGAGAGATCAAGCAAAGGACTTGTATGCATGCATATAAGCATAAGTGATGGATGTGGACAACAGGGGGTGAGGGTGAGGGCAGGATTTGGGGGATGAGAGGACATTGGGAGGGATAAGGACACATTTGTAATATCTTAATCAATAAAGGGAAAAAGCTAAAAAAAAATTAAAAAAAGAGAGCCAATTCCACTGTACATAAATTATACATCAACAAACACACTCTTTTTTCATTAAAAAAATCTCATTTTAAGAAATTTAATATTACTATTTTTCAAATAATTGCAGAAAACATGATTTTTAAATGGATATACTATAATGGATTTAATAGTTATATTCAACATGTAGGTTTATTTCTAATTTTTCAGGATAATGTTATTCTACAATTTTTTAAAATAATGTTGTGATTGAGATATCTATCCTATATAATAAAATAGAAACATGTAAATTGACCATCCCTCCGCTACACTCACCAGCCAATCAGGAGTGCATATGCAAATTAACCCGACAAAGATGGCAGGTTAATTTGCATACACAGGCGCCAGGTGGAGAGCAGAGCGGGAGAGCCGGCAGCTTGGGGGGACATGGCTGCCTCGGTCACTCCCCCAAGCCGCCGGGCGGAGTGCAGAGTGGGAGAGCTGGCAGAGAGTGGAGCGGTTTGGGGAACTTGGTTCCCCAAGCTGCCAGATGGAGAGCAGAGAGGGAGAGCTGGCTGCTTGGAGTACCTGGCAGAGTGGGAGGCTGTGGGATGGAGACAGAGCAGGAAGGGAAAACTAAGAGCACAGGGAGCACCAGGAATTCTGGGAATAGTAGTTCTGGTGGCAACCCCAGGACCTGAAGCGGAAGCCCAGAGTGTGGGGAGCACCAGGAATGCTGGGAATTGTAGTTCTGGTGGCAGACAGATCTCCTAGACCAGTGATGGTGAACCTATGACACGCGTGTCAGAGGTGACACGCGAACTCATTTTTTTGGTTGATTTTTCTTTGTTAAATGGCATTTAAATATATAAAATAAATATCAAAAATATAAGTCTTTGTTTTACTATGGTTGCAAATATCAAAAAATTTCTATATGTGACACGGCACCAGAGTTAAGTTAGGGTTTTCCAAAATGCTGACA
>NW_005354425.1:1299362-1300762 GCF_000412655.1 Myotis brandtii | reverse complement strand
CACCCCAACCCCCTGATCAGCCCTGCTCTGTGCCTGATAGGGGGGAGCTCCCCAATCCCCTGATTGCCCTGTGGCTCTGTGTTTGACAGGGTGCAGCACACCAACCCCCTCGGCCGCCCTGCTCTGTGTGTGACAGGGTGCGGTGCCCCAACCCCCCTGATGGGCCCTGCTCTGAGAGTGACAGGGGGCAGCGCCAGCCCCTGATCACCAGGCCTCTAGTATATATATAAAAGCCAAGTGACTAGCCAACCATCTGACCATCCGACCATCCAACTGGTAGCTATGATGTGCACTGACCACCAGGGGGCAGATGCTCAATGCAGGAGCTGCCAAGCAACAGCAACTTTGCAGAGTGCCCTCTTGCACTCTGAGACCCCTAGGGGGATGTCCGACTCCCAGTTTCAACCCAATCCCCAAGAGACTCCACTGGTGCACGAATCTCTGCACCAGGCCTCTAGTTTGTATGCAAGTTCTTGTGAAGCAACAATGTTTAAATTCTTAAACAAAGGTGCTTTTTGCAAAATTAATATATGTGATATTGATTTTTAAAAATCAAATAAATTTTTTCCCAAACACATTTGTAGCTACTGCTTAAATATTTATAGTAGCCTTGAAAATATTTTCTTACTATAAGGTAGTTTCTGTCCTATGTTATTTTCTTTCCTGATGGAAGATTTGGGGACTGTTGTTACTCTTTCAGCTAAAAGAATTGTGGATCTACAGTTAGCACTCTGTCAATAAGACTCTGAGGCTGTCTCCTCTTTCTATGTCTTCTTTTTTCTTCTGACACTAAGTATTTGATTCCAGAAGGAGAGACTCTGACCAAGTTAATTACAAATACCCATAATGGACAGAGACTATTGCAACAGGCCAACTCTGATGTTGCCAGCCAGTCTATGGATTGATACCATAAATGTCCATCTGTGGTACAAATTATTGGCAACCGTTAAGGAGCAGCCTAAGACAACTTGCTTCAGCAGGGAATTATGGAAACAGACGAGAATAATAGGCATGGCCAATACTGAGATTAATATGCCTAATAGAAGGGAAGAGAAGCTTCCTTTCTCCATCATTGGGTACTCTACAGTACATCCATGTAGAAAGGCCAATACAAGCGCTCCACAGGCAGGCTTAGAGAATTTCACTTGCCTTTATCACAAACATCTCAAACTCAATTTGTCCAAAATTCCACTCTTGATCCCTTCCCTAAAGTCCCCTGTTATCCCCACTAAGCTTTCCCATATAAATAAATGGCACAACCATCCACCCAATTTGTAAAGCCCTAAATCTGAGAGACATCCTTGGTTCTTCCTTCCTATCTAGCCCTGATATCATCCATACATCCATTCTTCAACAGGTCCTGTAAAGTGCTATATTTTAAAAAATTCAATATATATATA
>NW_005354425.1:1291771-1299309 GCF_000412655.1 Myotis brandtii | reverse complement strand
GTCTGTATATTTTCATTCTTACTCCTACTACTCTAGCCTGAGCTACTGTAATTCCCTTCTAACTGGCCTTCTTGCTTCCATTTGTGGCCCCTACAATCCATTCTTCACAAAGCAGTGATAATAAACTTAGTAAACATTAAGTTGGATGATATTATTCCTTGGCTTAAAACTCTTCAATGGTTTCTCATTGTTTTTAGAAAAATGAAGGGATTGAACTTAAAAATCTACAATGTCTCCTCTAGGTGAAAAATATGTAATCACATCAATATATCCAGGGGGGAAAAGTGTCTGATAAAATTCACTACTCATTAATGATAAAACTGTGGCAAGCTTTGAATAGAAGGGAACATCCTTAGGTTGATAAAGAGTGTCTACTAAAAACCTTATAGCAGAATCATCCTTGATGTTACCAGTACTTTAGAAGCATTCTCATTAATACGGAAATTGTGCCTTCTATTCAACATTGCACTCGAGTGTCTAGCCAATGCAATAAGAGAGAAATAAAAGTGTAAGAATTGGAAAGGAAGAAACAACATTGTTGTCACTTATAGATTATATTATTGTCTATTTAGAAAATGCAAGATAATCCACAAACTATGAGAACACATAAAAGAATTCAGCAAGATTGCTGATACAAGAGCAATGTTAAAAATAGGTTCTATATAATAAGAATGACTAATCAAAAAAATAAGAGGAAAAAAAGATCATACTCACAACAGGACCGAAGCTGTTAAATAATCAGTTTTCTGTTAAGTAAATTTAACAGAAGATATGTAAAACTTTTCCGGTGAAAATTATAATATGACATTACTAAAGAGAGGGTACACCATGTTCAGTAATGGCAAAACTTAATATCATAAAGAGATAATTTCTCCCCCAGTTGATTCATAAATTCAATACAATTCCAATAAAAATCTCTATAGTTTTTTTGGTCAAATTTGATAAGATGATTCTCCAATTCATGTGGAAATGTACCAATAACCAACACATTTTGATGAAGAACAATATGAGAGGATTTTCCTTACCAGATATGATGACTCATTAGAAAGATCTTAGCAATGCAGACCCTATGGCACAGGGATAGAAAAGAGGTTCAGTGGAATGCAACAGAGAAGCCAGAACAGACTCATTCATGTATGGAAACATGGAATATGATAGAGATGACTTGACAAATAAGAGAGAGTATGGACTACTTCTAAATGGTGTTAGAAAACAGGTTGTTCAAATTGAAAGAGATTGATAATATTAGATCACTACCACACACCATGCACAAAAATGAATCCAACGCTAAATACTTAAATATGAAAACAATGTCAATGGTTTTAAAAGAAAGTTTGATAATAGCAAATAATCATGAGGATGAGGAGAAAGGGGAATTTTCATAAATTGCTGTTCAGCACTGTCCCACCACTTTGAAGAACAATTTGCTAGTTTATGGGAAAGGTAAGGGTGGGCTTGCCTATACAAACTCCAGCAAAACTCTTACATAGGTGCACAAAGAAGCATATACAAGAATATTCATTCTGCCCTAGCCGGTTTGGCTCAGTGGACAGAGTGTTGGCCCAAGGACCAAAGAAGAGTCCTGGGTTTGATTCAGGTCAAGGACATGTACTGTTGAGGGCTCAATCCCTGGACCTGGTTAGGACTCGTGTAGGAGGCAACCAATCAATGTGTCTCTCTCACATCAATGTTTCTCTCTCTGTGTCTCTCCCCTCCCTTCCACTCTCTCTAAAAATCAATGGAAAAATATCCTCGGGTGAGGTTTAACAACAACAAAAATACTATTGATTCCAATATCATTTGTGATGGTGAAAAATAGGAAATAACCTATAGGTGAATAAGAGAATGGGGAAATAAACTGTAGTATATTCATATAATGGAATAGTATATAGCAATTCAAAGGAATGAACCAGAATGTATTAATATGGATAAGACTCAAAATCATTACATTGAATTATAAACGCAAGTTGTAGGATGATATGTACAATATACCATTTATGTAAAAATTTAAAATACAAAAAACAATACTATACAGTATATTGTTTATGGATAATTGGATTTGTAGAAAAAGTATAAAACCTTGCAAGGGAAGTTATACACAGAATTTAGATAGTGGATTACCTCTATGGGAGTGGGGAATAGGATTGAGGGGAGGTAGAGATTTCAAATGTATTAATGTTTTATTTATTGAAAAACTCTGAAAATCTTTTTTAACATAATTTTATTCACCCTTTCCCTATTTTTAAAAATATTTCAGAAAGGAAGGGAGAGGGAGAGAGAGATAGAAACATCAATGATGAGAGAGAATCATTGATCAGCTGCTTCCTGCACGCCCCCTACTGGGGATGGAGCCTGCATGTGCCCTTGACTGGAATTGAACCCGGACCCTTCAATCCTCAGGCCGGCTCTCTGTCCACTGAGCCAAACCAGCTAGGGCCCCTGAAAATCTTTTGAACTACACAGGAGATAGATGTTAATAAACGCATTGTAGTAATCATTTTGCAATATGTGTATGTGAAGTCATTGTGCGGTATACCTTAAACTAAACTTATAATTGATTTATGTCAATTATATCTCAATAAAAGTAGGACATTAAAAAACAACAACGCTGAAGCCTATATGACAACATATTAAGATTTGTCATGTCTGAGTAGTTAAGCAGGTATTTATTCTCTGCTGCTTCCTATGTGTTTGAAATATTTCATAAATTCAAAACATTAAAAAAAAGAATCAATAAGACTAGGTGAGGCTCCGCATCCTGCAGTTGCCCCCGAGTGTCCCTGCCACCGCCCTCAGCACGGAGCTGCGGGAAGCAGAGCCCACCAGCTAACCAGAGACAGCGGGCCGCAGCAGGGCGGTGGGCGTCCTGGAGGCAGCAGTGCTGGGAATACCCGGAAAGCTGCACGTGGCCCCAGCAGCCGCTTTGGCGGACAGTGGTTCAGTGCAGGGAGCAGCATTGGTGGCCACAGGCCAGGCAGTGACAGCCAGGGCCCTGTGTCTAGTTTCAGAGTCCCCCTGGGGCTGCAGGCGAGGGCCCAATGAGGTGTTAGCGGTGGTTCTTAACCTTGGCTACACATTAGAATCACCTGGGAATCTTTTTAAAATTCTGATTTCTGGGCCTCATCCTCCGGAAATTCTGTTTCTTTGTTACTAATGTTGTGGCCCCACCCCATAACAAAGAAACAGAATTTCTGGAGCATGAGTCCCAG
Organism: Myotis brandtii; assembly: GCF_000412655.1. NCBI lineage: Eukaryota > Metazoa > Chordata > Mammalia > Chiroptera > Vespertilionidae > Myotis > Myotis brandtii. Next base: position 1,296,100 of record NW_005354425.1, on the reverse strand, counting down.
AAATCAGGATTGTAAAAAGATTCCCAGGTGATTCTAATGTGCAGCCAAGGTTGAGAACCACTGTGTTAAGGGAAGGTCGGGTCAAGTGCGAGGCAAGGAAGTAAAGAAACACCTTGAACCTGGAGGAGTGGATCCTGAAGCAGCTCACTCTATGACTGCCTGGAAGCTGAGATCCTTGAGCTGGAGAGTTGATGAAACAGGGCTGCCAAAGTCAAGGTTGAGTTACAAGATCAGAGGCATGCAGAAGCTGAGCACACCGCAGAAGTAAGGGTCCTCAACCCAGGTGAATGGTGGTTCCCACAGGACAATCGCTACCACCTGACCTCATAGCAACAGCAATACCAGGAGACCCAGCAGCCTGGCCTCGTGCCATGAACAGGGCTCCCTGTGTCCCTGGCTTAGGGGCTTCTTCTCTACCCACTGTTTTCCATTTGTGGTGTTTTTATTGTGATTAAACTGGTGGGACTTAAAAAAAAAAGGACTAGGTGATTGATAGAGTGGGTGTGAAGTCAGTCAAGAAAGGAGTCAAAGATGACTCAGTTGTCTGGTGATGATGTTATTGACAGGAAAAGAGAAGCTAGGGAAGCTGGCTTTGTAGAAGATAAGGAGCTTTATTTCTGACACGTTCATCTTAGGGAAACCGCAGAACATCCAGCTTGAAATGTACATTAGGACGTGTGAAGCCAGAAGTTGGGAGGGGAAACTAGCCTTCCAAGAGGGAGTGGCAAAGCAAGAAATTGGCTCTAAGTCCCTGTCCTTCATCACGTCACAGGGACCAAGCCTTAAAGAGTGTTCATTGGAGAAGAGATTGCAGAGGGAGGGGATGAGGAATAATGTGTAGTCAGGTCAGGAGGACTGAGGAAACGTTATTGAATATGGTGATGACTTTCAGGTGAGAAGATGAGAGTCCAGATAGCAGACACCTAAGGAACAAGTGAGCATTAAAGGAAGGGGAAGCAGTAGTAGCCCATTCATTTTAGAAGATGGACCATGAAAAGGAGGGGAAGACACTATTGTTTAAAGATAAATATATATATAGCAAAAGTAGAAAAACTTACATGGGAAGTACATCACAGACTTTATGTATGTATATACATGTAAGTATGTGTATACATACATATGTATATACGAATATATGTGTATACATGTCTTAGTCCATTCAGGCTGCTATAATGAAATACGACAAGTTGGATCACTAATAAAGAATATAAATTTATTTCTTACAGTTCTAGGTGCTAGAAGTATGAGATTAATGTGCCAGCATGGTTGGGTGAGGGACCACTTCCAGGTCACAGACTTTTCTTTGCATCCTCACATGGTAGAGGGGGAGCTCTGTGCAGTCTCTTTTATAAGAGCACTATACCCATTCATGCGAGTTCTGCCCACATGACCTAATCACCTCTTAAAACCCACTTTCTGATATCATCACATTGGGGGGTAAATTTCAAAATATGAATTTTAGAGGAATGCAACTATTCAGACCATAGCAATAGGTATATATAATGGGATATATTTTAGTCATTCATAATACTAATTAACAGACTATTCAAAAATTGTCACTGTAAACAAAAATGAAAAACAGCAAGGAAGCCATTGGACCTGGTGAAGTGAACCAGGAGGAGAATAGAGAGGAGGGCTGAGAGGGCACTAGAGAGTTGGAACTTTTGTAAGGACCTTGGCTTTTGCTAAGTGAAATGAGGAGCCAGTGGAGGGTTCCAAGCAGACTGTTGTGAACTGATTTTCATTTTAACAGGATCACTTTGGTTACTGTGTTCTGAACAAACTGAAAGGAGCAAAGGCTGCAGGCAAGGAGTCCACTGGGAGGCTGATGCATTACCTAGTTAGGAGATTGACTGTGCTTTGGACCAGAGTATTGACATTGAAGGTGGTGAGAAATGGTCTTATATTTGGAAAGTTGAGCCACCAAGATTTTTTGATGAACTGGTTATGGGGTGAGAGAAAGAAGGAGCCTAGGATGGCTCCAAGGTTTTGGGACTGAACAACTGGAAAAAATAGAGCTGCCATTAACTGAATGTGTAAACCTTTGAAATTATTTTTGGGAAAGATGACAAACTTTGTTTTGGACATAATAGGTTTGAGATACTAAACCCCAGTAGGGCAGTTGAATAGATGCTTAGATGTACAAGTCTGCAGTTCAGAAGAGAGATCTGAGCTGGAGAAATAAATTTGGAAGTTGTCAGTATATAGATTTGTGCTGTCTAATACAGTAGCCACTGGCCACATAATTATTTTATATTGGTCACATGATGAAATTATACTATTTTGGATATATTGGCTTAAAGGAAATATATTAAAATTGATTTCACCTGTTTCTTTTGACTTTTAGTATGGCTACTGAAAGATTTAAAATAATATATGTGGCTCACATTATATTTCTATTGAATAGTGTTGATACAGATAGCATATAAAGCCAGGAGCACTGCATAAGGTCATCAAGGGAGTGAAAGTAGTAGCTATCAAAGAGGTCCAAAGATTGAGCCATCAGGCATGCCAACAGTGACTAAATAGACAAATGTGTGTGTGTGTGTGTGTGCGCACAATTTTATTGAGCTAGAATTTTAAATAATAAAGCACAAGCACACTCATATATATATATACAGTAGGTCCTCGGGTTTTGTCAGAGATCCATTCCTACGGTGCAACATAATGCGATTTTCACCGAAAGTCAGAACCCACCTACATAAGCACCTACATCACTCACATGGAGCACATACACAGCAGTAATGAAGTGAAACAGTAAAAAAATTTTTAAAGAAAGATAATTCCTGACCTTTACTTGTGGTAAATAAAAAACAGAAAACATAAAGCACATATGTACATACGTCAAAATGACAGAACTTTTTTTTTTTGTAAATAAATGGGAGATGGCGATGTAACCACGAAACGACGTATGTTGAGTCCAATGTAACCTGAGGACTGTGTGTGTGTGTATGTATGTATATATATTCTAGAGGCCTGGTGCACGAAATTTGTGCATTGGTGGGGAGGTCTCTCTTACCAGCCTGTGCCCTCTCGCAGTCCGGGAACCCTTGGACATCCTTAGCGCTGCCACGGAGGCGGGAGAGGCTCCTGCCACCACTGCTGTGCTCGCCAGCCGTGAGCCTGGCTTCTGGAGCACTGACCACCAGGGGACAGCTCCTGCATTGAGCATCTGCACCCTGGTGGTCAGTGTGTGTCATAGTGATCAGTCATTCCGCTATTCAATCAATTTGCATATTAGCCTTTTATCATACAGGATGTGTGTGTCCCAAAAAATTTATACACATTTTAACAGCTGATAGCTCAATTGATGTTTCTTTCTTTCAGATCTAACCCATTGGAATTAATAATTATTCAACGTGTATATACATTTTTTGGGGGACATCCTGTATATATATGAATGCATATGCATATCCATGTAATCACCACCCCACTATATTTTGTTTTAATTGCAACATAATATGAAGAAGCCATTGGACAATATATTATTGGAGCAAAGGGAGGAACACAAATACCTTGTTTTATAATATTTAGGTTCTCTTTAATTCAGCTGTTTCAGAAATCACTATTTCACTCCAGATTACTTAGCTCCTGAGTTTTTAGAAATCAAAAGCTCTAATTGTTTGCATTCACTTGCAACTATTCTAACTCTATCTTTGTTAGATTCAGACTTATTTGAGCACTGTAAGACTCTGTTTTTTTTTATTTGTTTGTTTATTTATAACTTTTCTTTCAACCAAAATATCCCCAGGAAGTGAGGAGAATGAGTTTATATAGCACATGGCCATTTGCTGACAGCTGAACAGACTGTCCCTACACATCTCCAGGTGGCTGCCATGCGAGTAATCTAGGATGTGATCAGAGTTCTCTAGAATTGTTCAGTGTGGCAGTCCTGGTGGTGGTGCATATGCTTAATGCATATTTCTGAGTGTCACAGAAACTGCAATCACTGGGGGGACAATATATTTCAGTGATGTTTAATTGATAAATATTGCCTATTCATTCATTCCTTATTATGTTTTCATTCTCCTGATCATCTTTTATGGACTTTCAGTAATTATTGGACATGGCACACCATTTTAAAAAGCAGAATATCACAGCCCTGGCCAGTGTGACTAAGTTGATTGGGGCACAGTCCTGTGCACTGATGAGTCTCAGTTCAGATACTCAGGTTGTTGGTTTGATCCACGATCTGGGTGGTGCATTTCTTCCTTCCTTCTTCTCTTTCTTTTCTTTCTTTCTTTCTTTCCTTCCTTCCTTCCTTCCTTCCTTCCTTCCTTCCTTCCTTCCTTCCTTCCTTCCTTCCTTCCTTCCTTCCTTCCTTCCTCT
>NW_005354425.1:1285546-1291537 GCF_000412655.1 Myotis brandtii | reverse complement strand
GGCACGTAAAAATAACAACTATTTGAATGTGTCCTGGTAGACATTATCATTCCCAACACCTTCTGGTTTCCTTGGCAGTCTTTTTTGTTTGTTTGTTTGTTTTTTTGTCATTAAACCAGCATACGCAAGCAGTGTATTAGGGCATGATTAACTTCAGACTTTTAAAGTAAGGACAGTTCTGAAAACAGACAATACGTATTATATTGCTACTGTTTTACAAGCACAATTTCTCTATTTTTCACTATGGAAATTGTATATACTGTACATCCCAAACAAAAGCAGAAAGGATAATAAAATAAAATCCTCATGTACCCATCCTCCAGCTTCAACAGTTATAGGCTTTTTTTAAAACTTGTTTCATCTACCACCCCCATCCCTATGGTGTTGTTGTTTTTTTTCTGTAGTTTTTTTTCCTATTGAGCTAAAATTCTATAACATACAGTTAATCCTTTTGTGTGTGTGTGTGTGTGTGTGTGTGTGTGTTAATCCTCACCCAAGGATATTTTCCCATTGATTTTTTTTTTTTAGAGAGAGAGTGGAAAGGAGGGGAAGAGACAGAGAGAAACATCAATGTGAGAGAGACACATCGATTGGTTGTCTCCCGCATGAGCCCCAACCAGGGCGGGGGATAGAGCCTACAACCCAGTTATGTGCCCTTGACAGGAATCAAACCCAGGACCCTTCGGTCCATGGGCTGACGCTCTAACCACTGAGACAAACAGGCTAGGGCTATAGTTAACCATTTTTAAATTTTAAAAATTAATTGTGCTAAATACACATAATATAAAATTTGCCCTTTTAACCATTTTTTTTCATGGTTTCATTTTTTAATGTTTTCACTGATTTTTAGAGAAAGAAGAAGGGTGAGGGAGAGGGAGAGAGAAACACCAATGAGAGAAAGACTGATGGTCTGCCTTCCGAAGGCCCCCTACCAGGGATGGAGCCCACAACCCAGGCATGTGTCCTGACTGGGAATCGAACCAGTGACCTCTTGGTTCATGGGTTAATGCTCAATCACTGAGTCACACTAGCCAGGTATCTCTTAACCATTTTTTTAAAATATAGTTTTATTGATTTCAGAGAGGAAGGAAGAGGAAGAGAGAGATAGAAACATCCATGATGAGAGAGAATCATGGATCGGCTGCCTCCTGCAAGTCCACCACTGGGGATCGTTCCCACAACCTGGGCATGTGCCCTGACCGGAATTGAACCTGGGACCTTTCAGTTCGCAGGTTGATGCTCTATCCAATGAGCCAAACCGGCTAGGGCCTCTTAACCATTTTTAAGTGTACTGTTCAGTAGTGTTCACGATATTTATATTGTCAGATAACAGATTTCTAGAATATTTTCATCTAGCAAAATTGAAATTCTATACTCATAGAACAACTACCCATTTCCTCCTACCCCTCCTCACCCTGGCAAAATTTTATGTTTTTTGTTCCCATAATTTTGACAACTCTAGATATCTCATATATGTGGAATCATATTGTAGTTGTCCTTTTGTCATTGGCCTATTTCACTCAGCATGATGTCCTCAAGGTTCATAGATGTTGTAGCAGTGTTAGGATTTCCTTCCTTTGAAAGGTTGAATAATATGCCCTGGCTGGTGTGGCTCAGTTGATTGGGCACTGTTCTGTGGGCTCAGTCCCCTGTAGGGGGCATGCAGGAGGCAGCTGATCGATGTTGCACTGTCACATCGATGTTTCTCTCTTCCTCCCACTCCCTCTCTCTCTAAAAATAAAATCAATAAAAATATTTTAAAAATAAAAGTTTGAATAGTATTATACAGTTAATAATTTTAAATGTACAATTTAGTGCTTTCAAAATGCTGTGCAACCATTACCTCTCTCTAGTTTCAAACATGTTTTTAAAATATATGTTATTGATTTTTAGAAAGAAGAAAGAAGAGGGGTAGAGAGATGAAAACATCAATGAAAGAGAAACATTGATCAGCTGCCTCTTGCATGCCCCCTACTGGGAATTGAGCCCGCAACCTGGGCATGTGCCCTGACCAGGAATCAAACCATGACCTCCTGGTTCATGGGCTGACACTCAACCACCGAGCAATACCGGCTGGGCTCAAACATTTTTCATCATCCCAGAAGAACAGCCTATACCCATTAACTAATTACTCTATTTTCCCTTCTGCCAACCCCTGGCAACCAGTAACCTGCTTTCTGTCTCTATGGATTTGTCTTTTCTGGGTACTTCATATAAATGAATCATACAAAATGTGACCTTTTGTGTTTGGCTTCTTTCACTTAACATAATGTTTTCAAGAATCATCCAAGCTGTAACATGTATCAGCAATTCACTCCTTTTTATGGCTGAAAATATTTCATCATATGGCTATACTACAATTTATTTATCTATTCATCTACTGATGGACACTTGGGTTGTTTTCACCTTTTGGCTATCCTACTATATAAAAAGCCAGGGCCATCACGACCAAAACAACCAGACGGATGACCAAACAGCAGGCTGCGTGGGGTGACCAGGCCGGCAGGGGGGTTAGTGGGGGATGACCAAATGACTGAACAGCAGGCTCCATGGGGCGACCAGGCTGGCAGGGGGGGTGGGAAGGGGTTACCAGGCTGGTGGGAGGGGGGCAGTTAGAGGTGATCAGGTCAGCAGACAGAGGTGGTTAAGGATGATCAGGCTGGCAGGGGGGCAGTTAGGGGCGATCAGGCAGGCAGGCAGGTGAGCAGTTAGGAACCAGTGGTCCCGGATTGTGAGAGAGATGTCTGACTGCCGGTTTAGGGCCAATCCCCGAGGGGTCCTGGATTGGAGAGGGTGCAGGCTGGGCTGAGGGGACTACCCCCCCACACACGAATTTCATGCACCAGGCTTCTAGTTAGGAATAATGCTGCTATAAACATTCATGTACAAGTGTCTATATGGACACATACTTTTACTTCTCTTAGATATATACCTAGGATTAGAATTACTTGATCATATGATAATTCTATGTTTAACTTTTAAAAAATATATTTTATTGATTTTTACAGAGAGAAAGGGAGAGGGATAGAGAGTTAGAAACATCAATGAGAGAGAAACATCGATCAGCTGCCTCCTGCACAACCCCTACAGGGGATTAAGCCTGCAACCAAGGTACATGCCCTTGACCGGAATCCAACCTGGGACCCTTCAGTCCACAGGCCAATGCTCTATCCACTGAGCCAGACCGGTTAGGGGTAATTTTTTAAAAAATGTATTTTTATTGGTTTTAGAGAGCGAGGGAGAGGAAGAGATAGAAACACTGATGTGAGAGAAAAACATCAATCCACTGCCTCCTGCATGCACCCCAACTGGGGATTGAGGCATAACCGGGCATGTACCCTGACCAGGATTGAAGCCAGTGACCTATCAGTGCACCAACGACGCTCAACCAACTGAGCCACACCAGCCAGGACTATTTTTAATTTTTTGAGAAATCACAAAAATGTTTTTTCCACAGCAGGTGCACCATTTTTCATTCCCATCAGCAATGTATGAAGATTCCAATTTCTTTTCTCTCTCTCTCTCTCTCTCTCTCTCTCTCTCTCTTTCTCTCTCTCTCCTCTATCCCTCCTCTCTGCCCAGCCAGGGCTATTTTTACCTTTTTGAGGAATCACCAAAATGTTTTCTCCATAGCAGCTGCACCATTTTTCATTCCCATCAGCAATGTATGAAGATTCCAAATTCTGCACATTCCCTTCTTCCTTTCTCTCTCCTCTCTCTCTCTCTCTCTCTCTCTCTTTCTCTGCTTTTGATTATAGCCATCCTAGTGGGTGGGAAGTAGTATCTCATTGTGGTTTTGATTTGCATTTCTTTAAAGACCAATAATGTTGAGCATCTTTTCATGTTCTAGTTGGCCATTTCTTTGCAGAAATGTCTATTCAAGTCCTTTGCCCATTTTTAAGTTGGGTTGTTACAAGACTTCTTTATATATTCTGGATACTAAATTTGTATTGGATATATAATTTGCAAATATTTCCCCATTCTGTGGGTTATCTCTTGATAATGCACTTTGATGCATAAAAGTTTTTAGAATTTTGATGAAGTCTTATTTATCTATTTTTTCTTTGGAGGATCCTGGTGTCAAATCTAAGAATCCACTGTCAAAACTTCTCAATTGCCAAACTGAAGTTTTTACAAATGAAATGACACAATGTTGCCCTAGCTGGTTTGGCTCAGTGGATAGAGCGTCGACCTGTGGACTGAAGGGTCCAAGGTTTGATTCCGGTCAAGGGCACATGCCTGGGTTGCGGGCTTGATCCCCATTAGGGGACATGCAGGAGGCAGCCAATCAATGATTCTCTCTCATTATTGATGTTTCTATCTCTCTCTCCCTCTCCCTTCTTTTCTAAAATCAGTAAAAATATATTTAAACAAACAAAAACCTTCAATTTACATCTCAAACCTATAAAGACCTTTTTAACATAACCTTCATACTATGATCAAATCTAATAAAATTAACAAGTATTCCTTAATATCATTTAATATCCAATCTATATCCAAATATCCTTATTGTTTCAAATTTCTCTCATGTTAACTGTAAACCTTCTCATAGGCCCTAATCAAGGGGGGTGTTACACTACTGTTAGTTTTCCAGGGGTGGTCAGATAGCAGAAGTTATCATAGTACCTGGAACATAATAGGAACTCAAAAAACTTTCACTCTCCTCCTTTCCCCTTAGTATGCCATCCAATTTTCATTGCATTTATTACCATTAGGCCCTAAGTTTGGCATCAGTAGATGTAAGGTCCTTTTTATTCAATAAATGTTTATTGCACAACTACTAGGTGTCAGACTAGGTGCTTTCTCTGGCCTGTGACATGGCCCCATCTTTTAGGTGGTTTCTTTTTCCATGTCTGAATTAAACCTAGTCTTCCCTCTTGTACAATGATGCAGTCTGAACTGGAATCTAGTCACTAGGTGATTTGTAAAGTTTGCTGCAGCTCTAAGTGTATGCCCTCTTTATCCTTGCCCTCTGATCCTAGTCCCTGAAATTTCCTGGATGCAACCTATCTGTTCGCAAGGCTCCTGAAAGTCTGCCTTTGCTCTTTTCAACTCTGCTCCAAAGATAGCTTCCAGTCAACTTGCTCAGCACCAAGTCCTCATTTTCTTTCCCCAGCCTAGACCGTTTGGTGTTTTTATGAGTTTCCCACTGGGGAATATACAGTTACAAGTAACACCTAGTGCTTCCTACAGTATTTGAAATACTAAAGACACCCACATTGTTAATTTTATTAGATTTGATCAGAGACATATCCTTAGCCTCCTGCAGGGGAAAGGGTCAACCTTAAATCCACAAACACTTTATGGGTACAGAATTTTTGTGTGTGTGTGTGGCTTTAATTTTTTTCAAATATATCTTTATTGATTTCAGAGATGAAGGGAGAGGGAGAGAAAGATAGAAACATCAGTGATGAGAGAGAATCATTGATAGGCTGCCTCCTGCACGCCCCCTACTGGGGATCAAGCCTGCAACCCGGGCATGTGCCCTTGACTGGAATGGAACCTGGGACCTTTCAGTCCGCAGGCTGATGCTCTATCCACTGAGACAAACCAGCAAGGGCTGGGTACAGAATTTTTATTACACTCTTGGAAGGAGGTGAATTTGGAAAAAGTTAAAAAAAGAGGGTGAAAATTTCAGCTTTGTCTGGGAAATAAGGAAATTCTCAACATTCCAAATGATGCAATTGGCTGTTAATATATCTTCCATAAGGTTTATATTATTTTAAATGTCTTATCATTGCAATAGGGCCTTTAACTTTTAGAAATACTCATGTATTGTATCCAGTCTGACACCATTACTATAAATTCATGGATGATGGGTCCACCTATATATATAAAATAGAGGGATATGCAAATTATCCAGGACGCCATCACATCACGACCGTTCACTGGGTGGATGGGGCTGCAGGGCCGCAGGGCGGGACTCCAGGTATAGCACCATTTCGTCCTGCCCAGGCAGGCTCCCCTGTGCCCCGCAGCCGAATCCCGACG
>NW_005354425.1:1283812-1285192 GCF_000412655.1 Myotis brandtii | reverse complement strand
GCCCCTTACCCCAGCCCCCACACCCCTGGAGGGACGGGGAGGCTGATAGGATGGGGAGAAGACCCAAAATAGGGGGTAGCTGCAGCCCTCACCTCCAACTCCCAATCTCTTCCCCCTACCACCACCCCCGCCATGGGAGCCCACAACAATAGCATGCCAGGACAACCCGTCAGCACCCCTGAGGCACCCAGGGCCCCTCTGCTGGGTGCCTCTCCTCCCTACAACTCCAGACCCGGGTGGAGGCAGGCCTGAGCAGCCCCCCAGTGTCAGACCCTTCCACCACCACCCCCCACAGCAGCAGCACAGTCTACGCAGAGAAAGCGCGCTGAACCTCGCTGGGGGGCGGCTAAACCTGCCCTCCTAGCCAGCCTGGCTCTGCCCTGGCCCGGCCCCCACCCCACTCCAGGAGATTGGAGCCCTGCCCTGAGCACATACAGCTGCGAAACAGCTACGTACAATTTAAAGAATGGTGCCAAGTGGGGAGGTTTGGCAGTTACTCCCCCTTTGGCCTCGCTGCCCCCCTAGAGCTCCCCGCCCCCTGCCGCCACCACCTCCAGGGACGACCACCGCTACAGGGCTGCTGGCCAGAGCCCGCCCCTCCGAGGCCTGCTGAACCCTCTGCAAAGCTTTGATAGCTACAGTCCCAGGAAACAATCATGCCCTCCTCCCTTAATCAGCACCTGCTACCTGGGAGGATACCCATGGGCTTAAAATTAACAATCCCTTCCCGTTTAGACATCACTTACTTGATGAAACATTTCTAGGTGTATTAGCTCAGAACCTCCTCATGACAACACAGTGAGGTAGGCGAAGAAGAGATTCCAATTCCCATGGTATATGTGTATGTATTCAGAAATGAAGCTCAGAGAGGAAAAGTGTCAAGCCCACTGGTTCCCAAGGTGCAGCACACGCCCCACAGGGGGGGCAATTTGATTTTAAGTGGGGGCAATTCCAGAATGAGTTAACAGTGACTTTTTTGCATTTCTTATGGTTCTAACCTGTGACACGCGTGTCAGAGGTGACACGCGAACTCATTTTTTTTGGTTGATTTTTCTTTGTTAAATGGCATTTAAATATATAAAATAAATATCAAAAATATAAATCTTTGTTTTACTATGGTTGCAAATATCAAAAAATTTCTATATGTGACATGGCACCAGAGTTAAGTTAGGGTTTTTCAAAATGCTGACACTCTGAGCTCAAAAGGTTCGCCATCACTGTTCTAGGGGGCCTCATCTACAGTGTATCCTGTATAATAAAAGGCTAATATGCCAATGACCGAATAGTGGAATGACTGGTCACTATGATGCACACTGACCACCAGGGGGCAGACACTCAATGCAGGAACTGCCCCCTGGTGGTCAGTGCGCTCCCACAGGG
>NW_005354425.1:1280431-1283572 GCF_000412655.1 Myotis brandtii | reverse complement strand
TGAATTTCATGCACCAGGCCTCTAGTAATGAGATAAAGTGAGATGGAGTTTCTCTCAGGGCCTGTCATGCTACCCAACACTATATGGTGTATTGGAAAGAGAACTAGAAAACCTGCTTTCTATTTCTGGCTCTGCCAACTACGATGTGACTTAACTTTCTCAGTTTCTTCATCTGTAAAATGGGAAAAATAGTCTTGGCTCTACCTATCTCTCAAGATTGTTTTGAGGATTGAAAGAGATAATGAATATCAATGTGCTTGGAGACTATACAGCTGTCCAAAATTACAGTTTGCTTGTTATAAGCTTATCTTATCCAAGTAACTATAAATAGATTCTCTTTGGAAAAGCCTCACATGATAAATTTGTATATTTTAATTAATCATTGAGTGACTCATAGGTGCTGGGCCTTTTGTTCTGGGTCTGTCCTGTCCAATCACTACTAGCCACATATGGCCATTGAGCACATAAAATGTGGCTTGTGCAACTGAGGAATTGAAATTGTAATTTTAATTTATATTTAAGTTTAAAAACTGATGTGCAATACAGTTACTGGCAAACTTTTAAACAAGTTGGACATATGAATCTACTCTTTCAACCAAAAGGAAATCTAAATACAGATCATGGATTTCTGATGAAAGACTTACTACAGAAAAATTTTTTAAATTGACATTAATAATTTTTATATTGATTTCATGTTGAAATGATAGTATTTTTGGTCTATTGGGTGAAAGAAAATATACTATTAAAATTAGCCTTGACCGGTGTGGCTCAGTTGGTTGAGCGTCATCTGATGCACCAAAAGGTCCTAGTCAGAGCACATACCTGGATTTTGAGCGCGATTCCAGGTAGAGCACATGCAGGAGGCAGCTGATCTATGTTTCTCTCTTGCCTCAATGTTTTTCTCTATCTCTCCATCTTCCTTCCTTTCTCTCTAAAATCAATAAAAAACATATTAAAAAATTTAATTTCACTGGTTTCTTTTTACTGAATTTTTACATGGCTACTAATAAATTTTTAAAAAATTACGTATGTGGCTCACATTATATTTCTATTGGAGCTTTTCTCATGTAAGTACATACATATATACCTCATTCTTTTTTAATAGCTGTATGTTAAATCATGTATGTTCATTTATTCATTAATTCACTCCACAAATATTTTTGAGCACCCACTATGTCTAGGGATTAAGGGTAAAGCAGTCCCTTATCGATGGGCATAATTTAGGGTGTTTCTAATACTTTGCTATTACGTTGATACAATGAGCATATCTTTGTAAGCTTCTCAGTTCATATGTGAGAGTTTTTATTTGGCATTGATTCAAAGAGCTCAATGGCATTTCTAATACTTGAATCTCATGTTCAATTAGGATAGTGTTCACATGACAGGTAAATTTGTGTTAGGATCAGATATTTATTTAACAAATGTGTAAAAGAAACCACCCAATAAAATGCCCTATTGGAAGCTGCACAATTGCCCCTACAATTTCCCTTTATATGTGTACATAGTTATGTCCAAATTCTTCTACTCATCCTCAAGGTCCAGCTCAAATGCCCTCTCCTTTCAAGAAGCCTTCCATAGACCCTAATTGGATGTGATCTCTCATGTGCCTCTTTACCTCAAATATGGCCCTTATCACAGACTACCTTGAGTCAGAAATAAATCCTCTACTAGACTTTCATTTTCCTGAATGGACAGTGTCTTTAATTCATCCTGCATTCTCACTCAGTGTATAGCACAATGTAATTAAACAGAAGCTCTAAAGCGAAAAAGTGCAACCTACAGTCTCAGGAATGAGAATGGAGCCTGCACAATGACCAGATGGTGTTTGCACACCATCAGTGTGACATATGCTTCCTATGGCTCACAAGGCTCTGCAGAAATTGGCATCTTCTTCAACTCTATACCACTCCCCTTCCTTCAATGCTCCAGCCACAATGGCCCTTTTTCTGGCTTTGAACACACTAAGTCTGCTCTCATCCCCAACTGTCATCCTTCTGCCTGGAGTGCTCTACCTCCTGATTTCTGCTGGCCTCTTTCCCTTCAATATTCAGCTCGATTTTTACCTCTTCAAAGAGGCCTTCCTTGACCATCTATTCTGAATTTGGTCTCCAACTCCAATTACTCTCTATCATGTCACCTTAACTTAATTCTCCATATAGAATTTATCTGTCTGAAATTAACATGTTCATTTGCTTGCACTAGAATGTAAGCTCCACCAGAAGAGGGACCTGTCTGTCTTGTTCAACCTTTTGTACTTTCAGTGGCTACAATAGAGTCTGTAGTACTAAGGATGCTTTTGGCTGAAAGTAAGAAAATATTCACTGAAAAATTGCATAACCAAAAGGGTTTACTTGTATCCCATAGAAAGGAACTCGGAGGTAGGCAGTGCTAAGATAGGTTCAACAGTTCAGTGCTATCCAGATTCTGGATTGGCGTCTCTGCAATGATCTTGGCCTTCCCTTGTGGTTGCAAAATGGCCGCCAAGGGTAGATGCATCACAAGAAAATATCTCTCTCAAAAAGGAGGAGTAGATGTCTCCTTGCCCATCCCTTTTTGTCAAGGTGGAAGGACTTTCTCAAGAGCATTCCTCCCACACTTCCTTTTTATATTCCATTTGGCTCAAATTGAGTCAGTGTCAAGACTGTCCCACTAGTAAACAGAGTGAGATTTATCATGATTTTTTTAACCAGTCATAATTCATCACCTGGACCTGGGCCAACCTTCCCTAAGCCCTGTGGCTCTGTCCTATACCTGAAGCATATTTAGGCTTTCTTAGCAAGAAAAAATTGTTATGGCTATCGTGGAGGTAATCAACAGTGTGGGCCATGCAGGCATTCAAGGAATGGAGGGTATGAATTCATGCTGAAACACCTACATTCAACAATTAACAAATTACACACACACACACACACACACACACACACACACACAGTGTACAAAGCAAAGACTGCTGATACAAGGCTTCTGCCTTTAGAGTCACAGGGCCTCCAGGACCCTCCATCTATGCTTTATCAAGACTAATATGAAGCCCCAGCTGGTTTGGCTCAGTGGATAGAGCGTCGGCCTTTGCACTGAAGGGTCCCGGGTTCGATTCTGGTCAAGGGCACACGCCTGGGTTGCTGGCTTGATCCCAGTGGGGGG
>NW_005354425.1:1279197-1280355 GCF_000412655.1 Myotis brandtii | reverse complement strand
GAGAGAGAGAGAGAGAGAGAGAGATTAATATGAAGACTGCTGAAATAGACTTGCTGCTAAGAGACTTGTTCTTTGCTAGGTTCCCAGAAACCATTAACCATGTCCTTTTTTCATAACAAAGTTCCTTATGAAGGTGTGACTGCTTGGTCTTTGAAGTTGGGAAAAGTGCCCTCTGGCAGTTGTAAGAATTCTCTTAGAAGGTCTGCATGGTTCCCCAGAAATTATGGGCCAGTTTGAAACTCTCCACAAATGAAGTAACCAGACAGAAACTGCTAGATCAGTGGAGCCTCTCTCTCTTTGCACGTGGGGAGGTTTTACAGGGTCACTAGTACCTCAAGGTTCCCATTCTTATTTTTGCCTTAAGCATGTTTGTCTTACAACTAGTTAGAAAATGTCAATTGATTCTTGGAAAACAATTTTTGGAAGGTGAAGACGATAAGGAAAGGAATAGGAAATGGAGAGGTGATGGCAGGGCACATGAAAAAGCTTCTAGAAGACTGGTAGTCCTCCAGAGCCCAGGCAATGGCCTTCCCAATGCCACCCTCACCACGTCCCTGGTGCGCAGTCACTGCTGAACTAGACAACCTGCCTTAGGCTCAGCCTTTACCACCACTTCTCCGGCCCTGGTGGTGGTGTTGGTGGGGTCTGCCACAGCAAGTTTCCAATTCTCACCGCTCTCTAAGGAGGTGGCCTCCGTGAATGAGGATCAATTGAGTAAGAAATACACCGTGGGAGGGGTGAGGACCCAGGCTAGCCACTCGGGCCAGAAAACCCCTCTCCCTTCTTCCACAGGGGTGCGACCCCTCCCTGGCGGAGCACACAATAGGCGGCAGCTCCACGTAGTTTTCGAAATCGAGGCCGCCTGCGCCCGGGAGCTTGCGGGGTGGGGAGGACGCAAAGGTCCCCAGCCCTTCTCGAGTACTGCAGCCTCTGGGGCGGCAAAGGAACTCTGGGGTAGCGCACGCCCCACACTAGGAGACATTTTATCAACCCCCTTGTCTACCCTCCCCCCGCCCCAATACCACCAGCACACACGCAAAAAAAGCAGCAGCCAGACCTTCCCTCCCGGATGCGGCTGCACCAGCAACAGCGTCTGCGGGCGGAGCCCGAGCGGTTGCTACTTCCCCCCTCTTCCCTCGTGACCTCGCCCCCGCCAGG
>NW_005354425.1:1262905-1278524 GCF_000412655.1 Myotis brandtii | reverse complement strand
GCCGGGCCTGGGGTGTGAGCTGGGGAGCGGACCCCTCGCTGTCCTAGCCCCGCCACAAAGAACCGGGAATCAGGCGCTAAGAGATCCGGATTCCCGCCTGCCGGCACCTGAGGCAGCCTAGGCAGAGGGATGCTTTGAATGTTTTGCACTTACACACTAGCGCTCGCGCGCGGACACACACACACACACACACACACACGCACACACACGCACACACACACCATGAATACAAAAAAATAAAAAAGAACCCCACCCAAAACGCCCCGAGCGTCCGAGCTCTGGCGGGCGATGAGAACAGAGGAAGCAGAGCGACTTCCTCCTGCTACTGGGGAGAAAGGGTGGTGATGGGTGTTGAAGGGGTGCTTCTGCCGCTGCTGCCGTGGAGGGTGGGGATTGGAAACAACGGGGTTCCAGAGCTGGTGGGCGCGGGGTCGGCCGCTTCAGGGCGAGGTGTTCCCTGGGGCCCAGGAGATGGGGGGCTGTGAGGGTTTGGGGGAAGATGGGGAACTTCACAGCTTTTCCTTGTAATTTTTCAGTTCAGGTGTGGAGAAGCTGGGGTGAGAGCCCCACTGCTTAGGCCTGGGGGGATGGGGATTTGAAATCGCGCTGACCCCCTGGGAACCTCCCATCACATCCTCAGTCTCATCCGGATTGTCTGACTCTGGAGAAAGATCATGGGTGCTAACGGGCACTTGCTGCTCCTCCTGTTTTCTAGACACTGGTTGCTAATTTCCTGGACTAGGGTGCAAGCCCTAAATAAGCAATCGGACTGGTTAACGAGCGTTTTTGTTACTTTGGCTTTGTTTGTTTGTTTGCTGTTCTATTTCCTCTCCATCCTCTCTACCTTACAGCGTATCATCTGCTGTGTTTAAATTTCATAGAGTGGGCTCTTTTTGTTAAAACAACTTATCATCGAAAGGGAACTTCACAGCTTTTCCTTGTAATTTTTCTGTTGATCTTGTAGAATCAGCGATAAAACCAACATTAAAGGGAGGCCAGGGGCCTGATCCCAACAGTGGAGAAAGTTGACATTAGTGGGAGTTCTGGAGGAGGATCAAAGGTAAAATATGTACCTTTGAGATAATGATCTGATCCCTAATAGCTACAACCGTGCAAAGCCAAGTGACTTTAAAGAAATCTCTCTATCTGGCTGAACCCTTGGAAGTTTAATCCTGCTGTTTAGCAGAGCAAAACCCAGATCTTTAATGTTTTTTTAAATGGACTTGGCTTATTGTATGTCTCACTGATTTTAGAATGAGGGCCTGTTGGGTCAGATTAGAACCTAGATTGTCATCAGCCAGTTAAGAGAGGAAGGCAAGCTGTGTGTAGGGCATTTATACCAGGGCTTTCTCTTCCGTAATTGTGAACAAGTGATTCAATCAGTCTAGCACAAGAAATGCTTTCCTAAATTCAGGAAGAAAAAACCTTGCTTGAGTAGGGGTGGCCGGCTTAGCACATCACGTGAAGGGAGCCTGTGAAGTGGACACATGGTCTCAAGAGAATAAATGGGACTCAGCAAATCTCCACTGGGATTTGACCAGCATTTGACCTGCCACCCTCAGCAGCAAAAAGTTAACCTTAGCATTCTTGCTCAGGTTTTTAAAAGAATTTTGTGTAGCACAGGTGCAGTTGCCCCTTCTTAACCATTGACTCTGTGGCAAAGCTGGAAAAACTGTTAGTGGGAGGAGAGTCTTCTGGGAGACAGTGCCTGTGTAGCTTATTGGAACAGAGGCCATAGATTTTTACCAGGCAAGGCACAGGAATGATATTTATTACTACTCTGGTGTGTGACCCACATTGAGATTTGGGCGGCGGGGGAGAACAGATTCTAGGAATCTCAATCAACCAAATCTATCGAACCTCTATCATTGCGCAAGACACAATGCCTGATGCCCTATAATTATAAGTGAATGTGGATGAATTTTTCTCCATTTATTTTTATTAGTTCCAACCGGGGTTGGATCTGTCTGTGTGCATGTGTTTGTCAAAAGAACATCCAGAATATGTATACAAGTCAATTTTTGATTATTCATAGTAACTTAGTGAATGCTGTTTTCAAGCAGTTCAATCAGTTAAGAAATAAGGAAACGGTCTTAAATGGAGTGTACTCTCCTAAATGGCTCTCTTTCTTGGCCCCTGCTTTTTTGACACAAAGAGCTGATAACTAAAGTTAGCAAAGTCACGGTGGCCGGAGAGCCAGTGCACCACGGTACAGCTGTCTCCATAACTTCTGATTCCTTTCCGATATAAGCCCTAAAGTGTTTATTAGGGATATCTGAAGTTGGACATACACTTGCTGCTGTAAACCCATGGCACTCCTGTTATTAGGACTTCAGTATGGAGTCATTCTCACAGCAGTTGAAGCTTTCCTCTGGTGTATCTCTCACTAGAACTTTGAAAACCCACAAGCTGAATAAATATACAGTGCTTCCTGTTTAGGTGGTGGGTTTTTTGTTTTGTTTTTTATTTTATTTTTTTACAATCATACCCTTGTAGGTATATTGCTAACATCATTCCATTTTGCTCACTGTTTGAAAAATTCAGAAGGCATGGGCTATATATAGCATGTAGTCGTGTATTCAGACCTTCATTCAGTTAGTAGTACTTCCACGAATCTGTTAGCTGTATAATGAAATACACAGAGAGACACTGTTTCGTTGCTGCATTTTCCTGTAAGTTTAGCATTTTTATGAAGGCCAGTTTTAACCCAGGGAAATGGGTAATTACAGAATTGAACATTGGCAGAGATTTCTCAAGGGAGGCTTGGGAAGAATATTATAACTTGAGAATCTATGTGATTAACTGAGAAGTGTTTACATATATACATGTTTTCAATGCAGACTTTTTAATGCTGTTTTTGTTATAATTCAGGATATAGCTATTTGTATCTGGGGGAACAAAGGCATTTGATAAACCTGTTGTATTCTGGCTCCTTAAGAGGAGTCATTGTGCCTGGGAAAGTTACCTACTGGGTGTTTAAATACTGTTTGCTTGCTGCTACTGAATTTACCCTCAATTCTTTGTGTGCCAGAGGATCAGGAAAGAGTTGCTAGATATTACGGTTGTAGCCCCTTGAGGCAAGGGTAATGCGTGCAATATCTCCTGGCTAGCATCAGCCCGATTTCATATAATAACTCCAGTAGAGAAAAGCTCCCCCAAAGCTGAGAATGGCTGAAAAGATTCTGCAGCTGCTGACTCCCCCCACCAGGCACACACTACCTTTGCATGGAATGTTTGTTAAGTTGGAATTTAGGGAAGGCCTGAAAAGGACTTGGGGAGCTCCTCTGCTCCATCATCCCCGGGGGAATTTGTTGAAAGTACTTAATATAGGACAAAACAACTGACACTGGGGAATAAAGCCAGTTTCATTGGGCTTCTTGGCCACGCGTTTCCAATTCAGAGACTCAGCCTGGATCTGAATGAACTGAGAGTCAGGAAAGTTAACTTCACTGTTGGCTCCTAAATATGGCTCCTCACCACGCATATGGGCTTTTCCAGGTTAGGAGAGCCTGAGGCAAGTCACTCCTGGAGGATCTTTCCAAAAGCCCAGGGCAGAGTTTACTGTGAAACCAGAGAGGCCTCCTCACTCAACCCTCTTTGAAGCACCAAATGGTAGAATTTGTTTTTTAAGATGGACATGTTAAATTTTCCAGATTGATTCTTTTCCTATTCTAATATTCAGTAAGCCTTCTTTTGAAACGTTTATTGTTTCATTACATAATGCATGTGTGTTGTAGAAGAGTTAGAAAACCGGAAAAGAATAACCATCAGAATCTCATCACTCAGGGAACTCAATATTCTAACATATGTATACATGTCTGTCTCCTCTGTGTGTAGGAAAAAATGGATTGAATAAGTATATTATATAAACTTTAAAATTCTTTTCTTTCACTTACCAATATCTTCTGAATATTTCTTCACACCAATGACTGCCAAACTTCCACTATGGGTGTACAGTAGGTAATCATCCTTTATTGTTTGATATTTTGGTAATTTCTAATTTTGTGGGATTATAAACCTGAGCTGTCTAGTACAGTAACTACTAGCCACATTTAAATTTAAATTAATTTAAAAAATAAAAATTCACTCCTAAATTGTACTTGCCACCGTTCAAGTGCTCAATTGCCACATGCATGTGGCTAGTGGCCACTATGGCAGACAGAGAACATTCCCATCATTATAGAAAGTTCCTTTGGACAGCGCTGGTATAAACATTAATTGAATGAACATCTTTGAGCAGGCATTGTCAAACTTGTTAGATTGTCCCTTTCAAATAAACTTCTAGCATTGGAATTGCTTGTACAGACATTAGACACTTTTTTAGTGTTAAAAATTCCTCTAAACACACTCTTAAATTGCTCTGCAGAAAGTTGTTGCTATTTACTCTTTTCACCAACAGAATATATGTGTTCGTTTCCCCTCTCCCATGCCAACACTGGTTAACAATATTTTTTAACCTGTGTAATCTGATAGGAGATAAGTGGTACATCACAGTTCTAATTTGCATTTCTTTGAGAACTCTTGAAGTTGAACAGTTTTTTGTATGTTGATTAGCCATTTGTATTTCTCATTTTGAGGGTTTGAATCTTCTTACAGACTTATTTCCTTGTTTGTCATTCTTGCAAAAAACGGTCTCCACCCCCAAGATTCTGTTTGGTTTGGGGTGGGACCAGGCATCTGTGTTTTTAAAAACTGGTGAGTCTGATGTGCAGAGAAATGGTGTTGTGGCCCATTGCCCACTCAAGGCAGGAATGTCCCTTATGTGCATCCCTGACAGAATTATTGTTTGGCTTCTCCTTAAATACTCCTGCCTTTTAGAGGGCTATGTTCGAAAAGGTTCTTGAGCTGAAACTTACTCTGAAGTTCCATCATGGGCTAGGCCTAGCTCTGCTGTTTGCAGCTACGCAGAATATGTTTGCTTCCTCTTTTACATGACAACCCTTTAAATATTTGGAGGCAGCCACCATGTCATATTTATTTATTTATTTATTTATTTTTTAAACCTCACCCAAGGATATTTTTTTCCATTGAGTTTTTTTTTTTTTTTTAGAGAGAGAGTGGGAGGAAGGGAGAGAGGGGGAGAGAGAGACACATTAAATGGCTGTCCCATTTGGGGCCAACTGGGGCCTGGGGCCTTCCGGGGCCGGGGATTGAACCTGCAACCGAGGTACATGCCCTTGGCTGAGACTTGAACCCAAGACCCGCTGGTCAGCAGGCCAGCGCTCTAACCACTGAGCAAAATTGGCCAAGGCCACCATGTCATTTGTAAATTCACTCTTTAAAAAGAGCCTTCATTTATTTCCTTTATTCTACACATTACTTGGTTTCAGGATTCTTCACCATCCTGGTCAGCCTGTTTGGGTTCTTTTCCAAGGTCTCAGTTTCCAACTTAAAATGTGGGAGAAAGAGCACAGGCCCAAGAGTCAGACCTGGGCTTGAATCTGACCTATCACCTGCTTGCATGGTGAACTGAAGCAAATAACCAGATCTCATTTTCCTCATCTGTGAAATGGGGATATATAGTACAAACCTATGGAGTTCTTGTGAGGATTAATGTATGGAAAGTGTTTGATGTATAAGTAAAGCATAAAGGTTAAAAAAAGAGAGATCTGGAGGGGGAGAAATGTATTCTGGAAGGGGGGAAGGGGACAATATTTCCCACGCATTCTAGATATAAGTCATGAAGTCAGAAACTGTGTATCCATCTCTGTTCCCAGTGCCTCACTCCCCTCCACCCCCTGCCTGGAATGCAGTAGGTACTCAGTGGAAAATATACTGGCAAAAATATGTAAGATGGACCGGATGTTGGGTGTCTGGAGGCCAGGTAACTAGTTAAAATATGTAGTTCCAGAGACAGATATAACAAAGGCTTTAACTGAGGTAGTGAGAATGGAGATAAGGGGAAAAGTGTAAGAGGTATTTCAGTGATAAAATCAACAGGATTTGGTAACTCTTGAAGGGGGAGTAAGAGGGAGGAGGAAGAAGTGGGAGGAAGAGAGAGGTAAGGGAGGAGGTGGAGTCAAGATGACTTTGAGGTTTCTCAGCTTTGGTGAACTGGAGGAAAAGCATGTTTGGTGCTAGGGGAAGGGAAAAGAAAGTGAGCCACCTCAACTTGAGAGTGTTGTCAGCACAAAGCCAGGTTTCATCTAAGCAAGGTGGTGGAGAGAACATTCCAGGCTGAGCAGTGTAGCGATGTGTTTGGCCAAAGACCAAGGTTCATGAGGGCAGAGAAGTGTTCCAAGTGGGATCGGGAAGGGGAGGAAGAGCCAGGGCTGAGGACAGAGATGAGACTGTGAGATTAGCTGAGTGAAGAGGTTTGCACCAAAACGGGTGGTTAGGGAAATGGAAGGCAGGCAGGGTGTGGAGGCCAGCCCCATATTTCCAGTTAGATCAGTGATGGTAAATTAGGTCACACTCCTGGGGCAGCTCCGCTAACAGGGTTTGAGCAATGTTGATGAGGGGCTGACTAGTCTCTTCCCCCAGGTACCTGAAAAAGCTGAATAGGATGTTTCCTGAGCTCAAGGGACTCACAGGCTAAGAAGGGAGATTAGATGCATGCAAAGAACAGAGAAGATAGAAGCACAGCAGGAGGCTAGTGGTTCTGCCTTCTACTTTGTTACAACTTCTCTGCCACTGCCTCTCAAGCTCTTATTGTGATCCTTAATGTTTTTCAGTCTTTTCTGTGTTCAGTAGGCCTTTGTTAAGGAACAGTGTTAATCTCTATGGCATTTCCCACATTTATTTGACTACAGTGGCCTTTTTAAAAATGGGAATGGGCCCTAACTGCTTTGTCTCAGTAGATAGAGCATCTGCCCTTGGACTGAAAGGTACCAGGTTCTACTCTGGTCAAGGGCATGTACCTTGGTTGGGGGTTCGATCCCACAGTAGGGGGTGTGCAGGAGGCAGGTGATGTTTCTCTCTCATCAATGTTTCTAACTCTATCCCTCTCCCTTCCTCTTTGTAAAATCAATAAAATATACTTTTTAAAAGGGGAATGGGCCCAGCCAGTGTGACTTGGTGATTGAGCATCCACCTATGAACCAGGAGGTCATGGTTGGATTCTGGTCTGGGCACATGCTGGGGTTAAGGGCTCAATCCCCTGTAGGGGGCATGCAGGAGGCAGCCGACCAATGATTCTCTTTCATCACTGATGTTTCTATCTCTCCCTTTCCCTTCATCTCTGAAATAAATTAAAAAATATATTTTAAAAAAGAATAAAAAAATGAGAATGGGGGAAGTAAATGGTAGGTCTAACATTCTGAGAAATTCACATATAGTGTACGCGTGTAAGTCACCTTGGCATTTCTTTACTTGACCTCCGTGGACTGTACAAAGTGCTTATTTACTACCTTCCCAAATCCCCAGGAGTTTGTTGGAATTAAGAGGACTCATTTGTTCACGTACCTGGTTTTGCTATCTTATGAGATACAGAATTGTCAGTAAGGCATATTGAAAAAGTTTTAGTTAAAAATAAACAAACCAAACCAAACCAGAAGGTAAGGCCAGAAACCACAGGAGGGAAAAGTAGCTAGAGCAGTTTGTTTTTTTCTGTAAATGCTAACGGTAATTTTATGATACATATTTCTTTGGGATTTATCTCTTGTTTTCCTTTAGCATTTGTCGGGAGTGCAGAGGGAGGGGTTCCTGGGTAACATTGGCCTCCAGTTTGTATCAACCTAGAGCCAGATGCCTTGTTGTTTCTTGCAGGTCCCCACCCAGGAGACTCCCAGAGAAGTAAGCTGGGCAAAGGGACAGTCTTATTTGGCTGGAATTTGCCTGGAAGCTTGTGCTTGTCAGAGCAGAGTGGTTCGGAGTGGGCTCTGAAAGCACACAGCCCAGGTTCAAATTCAGCTTATGTACTTACTGGCTTGTGACCTGGGGCCAGTTATATTCCTGTACCTTGGTAACCCCTCTTGTGGGAGATGTTGCATGTGAAGCACTTGGAACAGGGCTTGACACATGGAAAGCACTGAATGACTGTTGGCTCTCATTATTATTCCCAGGCTTTATGGGGGGCAAGAGAAGTATTTTGTGTGTTATACGCCAACAGACAAAAGTAAGCTGACAGAAGGGAAACAGGTATCCTTGCTTTTAAATTTTATTTCCTTGCTCCAAATCATGCCCAAAAGGGTGAGCTACATGGCTGAGCCAGGAATCATACTTTTCCTGGAAAAAGAAGCTGGCAGACCCCTCCATCTCCGTTATGTTCTTGGTAATAACCATTTCCTGTCAGACTCGGTCATATTGAAGAACTCAGGGGATGTGACTAGGGCTCCGAGTCTTGGGCAGTTCTTGCATTTAGACTAGTCTGATGTGGGAAGGCTGCTTCTCCAGTAGGGAGAAACACTCAGTCCTGTGCCCAGGGAGAAGGTCCTCCTGTCTGGGGAACTTGTGTGAGTGACCACTGGCAGAAGCAGTCACCTTTATGACAGTCTATTCAGTGTGGTTTAAGCAGAGGGTGGCTAAAAGAGAGTTCGGCTCTGTATGGGAAAATGGAACTTCAATGCTCTTTCGTTTCCCTCTCAAAACTTTATTAACTTCTCTTTCACTCATTCATCTTTACTTTCAAAAATCAAGTGAATATTGAAATTCAAATGCCTTTTTAAAGCTCTATTTTGGAAATATGTATTTTTAGTGGA
Organism: Myotis brandtii; assembly: GCF_000412655.1. NCBI lineage: Eukaryota > Metazoa > Chordata > Mammalia > Chiroptera > Vespertilionidae > Myotis > Myotis brandtii. The sequence goes on along the minus strand of NW_005354425.1, from coordinate 1,269,885 downwards.
AACATTTTAAAGCTTAAAGGTCTCCTAAGAAATCAATGTACTTTTATATTTGGCTATTCTGTTTTTGTGGTAGCAGGATAAGTTCTCTTAGGAATAGTGGGGACACGTTTCCAGCATAGTCAGTAAATGCAGAAAGTACGCCAGCTGTTCCAGTGACATGTAGTTTACCTATTGTCTCTGTGTACAACCTCACACGATCACGCCTAAATTTGCTAATAATGATTTCCTGCAATTCTTCTCCACCTTATTTTTATTACCCATTGAGTTTATTGCTCACAGGAAGCTGTATTTTTGTCTTTCCTGACAGCTTATGTCAGATTGTATATGTTTCAAGCTGCTGTGTAATGTTTGAAGATATTCTGGTACTTGAGCTTTCCCATCATGTTGCTTTCCCTAATGACTGAAACATTTTACTGGGTGAGATTTAACTAAGAAGTCAAGTGTTCTTCCAAGTCCCTGGAACAGAGCATCTTTATTTGAAGTGTTTCAGTGAAATGTGTCAGGAGACCGGGGAAATGTTTTTTTTTCTTTAAATATGTTTTTATTGATTTTTAGAGAGAGAGCAAAGGGGAGGGAGAGATAGAAACATCACTGAGAGAGAAACATCATCGATCAGCTTCCTCCTGCATGCCCAACCACTGGGGATCGAGCCTGAAACCTAGGTATTTGTCCTGACCAGGAATCGAACCAGTGACCTCCTGGTTCATGGGCCTATGCTCAACTACTGAGCCACATCAGCGTGCGGAAATGTTTTTAAGATGATGACAAGAGCTTGTATTTTTATAGCCCCCAACTTAGGAAGAGTTAAAAATGCTGTTATGTTTGTGGTCTTGCATGTTCTTACAGGTCACGATTATTAAAAACATACCGCATTATTGTCACCTGTCTTCTCTAAGTGGGGAAACAGAGGCATGGTTTCAAGTGAGGCAGGTTGTAAGTCATCCATATTTACTAAATGCCAGAACAGGTAATGTACTCCAGGTGTCTTGGTTCCTTTGGAGTAATTAGGTAAAGTAGTACTAACTCCTGGACCAGATTCCACAGTAAGTCAGGTGGAGGAAGCTTTTTTTATGTGGCTTTTGTGATTATCTCTTTCTATTGGGAAATAGTGTTTATTTCTGAACAAGCTTAGGTCTTTTAGTGGGAAAGTAGGAGGTGAGGCAAAAAAAAAAGTAGGGGTGGGGTTGTTAGTGAGAAATGTGGGTATGATCAGTATAGATTTTTCCTTGCCAAAATAAGCCTAAGGATTTTGAGAACTGTTTGCAATTGGCGTTCTTCCTTTCTTTGCTATTTGAATAACTGTATGGAAAAAAGGCTACAGACACTGGCCCTGCAGAGGTCCCTGGGATCATTTTCATGGAATTGTTTTTATGATTTTTTTCAAGTGGGTTAGTGCTGTCCAAAAATAACAACATATATATTTCTCTCCATGCCTTTTATGTTAGTTTAGTTTTCCCACTTGAGAAACTGCCAGCTTTATGCCTTACAGGACCTGTTGTCAGTGTTCGTGGTGGAAGGGGAAAAGTGCTGTTGGCATAACCAATTTATTTTCATAGGTTACCAAGTTCCTAATGCTTTGCAGCATTAAATGGTTTCCCAGAGACCTGCAGGAGGGAATACCACCTTCCAAGGTGCCTAATTTACCACTAAGAAATAACAAGTTCACCAGGGCTCTGAATCAGCTATTGCAAAAATTGAACAAAATCGTTATTTAAAAGCTCACAGGGGCCAGTAGGGCTCCTTCTGCCCAGCAAAGTATTTACATCATGCTCTATTGCTTGTGGGGCAAAGAATGCTCTCTGCTAACCTGCTCCCCCGAGGGATAATTGCTCCTTCACTACTAGTGACCAACATGACTGCTTTCAGAGGAACTTGGCCTCTGTCTGCCCCTTTCAAACAAAATGGTCTGGCAGAATTCTCACCGGAAGAGCCAGAGGAGAACTCCATAAGATGCTTGCTTCAGTTCTGTAATTGAAGCCTAGCTCCGTCTCCCTGCCTCCTTCCCTCCTATCTCTGCACATAGCGGGAGCTACTCTGATGTCCAGAGCTGGCTCAGCATTGCACCAGGTCCAGAGACCTGCCTGGGACTATGCAGGGGACATCAGAGGGCTCTCACATTCAGAGGCCCGCCTCTGGGCCTCAAGTCCTATAGGCCGCTGGTTCTGCTCTGTCTTTAAAAATCCATTTTCAGTCACTGGGTTTTATCTTCTTTGTCCCCTTGTGTCACCATCCCAGTCACTGTGTCCTTATCTTGAGCCCCTATCCTGTATCTAACCCTATGCTTTGGTTTTCTAGCCAGTTGCCCAGTTCTTCTAGGAGTGTGGTCTGTTCTTATTGCTGGTCTTGAAGAGAGCTGTCCTGTCCTATAACCTTATAATTGCTTGAGGTCAGCGTGGTGAGATCGTGGACTGAAGAGGTATCTGCTTAGAAACTCAGAGGAGGCAAAGGGTCTGAGGTGATGAGTTCTAGCCAGTGGCACTGCTGAGGGTTGGACTAGGTCAGTGGTCGGCAAACTGCGGCTCGCAAGCCACATGCGGCTCTTTGGCCCCTTGAGTGTGGCTCTTCCACAAAATACCATGTGCGGGCGCGCACGTACAGTGCGATTGAAACTTCGTGGCCCATGCGCAGAAGTCGGTATTTTGTGGAAGAGCCACACTCAAGGGGCCAAAGAGCCGCATGTGGCTCGCGAGCCGCAGTTTGCCGATCACTGGACTAGGTGCATGGCCCATTAGTATCCTGTGACTGCTGTAACAAATTGCCACAAACTTAGTGTTTCAAAATAACCCAACTTTATTATCTCACAGTGCTGGAGATCAGAAGTCCGAAGTGGGTTTCACTGGGCTAACACCAAGATGTCCGCAAGGCCTCACTCCTTCCAGAAGCTCTGGGGAGAATCTGTTCCCTTGCCTTTTCCAGCTTCCAGAGGCTGCCTGCACTCCCTGGCTCATAGTCCCTTCCTCTACCTTCAAGCCAGCAGTGGCTGGTCCAGTCCTCTTCACATCGCATCATACTGACACTGCTGCCGCCATCACATCTCCTTCTCTGGTTCTGACTCTTCTGCCTCTCCCTCACTTGGAAGGACCCTTATGATTACATTGGTCCCATCTGGATAATCCTGGATAATCTCCCCATCTCAAATTTCTTAACTCAGTCATATCTGCCAAGTTCCCTTTGCCATGTAATATAACATAGTCACAGGTTCCAGGGATTAAGATGTGGATATCTTTGGGAAACCATTATTCTGCCTACTCCTCAGCCATTGCTGTAGGTTGAGGAATGGTGGAATCCTGGGATCAGGTGGGTTCCAAATGTGAATACTGACATGGTGGGGGAGGGATGGGGATCCAGTAGACTGGCAAACTTAGCCAGGTGCAGAAGCCTTCACAGAATAACAAGGGTGAATAATCACTTTTGAGAATTTTGGCTGAAAGAAAGCAATATAGGTTTGCAATCTGCAGTTTCAATTTGGATGTTGTTTTTTTAATTCTTCATAATTAAAAATTTTTATCCCACACAAAACTCCCTCAGTCTGGAGTTCTTGTAAGTGGGCACTGCTTTCAGACTTGAGGTGTTTCAGGATACAAGCTGGCCAGACACTTAGCAGGCACTTAGCCAGGTTAGGCTTATGGAATTTTCCAGCCTCAGTTAAAGAACAGAGTAAAGAGGGGTGTGTGTGTGTGTGTGTGTGTGTGTGTGTGTGTGTGTGTGTGTGTTTAAAAGAAAGGGATGGTTTCACATCACAGAATAATTCTTTGCCTGATAAGCCCTAAGACAATGCTCATATGTCCCATGTGATAGGCACTTCAACCATCCTGAAGGTCAAGTTAGACTGTACTTGGCCCTCTTGCATTCCCAAGGTAACTGCAGGACCCTTTCTCAGAAATGGGTTTCTAAAACACATGATTAGAGAAGCAGAGAGGACTGGAAAATCTCATATTCCTTCTGGCTTCATGATTTCAATTGAGATAGAAATTGAAACTTCCTCTCTTCGCCAAATCCAGTCACTGCCATTTTAGAGACAGGCACCACAAAAGCTTCCTGGCTGATCGCATTAGCACCAGCCCTCCTTATGCTGGTTAGTAAAATATCCATGATGAGCTGATGGCAGAGAGCCTTATTGCCACGAAGAAGTACTCTATCAGATGTGGATTGCATTTTCTATTTTTACATCAATTCTAATTGGCCATGGCTATATTTCTCAGAGGCCTAGCCTAGCTTTTCTTTCCTTTTTTTTTTAGACCCTTGGATAACTGACTTGGCTGTGGTGGACTGAAAATTGTTATGTAAAAAGTTAGGAAACCCCCAGATTTTATTTCAAAATATGTATAAAATATACATTAACCGCTCACTTTCTCTTGTTCCATTATCCTTTTTTTTCTACCTCAATAGGAAAACAGTTTCAATTCTCTTTATAAGCCAAAAAATTCAGATGTTTTCACTATAATTATCTTAAATTTTTTTCTAATGTATTTATATACTACTAATCTCTACTATTTCCAAAACATGAAAGGGTATTTATTAACTGCAGTTCTATTTAAATCTTCTTTAGAAACTGGTGTTCATTTTCTTCAAATTAAGGCTCTTTCCCTTCAACCTGGCTTATTATATTTTATTTCATATTCTTTTACTGATTTACTGCTTTTCTGTTGGAGATTTTTGCTTTTTAATTTTTTATTTATTGAGAGAGAGAGAGAGAGAGAGAGAGAGAGAGAGAGACATGGATTTGTTCTATTTATTTTTGCATTCATTGGTTGATGTGCCCTGACCGGGGATTGAACCAGCAACCTTGATGGATAGGGATGATGCTCTAACCAACTGAGCTACCTGGTCAGGGCAAGGGGATTTTTGCTTTGTTACAGGCTCTCATCTGACCTTCATGGCTTATGGGGGGTGGTATATATGCATTCAATCAATGAGCTTTGTGACAGGTTTAATGACTTAGAACTTGAACATCTGGGGCTGTGGTGTATACTAGAAAGAACTAGAAATAGAAAGCAAGTGTGTTGTTAGAGAGGGAGCTAAAGGGAGAGAAAGGCATGCTGAGCTGTGGGAGAGAGCCTTAGCTGAAGGAAAAGAAAGATACTCTTCGGTTCATGCTCAAATCCCAAGGGAAATGCTTTTAGAACTGTTGCTTGAATTGAAAAGAAGCAGAGAATCTATTTCCACTGATTTCTTTTTAATGGATTAAAGCCACTTAGGGCAAAATTGCAGAGGGGGTCGGGGAAGGGAAGGCAAGACAAGGACTTAATTTGAGGAAACTAAAAGATAAAAAACGTTAAGATGGAAGGAAGAGGCCCCCCCCATTGTAATAGATCAAAAGACCAGAGATTAAAATATTAACAATATTTAATGAGGGTAGCAGTGTATTTTTAGATTCAGACAGGAAGGAATCAACCCTTTAGAAATTGTACTAGGTAAATGGAATTGTTAGATAGGACAAGGGTCTCAAGGTCTGGGCATTTCTAAATGTTATTTCTTGCTAAATGTTAAAATATAGCATAGCATAGTATTTTGTAGATGCAGTTGTGAACAGATGAGCTGACAGGAATACAAAGGGATGAAAGTAGCCAATTGCAAAGAAGAAATCAACATGTAATTGACCAAATAGCATATATAAGCGATGGCTAAGCTTTCCTTCAGGGAGGCAGAGCTTTAGGTAAGAATTCTTGTGTCTTTTCCTTGCTGCAAGTAAAATAACACTACCTTGCAACAACTGCCTCTTGTTTTGAAGAGTGTCCCAAGCAGCGAGTGTCCCAAGTCGCACACTGTAAACTTGCATAATTCAAGACCCTAAGACAATTAGTTAAGGAACATAGTGAATACTTGTATGCATTCCCCCACTGATTATGATAGTAGGAACCCAGTTCTCCAATTTAGATGGACAGAGACTTGTGACCACCAGAAACCTGTAAAGGCCAGATTTCTTTTGAGGATTCTAGGATAGGGGGACTCATGTGCTAGGTTGGCCTACCCTCACTTCCTTTATCCTCAGGTAGAAGGGGGCTACAGCTCACAACTGTTACCAGACCCATATTTCTCAAGGCAGCAAACCCTGCTAGACAGGAAAGGGAGCATTGAAGGGTGTCCCTCTGAGCCCTTGCGATTTCCTGTGAGAGTAGCCCTCACTGGGACTGGCTTCCTCTTACTATATCCTCTCCCTACCAAGTTGCTTTTTTCCCCTTTCCACCTTCTGTCCCCTACTGTTATCCCCTCATTCTGATTTTCCTCAACTGCTGCTCCTACTGTTCACCTCTCTGCACTGTCACTCACCTTCCAAGATAATCTGTATAACTGGCGCCCTGGCCCAACTCCACTGCCATAAGCTCTCCCATAGCCAGCCCCTTTGCTTTCCCTTCCGCCATGCTCATTCCATTGTGGATACATTTCCATTCCCCCCTTCTCATCCTTTTCTCACCTTTTCCTTCTCTTTCTCCTCAGTGTTTGCTCAAAAAGTGTTCTCCATGGGACAGGACTATTACTGTGTTTATTTTTCTTTAGCCAAAGATGGAAAATTCCAGAGGCCTGACCAAGTGATGGCTGGTTGCCTTTTCTGGAAATTCAATGACCTGGATGGTAAGGGAATGTTGTGGAGCTACACATCTGGCAAGGTTATTCCCTAAAATGTCCTGGCTTTGGATTTAGTTCCAACTAAAAGAAGTGGAGGTTCTGTTCTGTGAAATTATGGCGTAAGAATGAAGAGTTTAAGAAATGATATAATTACAACTACAGAGCCCAGTTTATATCACTTTTTTTTTTCCTGGTCGATTTAATTGGGAAAAAGAAGGGCCTTTGGCTTAGTAGAGCTTTCAAAAGTAAAACCTTCCAAGTGAGAGACAGATGAAGTTCCAGTGGCCCAACTGAATGGAGGATTTTGCTTTGTTTGGGTAATTATTTGCCAGAAGCCATGCCCAGGTCAGAGCAACCAAGTACATTTCAGAGTTGGTCTGTCTTCTGCAGGGGGGGAGGGGGCGGGGAGGTGT
>NW_005354425.1:1241303-1262834 GCF_000412655.1 Myotis brandtii | reverse complement strand
CTATCCCCCCCTTCCCTAGAGAAATAATTTAGGCAGGATTTTGTTCCCATATCCCCAGGGTTGTTTTTTTGTTTTCATTTTGCGCGCGTGCGTGCGTGCGTGTGTGTGTGTGTGTGTGTGTGTGTGTGTGTGTGTGTGTTTGGTGTTTTTTGTTTTGTTTTGTTTTGGCTATTTGTTTTGACAAATCAGGATGGACCATTTTAACAGTAAGCAAAAATGTTATTGTCTTTCTAGCTAGTAACTGACCATCATTCTGTTGCCTCTCAAGAGAAGATGAGGGAAAATACCCACATTCCCAAACCCATGAAGATACCAACTCCATCGGCACTGGCTCTACATTACCATGAATGAGCACCCAGATTTCTTAGCAGCCCTTCCTGTCCACCAGGAAGGCCCTTTCCACCTTTGAATCCTCTTCCATCACATTCCTACCTGTATTCTAGCCAAGTCATGGCTGTGGATAAAAAGGAGCCACATGCTAAACCTGACAAACTCAGGGAAGGCCTGTGCGGCGGCCTTACAAACTCAGAGACCTAAGTAACCACATAGGATGGTCTGAAAGTAAACCTTTCAAGCTAAAAGCAGGTCATGGTGGGTAGTCATGTCCTAGGCTAGAATCTTCTCTGACCAAAGTCAATCTTTATGTTAACCGAGCCTGTCTATTGTATTTTGCATCTAAGATAACATACCTTTGGAATGTCAAGGTAACTTCCCTTTTTCGACCCTAACAACCACACCAGAGCAGAGACCACCACAAATCCCCTCATAGTTATAGTTATCAAGTGTTAATTGTTGACTGTTAATTATCCTGTACCCATCTATGTAAAAGATGTATATGCCTATCATTTTTATCCAATCCCAGAGGCCCCCCCTCCTTTTTGCTTAGCCAATCTATCACCAGTGAATTTCATGTAACTCTTTTGATTGTAATCTATAATAATAAAAGTGTAATATGGTAATTAGACCGGACAACCAAACGACCTTCCGGATGTCCTTCTGGACAACCTTCCAGACGAAGCTGGGGCTGTGAGGGCCAAGGCAAGCTGCCATGTTTGCGAGGGCTGAGCCCCTTGCACGAATTTTGTGAATTGGGCCTCTAGTGTATAAAATAAGGTGCAAAACTGCCATTCTCAGTTGAGATTCTGTCTCCCAGTAATTGTCGACAGTTTGGTTCAAGTAAACTCACAAAAATTCTCCACAGGTTTGAATGTTTCTTACATTGATACTGCCCATTGCTGCTGCCCAAACGCACTGTACATTTTCTTACCTCCATGCCTTTGCATATGCTGACCCCTCTTCCTAGAATGCCCTTCCAAACCCTTCCCTGCTAAAGGGAATCCTGTGCCTCCTGAAGGGCTTGGGTGAAACCTCTCCCCCCCCCCCCCATTTGGAGCACATTGCTCCTGCAGGATTATAGCCTCTTTCCAGTTTGTATTGGTTTCCTGTGGCTGCTGTAACAAATGGTCACAAACTGGTTGGCTTAAAATAACACATTTATTCCCTTCTAGAAATCAGAACTCGGTATCACTGGGCCACACTTCCTCTGGAGAGTTTAGGGAAGGATCCATTTTTGCGTCTCCCAGCTCCCTTAGCTGCCAGCATTCCTTGGCTTGTGGCTGCAAATCGTCTTCTCTTCAGTTGTGTGAAATCTCCCTCTTTCTTATATAGAGACGTTTGTGATTGCATTTAGGACTCACCCAGATCATCCAGGATGATGTCCTTATCTGAAGACCCTTGACTCAGTCACCTGTGTAAAGACCCTTTATGGGAATGTTAGCAGGTTCCAGGGATTTCAATGGGTGTATGTCTTGGAGCAGGGGTCCTCAAACTTTTTAAACAGGGGGCCAGTTCACTGTCCCTCAGACCGTTGGAGGGCTGGACTATAGTTTAAAAAAATTATGAACAAATTCCTATGCACACTGCACATATCTTATTTTAAAGTAAAAAAAACCAAAATGGGAACAAATACAATATTTGTATTTGCATGTGGCCGCGGGGCCGTAGTTTGAGGACCCCTGTGGAGGGTGGGGTGGGGAGAGGGACGGCCAGAGAGCATTTTTCAGCCTGCATGTCTTTGGGATGCATTTTTCATCCTATTATACTAGTTCTTCAAGTTTTAGAGAGGATTGATTTCATTCTGCCTCATAACTAAGGATCTGGCAGGAGAGTGGAAGGAGCTAATGCTTAGTCCCAGGGCCAGAAGGACCCAGTGATTCCCGTGACTATTTCTGTTACCTTGTACAAGCTGTTTAACTTTGTGGAACCTCCTTGTGCTCATTTGTGCAGTGGAAATGGTATCGACCTAAATGAACCTTACAGAGTTATTTATAATAGTTGAACAAGTAAAAGCCAACAACAAGCATATACTCAAACTTAGACAGCCTAAATGTACAAAAGTGAGGGACTGGGCAAATATACATCCAAACACCAGAAAATCATGCAATCATTAAAATGCCATCTATAGCCCTTGCCAGTGTGGCTCAATTGGTTGGAGTATTGTCCTATACACCAAAAAGCTGGCGGGTTTGATTCCCAGTCAGGGCACATACCCAGGTTGTGGGTTTGATCCCTGGTTGGGGCATATGCGAATGTTTTGCTCTCACATTGAGGTTTCTCTCTCTCTCCCTCTTCCCTTCATCTCTCTCTAAAAATCAATAAAAAGATCTTTAAAAATAAAATTAAAAAGCCATCTATATTATTGACGAGAAAATTTAGGTTATGACACAGCATGCCAGGTGTGATCATATTTTGCTTATGATCAAATAATGCATATGTGATATATGTGAATTTAGTTACTTAATCACACTGTGCCTCAGTTTCCTCATCTGTAAAATGGAGATAATGATAGTACTGACCTCACAGGGTTGCTGTAAGGATTGAGTAAAATAATACAGAAAGGTATTTAAAATAATGCCTAGAACACGAGGAAGCACTGAATAAATATTAGCTATTTTTATTGTTACAGTCAAAGAAAACATTCTCAAAAAGTGTGCCTATGTCTACACTGTATGTGTGTGTGTATAATATTAACACATATTTCTGGGTAGTGAGACTATGAGTAATTTTTATTCTTGCTTTATATTTTCTGTTCTTAAAATGTTTATTGGGGTGGGGGTGGAGGTTAGGTGAAGAGGGCCTAACATCTGGTAATGTAAGATGATTTGACTTTGGGTGGTAGGCATACTGCAATATACAGATCTTGTATCATAGAAACCTACACCAGAAACCTATATGATCATATTAGCCAATGTCACCCCAATAAATGTGATAAAAATGTTTACTCATTTTACATTGAACATGTGCTTTTTAAATTCTTTATTGTTGAAAGTATTACAGATGTCCCCCTTTCCTCCCATTGTCCTCTCCCAGCCGCCCCTGTCCTCCAGCCCAGGCCTTTATCCCCCTATTTTCTGTGTCCATTGGTTATGCTTATATGCATGTGGGCGGGGGAGGGTAAAAGGTCAACCAATGACCATGTATTTTTATAATACAAAAATGAACATTTCAGGTAAGTTTTATACTTTTCAGTTTGCTATATTTCTATGACATACAGTATCAATATGGTAATTAGCATGGTGCTATTATAATTAAGATAATTTCTCCTATAATCCTGCAGGTCCTTGACCATCAGTTTGTACATCTCCCATTATCTTTCTGTTGAACCAATAAAATTAAGATGTTCTAGAAATTTGATTTGTTCCCATTTGCTTTTCATTCCTATCTGCTTAAATATTCCCCAAATTTTGATCACTGTGCATTCTTTATAAATTGAAGTTTCAGAGAGTACATGTATATGTATATACACTCACACACATGCTGTATATGCCTGTATGTCTCCATATAGCTATGTAATTAATATTTCATATTATCTTTATAATTGTTGAGAAGCAGAAATGCCTACCCTGAATTTCCTGAAATGTGAAGTTGCTCTCATCTTTCTCACATGTGAAATGTGTCTTACGTTGTTGCTACTATAGTCATCCTCTGCCGACGTTAACAATATTAATCACTAGAGGAGCTTAAATTTCAAGTGTAAAGCTAATTAATAGATGATATACACTGATATGGTAAGGATTTCTGGTTGCAATTTTCCTGATTTTGAACATGCTGTATCTTTTTTTTAATTTAAAAATAATCTTGAGATTTCTGTGGATTTAAGAACAAATGCATGGGAAAATTACTGATGAATTGGCTTTGAAATGAAAGGTCTTGCCTCTGACATTTAAGATAATTAGATTCTGGTGCACTTCTTGGTAAGCTGGATCTCTTTTTCTGTCTCTACTGTGCCTTTTTTCCCATCAGCATGCCCATCCTTGAGTTTGTTTTTTGTTGTTTCTATTCATCTGTCTTCTCTCCACTACATTTCTCACTCTTTTTTTTCCAATCCCCACTCTGATCATAATATAAAGCATATATAAAAATGGATTTGTTGTATTAAATTGAGTTTTCTTCTTGATAACTTAAGTAGGGGGAGGGAGGCATGAAGAAGCAGAGCACAGGGCATTTTTAAGGCAGTGAAAATACTCCGTATGAGACTCTAATGGTGATACATGTCCTTATATATTTGTCCGAACCCATCGAATGTACAACACCAAGAGTGAATTGTAATTTGAACTATGGACTTGGGTTCATTGATTATAGCAAATATACCACTAGTCTGATGGGAGATGCTGATAATGTGAGAGGCTGTGCTTCTTTGTGGGTAGGAGGTACATGGGAACTGAACTCTAATTTCTGCTCAGTTTTGCTGTGAACTGTTAAAAAAAATAAAGCCTATTTTTAAAAAGTAAGAAGCATGAAATATTTTGTTTTCCTTTTTGTAAAAAACAAAACTTAAATGTAGTTCTTTTGTACTTATGTGAAATTTTAATTTTTCTGCCTGTCGATGGTTCTAATTATTTTCCCCCCCCCCCATCCCTGAAAGATTGGAAGGATGCATTCCAGTTCTCTTGCCAACTTGTTTGGCATAATTATGAAGACTAGCAAATGTGTATTGAGCACTTTGAAGACTTTGATGAAAAGTGCTAGGTAAAAGCAAAGCAATTTTATTGTTAGAATGGGGGGAGTGAGTCAGAAATTTTAAGGTGGACACCTCACTGTTTGACTCTGGAAGCAATGCAAAGCACAGTGAACAGGTACTTGCTAATCAAACTCAGGCTTTGGTACAGCTGTGCTTGCTCAATTACACCCATGTACAAATTTAGCATACATTAGGGGAATATGATTTTTGAATAAACTTGATTGGAATTCTTTGGCAAAGCAAAAAATCCTTTATAATGCAAATGGACACCCACTAATTTATATCTTTTGTAAGATGGGAGTTAATGCTTTAGGTTTTTTTCAACTCCTGTGCCATTTAAAATCCAATTGCTGTGGGGGCGGGGAGAGGAGAATCTCTGGGGAAGTTGCATTAACTCCTTCAAATCTGAGGAAGCCATTTAGTCAATGATTGTTTCTGGGAACTAAATAATACCCTTGTCACCTGAAAGATTTAAAATAGTCTTTGTAAGTGGCTCCACAGTCTCTGAAAGAACATGACTCATTCCTTTGTAATCTGAAAGAAATCCAAGTGTCAAAAGACACTGGGAAATGGCCTTAAGTTAATACTTCTAAATACAAATATAAGAGGTTTGAAATATTAGGAAACCATTATGATATGGGTTGAAAGTTGATGGGTGGAGTGAGTATAGTAGGATGTGGCTGAAAGGGCAAGGATGAATTGGCAACCTTTCTATAGTAATCCTTGGGGAAAATCTTGCTGGCAGATTTAAGGGTCTTAAACTCTGGCTGTACTCTGTGTACCACAGGTTGTCTTATTCTTTGCTCAGGAGCCTCCCACCCTGCATTTCTGACTGTCCCATGCTTACACAGGGCCCCATAATGTTTGTTCTGCCAACTCTACTTTGGGTTACTGATCCCCTCAAGCAGCTTTTGGATCCATCTTCTGCACATGACCAGTGAAAGGAAATTAAGTGTATTAGAATGCCTTCCATTAGCACTGGGAGATAGATTGCATTCCTGTACCTCTTAAAACTAATGTTTTGACAATATAAAATAGGGCTGTGGAGGATGAGGTTCTCCAAGTTTGGGTCAGCTATTGCCTTTCATTGACCTCAGTGGATGCCACTTAAGGGAAAAATACGATCAGGGTTCACCCTATGGAATCATTGCTTAATATTGTAGATGACTCATTGGAACTAGTGTGTTAGAAAATCACTTCCAGATGTGTAGCAGCAACTTTTCCAAATAAACTCTGGAAAACCGGGTTAGTTTCTTTTTATGATCTTAGTGCCAGAATCGAATCTTCTTGTATATGGTTAGCCAACAAATATTTGGAGTTCTCATCCTTGTTCACTTACTTTTAAATTGGTACCCACATAAGTGTGTGGGGCTGCCTTCAGCCTGCTTCCTTATCCCATATCAACTTCTGCCCTCTCCACACCTCCCATCTTCTCACAGCGATGAATGGCCTGGAAGCCTTACCTACTGCTAGCCCAGGCCGCATTCTTTATCATTATCAGCAAACATATGTTGAGCATTCCTATGTGAAAGCACCTTGCTAGGTACTGTGAAGGATGGCTGAACTTCCTAGTTGGAGAGCAGCAGAAGTAGGGTTAATCCAGCAGAGTGACAGAGAATGTGAGCTCTGCTCTGGTGTCAGCATGTGAGTTGAAATGTCACTTTCTGGTTGTTCAATATTGGGAAAGTCACTTAATTTTTCTAAATCCCAGTTTCTTTGCATATAAAATGGGAGTGATGGTGATAGTAATACCTACTTCATAAGGTAAGTGTGAGGCCTAAATGAGATAATCTATGGTAAACACTTGGCATCAGCTCAGTTAGTGTTAGTTATTATTATTCATCTAATTTGCCGCCATGTGTAGTTTGTTTGTGTGGTTGTATTTGTGTGTGAAAGGAGACCATGAAATAGGAGTTTGTTAACTGATGACCTCAAAGAAGCAATTGCAGGGTTTAATTTTTGGGGATTCTCTTTAAATCGATTTCATTCCAGCAGAGAATTCATTGGCTTCTCCTTTTCAACGAATTGGGCCCTGTTAAAAGAGGTAATGTGTTGTCATCTCCTTGGAGGCATCAGATGACAGGTCTTACAGATCACCCAATAGTCAAATATTCTAAAGTAGCACAGCCTGAGCCTGGAGCCCTTACCAAAGCCACACCTACTTTAACAAGGTGTTTTTGGTAAATAAAATCTTACGTTTTACATTCTATTGATTTTTTTCACAACTTCTTATCACATTGTATTTGAGCAGTTTTCTATTGAATCAATAAATGTGTATCTATACTAGAATGTGATGAAAACATTTCTAGAACTTGAAAACTGCATCAGAAAAGGAAAAGATCATAATAATTACTGTTCAATAGAAATGTATGTCTCTGTTCTTTTCGAAGAGTTAAAAATGGTTAGGAATTTGTGAAACTGATACAGAAACTACTGAAGTAGTTGAAAGCATGCACACCAGAGTTAGACAGCCCTGGTTTGAATCCTGACTGTATTAGTTTTCTGTTTCTGTGGCAAATTGCCAAACAGCAGCTTAAAATAACACTTCTCATTTCAGTTTCTCTGGATCAGAAGTATGGGCAGCGCTCAGCTGGAGTCTACTCAGGGTTTCACAGGTGTTGGCAGAACTGTGTTCTCATGTGGAGGCTCAGGGGCCTTTCCCAAGGTCCTTCAGGTTGGCACAATTCAGTTCCTTGTGGTTGTAGGGCTGACAGGTCCGTTTTCTTGCTGGCTCTGAGCTGGGGATAGTTGTCAACTCCTAGAGGACACCCTTAGGTCCTAGCCATGTGGGGCTTTCATAACTGGTCTGCTTCTTTAAAGCCAACAGGTGAATCTCTCCAGGAAGGGCTAGTTCCTCTTCTAGGAACACCTGATTAGGCCAGGCTCAGGATAATCTCCCTTTGATGATCTCAGAGGCAATTTATTAGTAACAATCAGGGGAGTAGTGATATCTCATAATATTCATAGGTCTTACACTGAAGTGGAGGGGATTACACAGGGCCAGTAGACTGGGAACAGGCATCTTGGGATACTGCCTACCACACTGACTGTATTGCTTACCTGGGCAAGTTGCCTAACCTCTCTTAGTCTTTGTTTTCTCTTTGATAAAATCTGAGTAATGATAGTATTTTCTACTTTGTAGGATTATTTTGAGAATTAAATGAGATACATATGTAATACATTTAACACAGCACCTGGTGCTTAGCAATAAATGTTTTCAATAAATGTTAGCTTTCAATACATGTTAGACTCATGGTAGAGAAGAGCTCATTTTTCTTTTTCTCCTCTTACCTTTTCTTTCACCGGACCCCACCCCATTAATGAAATGGCTTTGAAGGTACAGCATGTGAGCAGATGGTAAAGGAGTTGAGGTTTTTTCCCTAATTGATTTCCTAAGAATAAAGGTTATTTAAAACACATTTTTAAGCTAGTTGCTTTGGCATGTCTAGAATCTGGTGGTCCATGAGGTCCGAAAGGTTGGCGACTGCTGGTTTAAGAAAACCTTTGGAGTAGTGGTTGCCAACCGGTGGTCTGTGGACCACTGGTGGTCCGTGAGGTCCGAAAGGTTGGCAACCGCTGGTCTAGATGAAGGCCTTCGTACAGATATCTTTCTAATTTGATTCTTTGCTAAATGTATGCATGTGCAGGACACAATTCATGCTCCCTTTTGCCCTGGGGTTTGAGGTATGTTTCCTAGTTAAGGAAAAAGTTTCAGATATTAGTCTACCTATGAAAAAACAGTCTCGTAGATCAGTGATGTATACTTGAGAATAACTTTGATAACAAATGCTTACTTTGTAGAGCAGGAATATCAATTTACAGGACCTTCACTGGGTTTCTCACCTTTAGTCTAAGGATATTCAACAATTCAGCCTCACAGTAGTCCTGAAATTTAGACTTGTTTTATTCACATAAGCTCCCGAGACACAGTCATTGTTGTGGATTTGACTATCCCCTGAGAGTTCCAGGGCCATCCCTAGAAGATGAGTGTGTATTGCTTCTTATTGAAATTGATTATACTTCAGAAATAATTGGAAAGTAAATTCCCACGTGATAGTTGTTGAGTAGCCCCATCTTGCTGTTAGGAGTGGAAGGGAGGGGAAGAGGAGAGCAAAAAACCAAAGAGTGGAGAAACAAAAAAGGTAATGATTCCAATTTACAAATGGAGGGAATCACTTTTGGAGAATTTGATTCTTAGTATGGTACTGACCTTGGGTGTCACTTTTCACAGTAATGACATAAACATTCCATTTAGTAATAACAAGCCTGCATGTTTATCTTCCCTGTGAGAAGTTGGAAGTTTTGGAAGTTTGTGTGTAATCAAGACCCAGCCAGAGAAGGGGGCTAGCTTTTGAAACCTCTGCCTGGCCAGCCTCATTCCCTGGCCATTTCCGATGCTGCTTTTGGTTGGGGGCCATCCCACATATAAAGCAGGAAGATGGTGGCCACAAACAAGGCAAAAAAGTCGCTGGAGTCTATCAACTCTGGGCTCCACTTGTTATGAAGAGTGGAAAGTACGTGCTGGGATACCGGCAGAGTCTAAAAATGACCAGACGAGCAAAGTGAAACTGGACATCCTCACCAACAACTGCCAGTCTTGTGGAAATAGAGTACTACACCATGTTGGCCAAGACTGGTGTCCATCACTACAGTGGCAATAATATTGAATTGGGCACAGCATATGGAAAATACTATAGAGTGTGCACACTGGCTCTCACTGACCCAGCTGATTTCTTATATCATTAGAAGCATGCCAGAACAGACTGGTGAAAATTAATTCACGCAAAAAATTCTTTAATTAAACTGTCCAGAGCTTGTTTTAAAAAAACAAAAAAAGAAATGTCTACTGGGTGGGACTGAGGAACCTTAAAAGTCTACAGGATCCCTGCCCCCACTGGGCTCACCTACCACACCCAGCATGAGTTCCCTTTCTGTGACTCTCACTAGCACACGAGTGTCCTGCAGCATTAGATGTCTAGGGAGAAGTCAAGTTGAGGGGAGGAGTTATGAGTTGTTACCTCATTGAGAAGACCTCAGTTCTTCCTTTGGCCATAAAGGGAAGTCTAAAAAGAGGCATAAGGATTCTCTTCCACATCTGTACTTTAGGCTGTCTGCCTACTCCCTAAAGATTTTACCTGTATCTTCATTTAAAAAATAGAATTGATTAAAAATTTTTGTGTAATAGAGGTCACTGTCAAGAGAATGAGAAGGCAGAATGGGAGAAAATATTTGCAAAGCATATATCTGATAAAAGATTAATATCCAGACTATATGAAGAACTACAACTTAACCAAACAACTTCATTGAAAATTGGGCAAAGAACTTGAAGCGACATTTCTCCAAAGAAGATACGCAAATGACCAATAAGACACTCAACATCACTAATCATTAGATAAATGCAAATCAAAACCACAATGAGATGCATTTTCACACCAAGTAGCTGTTATTTAAAAAACTGGTGTGGCTTAGTGGTTGAGCGTCAACCTATGAACCAGGAGGTCACAGTTTGATTCCCGTCAGGGCACGTGCCCAGGTTGTGGGCTTGATCCCCAGTGTGGGATGTGCAGGAGGCAACCAATCAATGATTCTCTCTCATCATTGATGTTTCTAACTCTCTCTCCCTATCCATTCCTCTCTGAAATCAATAAAAAGTATATATATATTTAAAAAAAATAGAAAAGATGTAAAACAGTAAGTGCTGGGAAAGATGTAGAGAAATTGGAACCCTTGTGCACTGCTGTGGGAATGTAATATGGCGTAGCCATTGAGGAAAAGAGATTGGCAAGTTCCTCAATTAGTTAAATATAGAATTACCATATGACCCAGCAATTCCAGTTCTAGGTATATACCCAAAAGAACTGAAAGCAGGGACATGTCTAGGTGCTTGCACACCAGTGTTCATACCAGCGTTATTCATAAAAGCCAAAAGGTCCAAACAACCCAAATGTCCATCAGCAGGTAAACAAAACATGGTATATCTGTACAATGGAATATTATTCAGTCTTTAAAAGGAATGAAATTCTGACACATGCCACAACATGGATGAACCTTGAAAGCATCATGCTAAATGAAAGAAGCCAGACACAAAGGACAAGATTATGTGATTCTACTTATATTAAGTACCTATAATAGGCAAATTAATAGAGGCAGAAAGTAAATTAGAGATTACCAGGGGTAGGGGTGTGTGGGATGGAGGGATTAGCATTTAATGGGTACAGAGTTTCTGTTTGGGATGATGAAAAGATTTGGAAATGGATAGTGGTGATGGTTGCAAAACAATGTAAGTTACTTAATGTCACTGAAGTGCACTCTTAAAAATTGTTAAAATGGTAAATTGTATGTTGTGTATATTAACATAATAAAAAACAAAGTTGATTATGTGTTTTTTTTTATTATAACAATAATACTTGTGCTAGAAACATTTCAGGAAAAAACAGAAAAGGAAAAAAGGAAAAAATTACCCATAATTCCATCACTCATTTGACCACATTTACTTTTAACTGCCCTCCTTTTGTCAGTAGAAATGACAGTCACTTTCTACCACTTCCTGAATGGGTGGTACAATAGCACCTACTCATTCCTTGGTGAAATTTTGGTGCTCACAAACAGAAAAGAAGTAAAAAAGGCCACTGAGTAGTGAAAACCATGGCAGCCACTGTAGGCCGTGACCGCATCTTGGGAGCTGCTGCTGGCGAGAGCACAGGGTCCTAGGGTCAGTGGGCCTGGCTTCTAGCTACAGTTTTATGGGAAGTATATAAAAGGGCTTGCAGGTCTGCTCATTCTCATGCTACACATTGAGCTCTGAAGCAGCATCCCATTTAGTCATCATTCAAGTCCTCTTTATACTGGGTGTGGCTCTTATTCTTGTGTCCACTTTCAGCCATGTTGTCCCCTGAATACCTCGGGGCCTTCCAAAAGAAGCTCTGGCCACAGGTTCTTGAGGGAGAGAAAGATGCCACAGTATCACAGGGGGCCGCCTCTGCCTGTTTGCCTGATGAGCACCTCATTTACAGCCTGAAAGCTAAGCGGCTGCTCTCTGGTTGTGGTGTTTACAAGAAAGCAGGGCAAGCCTTTGAAGTGGCCAGAGGCTGAGGCTTCTACAGAAGATGCTAGTACATTCCTGAATTCCAGGAAACTCTTACTAGGCTAGGCCTCGATTGCTCCCTCAGAGAAACCTCCAATGGTCAGAGGAAAGAGGAAAAGGCTCAATGGTTTAGCAGGGAATGGGGCAACCTAACAGAAAGCTCGTAGGCATTTCATGGCGTTCTGCTTTGAATTCTGGAAAGAGATTTATTTGCTTTTCTGCTAGAAAACAGGATATTATTTAAATGTGGGATGAGAATTGCATTGTAGAGAGTAGATTTAGATGGCAAGAAATCCTTCAGCTGGCCCATCCTCTGCCTTATATATATTTAAAGCAGAGAACCAGTAATCCTGTTTTCCCAGAATTATCTTGATTGTGAAATATGTAAGCAGTGATGGTGAAGTAATTACACTGATCTTCCTCCTTAAACACAGTGGAATTCCTCATGCAAACATATGCTGTCCCTTGAATAGTCACCACTATAGGAGGCCACTGTTTCTCCCTAATGTTATTGCTCAAAACATGGAATTTCCCCCAGAATGAGTTTATGGGTCATATGAGGTTACCAGGGCCTTTATGATATAGTTCTCATATGTATTTATTTTTATCGTTAGATGAAAGTCTGTATTTTGATAATAAAGTAAAACTATCATTTACAAAAAAACCTGACTTCTATTGGTTTAATTACATTTCTCTAAGTCTACAATGACATCATTGTTGCTGTCTGCCCCCCCCCTCTTTTTTAGGCTAGGGCTTCACATAGCCTATTGAAATCTCTAGAATTTTTAAACACCTTGTGTGAGAAACTTGGATAAGGATTTCCCTCTGTTATTTTGGAGGTAGTATGTCATGCACACAGGAGGTGCTCAATAAATATTTCTTGGTGGATGTGTCTTGGATTTTTGAACGTTTGTCCCAAATTCTTTGTACTGTGAAGTTTATCTAATATTATTTGGAACACTGTAACTATCAGAAATCAACAGTGTGAATCCCATGTGGAGAGAGAAAAAAATAGAAACATTAAAATGGCAACAGTAGTAATCTATGGGGGTGGGATTCTAAGTGACTTTTATTTTCCTTTTAAAAATTTTTGATTAAAAAAATGTTTTCCCCACATTAGAGTAGAAGTTTCATTTTTTCCAATTCTTCTTTCTTTTTTTAAAAATATATTTTAATTATTAATCTCAGAGATGCAGGGAGAGGGAAAGAAAGATAGAAACATCAATGATTAGAGAGAATCATTGATTGGCTGCTTCCTGCATGCCCCACACTGGGGTTTGAGCCCGCGATCTGGGCATGTGCCCTGACCGGGAATTGAACTGTGACCTCCGGTTCATAGGTTGACGCACAATCACTGAGCCACGCAGGTCGGGCTCTTCTTTCTTTTTAAAAACTGAATAAATTTGACATGTAATGTTGTGTATGTTTAAGGTGTGCAAGGATTTACTTTGATGCATTTATATATTGCAGTATGATAGCCAGTGTAGCAATATTTATCACACTTACGTAATTATAGTTCAGTATTATTTTCTGTATTACAGTGTACATTGGATCTCTATGGGTTATTTGCTACTCATTACAAATTTGTACCCTTAAACACCATGACTATTATCCCCACCCTCAGTCCCAGATTAAAATTTTTTCAATGAACATGTATATTTTATAATTATACAAAACCAATACATCTTATATAAAAATAATGTAACCTGTTTATATGTGGTTAGTAAGGCAGTAGATCTCAAACTTTCTTGGGTCACACACTCCTTTGAGATTCTGGAAAGCTCTGGTGCCTTTTCCTAGAAAGATGTACACAGAGCATTTTCCATATAATATCAGAGTTTCACATCCCATGTTGCCCATCCAGAGATCACTTAAGACCCCAGATTAGGACTCACTTTCGGAATGGAGAAAGTGGCACCCAAAAAGGGGTTGGCTGCCAAATAAATGTGGAAGGAAGTAGAGTTATACGTGTGTTGTTAACATCAGTGTGGGGACATTTGATTTAGTAGCACAGCCTTTGGGTCAGGCTATGTAATTCAATCAGGAGGCTTTTTTAAGAGAGAGGGGATTTTCCATCTGTGAAAGCCCAAACGTCCTGTTCTTCTATAGGGTAGGGAGCTAACCCGGTATAAGTAAAAACCCTTGAGGGTGGGACTGAGGGCCCAGCTCAGCCTAAGGTTTATGTCTATGTAAATGAAGTCCCTGACAGGATTTTTACCAGCAGCAGCAAAGAAAAATAAGTGAGGATGGGGAGGGAGGATGGGGGTGGTGTGCATGGGAGTTGATCCAGGGCTGGGGATTGGTGGTAGATGTAGTTCAAAATGGCAAGGGGTTAGTAAGAGGACTATTGGCCATGGCAGGGGGGGGGGGGGGTCCAGGTTGAAATGAGAATGAAAATAAGGCAGGAATGTACTGTCATATTGAAAGAATGGGCTTATGTTAGTCTAGCTGGAGAATGTACTGGGGAGTAGGTATAGAGATTCTTTTCTGGGAAAAGAATAATTTTGTTGTTATGATAGTGGTTCAGCCACATGCTGTAGGTAGAGGCAGGGTTGTTCTAAGTCTGTCTCATGGTGGCATTAGCAAGGGATGAGGGTTAGCCTTGCAAAATTCTTAGATCAGGACTTGGGGGAGTGCTTCTTACTGCTGGGCATGTGTGACGGGGATACACTTTGGATTACTTTTAGGGGAAGAAGCAAAAAGATGTACCTGTGGGCACATTCAGTAAACAGTAAATGTGAGCTGGAGGAAGGGAAAGATGGGGAGAGAGAGGCTGTTTAGGAGAAAGTTTGGCAATGGGGAGGGAAACTATTATCAGCACAAATGGAACTTTGCTTGAGTCATCAACTTTCTGGTTTAATTTGAATGCCCAACCAACACGATTTTCTACTTCCTGACACTTTACATTTCTTCTTGAAGGTGTGTCTGGTTCTATGAAAGTTTTTATATATGACATCGTGAATTTACCAAAAGAGAAGCCAATGGGTGATTATTTATGTTATGAAAGTGTTCAGTAGCAGGGCTCCTTTGAACAGCTACCCAGATGTTTGTATTTCAGTGAATATTTTGTAAATTGTGGTCATCTTGAAAAATTGGGAGAGGCAGAAAATCTTAATGCTGAAGGTTAGAAAGATATTGACAATGGATTTGTAGTTTGCTCATTCAATCATTCAAGATAGAATTTGGGGGAGCTGGGGACAGCAGTGAATAAGACAAAGATTGCAATTATAGAGCTTTCATTTTGGTTGTGGGGGGGGGAGACAGAAAAAGGAAGTGGACAGGCAGTGCACCTTCAGCACCTTGTGATAGGGCTGGGATGGGAAGGAAGTACAGGTACTAGCTCTGGGTTTGAGGAGGTGGGTAGCAATGGATAGACAGAGCGGCCATTTATACCTAGAAAGATTGGCAGCTTATGCAGTGGGGCTGGGGGAGAACTAGGCAGAGGTTTCAGGATCAGCAAAGATGGCATAACAGGCCCATTAGGAGATTACCGACTGTGGTTGGAAGGCCTGGGCTGGAAGCTGGGGGTGGAGGTTGGATCTTAGAAGCCTTGAACAGTTTGAGCTTTTTCCTGCACGTTATAGGGAACCATTACAGGGGTTTAAACAAAGGAATACTGTGATCCAACTTATGTTTTATCAAAAGTGTAACTGTGTGGGATCAAATTAGCCACTGAAAAGGTGTTGAAAAGCCCTGCCCATGTGCCTCAATTGGTTGGGCGGCGTCCTGTGCACTGAAAGGTTACTAGTTCGATTCCAGTCAGGGCACATGCCCAGGTTGCAGGCTCAATTCCCAGTAGGGGGTGTGCAGAAAGCAGTCAGTTGATGTTTCTCTCCACCTCCCTTCCTCTCTAAAAATCAATTTAAAAATATTTAAAAGTTTGGGGGGTAAAGAAGAGAAGGTGTGGAAACAAATTAGGTAAGTGCAGATTGGTAGCTGATCTTTTTACAATGAAATATTCAGGCTGATTTAGTCTCTGTCACACAAGGAAGATGCAAGTATTTCTCCCTTTCAAAGAAAGGCTCTTCACAGATACAGCTCCTGCTTTATTTTCCTCAATAGTTTTGTATGCAACTCTAAAGAGTAGTTTTCCATAATTCAGCATATTGCTCCTGGAAAATGTAGAGAATGGGGCAAATTTTCAGCCTATGGTATCATTTTATGGATTAATTTCCATTAGAGCTGACCTTCTGGCTTTCCGTGCATAATAAATATGAGTAAAACATCTGTTCATGTCATTCCCCTGCTTAAAAACCTCTGCTGGCTCCCCATCGCCTACACTAGGAAACAGTCCAAACTCATTGCCTGGGCATACGGGATCCTCCGTAAACATGCCTTTCCAGCTCATGTTGGTCCTTTCTCCCTATTCTGTTCATCTTCGGACTCTGAGCACATGCTGTTACTCCATGCTGTTATGCTCTCTTTGCCTGGAATGCCTTTCTTTATTCACCTTGCCTGCCATGAGCATTTTTATTCAGTCCTTTAAGGTTCAGCAAACCTGCTGCCTCCTCTCTGAGCCTCCTTCACCAGTGGATTTAATGTCTCCCTTACCTGCATACCTGCAGCACTCTCTTTGTCTCCCATGCTAGCCCTTACCCCATCGTATTTTAATTCTCTCGTTAGTGGTCTATCTCTCCCTTGAGCCGATGAATTCGTGAAGTATAAGGCCCATACCTTGTCCATCTTTGTTTTCACAGCTTTGTAGCCCACTTCCTGGTTGATACTCAGTGACTTTATGGAGCTAAGCTCTGTGCTTGGATTTCTGTTTATAAGATCTCCAGAAGAGCCCTCAGGGAACGATGGAGCAACCTCACTTTTGTACTTGGCTGGGCAGTGGGATCTATGGCTACAGTGTAGGATCCTCAGACATTAACACCTAACCATTCTAGTGAGGAGCACCATGGTTTCTGTACTGTCTGTACTGGGGACTTACCTCTTACTAAATATTAGAGGGACTTTTTTAGGTATGGGGAAGCGAAACTGAGTAGGTTATTATTAAAGAAAAATTGCAGTTGACATTCATTATTATGTTTCAGGTATACAGCACAGTGGTTAAACATTTATATAACTTATTAAGTGTTCCCCCAATATTTCCAGTACCTACCTGGCACTATGCATATTGTTGACTATATTCCCTATGCTGTATTTTACATCCCTGTGACACTTTTGTACCTGCCATTTTGTACTACTTAATCCCTTCACTTTTTCAGTGGGAAGGTTATTTTTCTCTCTCTTAGTTTTCTTAATAGCTTTGCAACTCACCCATTTAATGTGTATATTTCAGTGGTTTCTAGTACATTCACAAATAATGGGCAACTATGACCAAAACCAATTTTGGAACATTTTCATCACTTCAAGGTTTTTTACTTAAGACTTTCAAAAAACTTTTCATAAGGGTCAACCCCTGAGACACCTCTTTCAAATGGTATGTCTGGTGACAGGACATTTGTCAATAGGGAGGCAATTGGCTTAAAAAAGGAAACAAAGATTATAGATAGGGCAGGCATTTTTCTAAAAGTGGAAGGTGTGTAAAAAAGCTGAATAGCGAAGGGATGATTGTCCAAGGGATGTTAATCTAGCTAACTAAATCCACAAACCCATAGAACATCAGTGCACTTTACCTTTACATTTTGTTCTGCTTAGAATGCAAGGTATGTTATGGTTCTATTTATAAAACTCAGGAAAAAAATCAGTGAGATTTTTTTGTTGTTACAAGTTTACAGTGGGCACCAAGATCCAAGGCAGGTTATAAATTAGTTGACAGGCACAGAATGAATATGATCTAATTTCTCATTGCATGAATGAATTATTGCAATAATTTTGTATGTCTGTGTGAACTTGTTAATTCTTTGATTGTTAGGAAGAAAGCCATTATGTATAACCAAGGCACATTTTCTCTTTTTGTCAATAATGGTTTGCTAAAGAATTGAAAGAGTGTTCTTCTATTTTTAAAAAGGTACTTTGTCATTTTCACAATTTATTCAAGGCTTTCTTTTCATTTTCACCTCTTTTTGTCTTATCTCTGAGTCATTTATATGCCTATTAACACAAAATGAACACAAAAGGTCAGGAGTGATTGAATGCAAATCAGTTTTCCTACTGTCAGCCAGCATATTGAGTAAAGTTAAAATTATTGGTTAAAATGAAGTTTTGGGGTATAGAGTTCATCAAAATTTTATTTATTCATTAGCAGATACTCTAGATTATTGCATAATATTTGAGTTGACTGTAATAAAAACTACTTGCTAACTGAGTTGGAACTAATATAGTATGTATTCAGACTTGCTTATTTCATGATTTTAAAAATATATAACTTTGTTTTAAGTTTTAAAAATAGTTCTTCAGTTTGTATAAATAGCTAAGTAGACTTGGAAAAGGGAAATAATTTGGCATTTAAAAAGATTTCCTCCCTATGCAAAAACTCTGAAGAGGAAAAAATGTGTTTTATTTTTTCCTCAGTGTTTCTATATTAGATTTAAATCTTATTTTGCTGATTCTTAGAACAGTAAATTGTTTCTAAATTAAAGCTGGATATGATAATTAGTTCTGAAAGCCTTAGTTAACAATTACTTTTCCCTCTCATTGTGTGCTGCCATTTTGGCTTGGAAGGCATATGCATGTAAGATCAGTCTCTTTGTATTACTCAGCTGGTTGTCCCTCATGAGCCACAAAAGCTTCTGGCTTTGTAGTTCTCAGGGCTCTCTGCTAAGACCTGGTCCCCTGACAATATCTTACTGGTTCTTTTTTTTTTTTTTTTGGTAATTCGATTCTTACCCACTTGAAGTTGAGTCAGCTTCCCCCTTCCCCAAAGTAAAAGACCTAAGGTGCTAATCCCTATTCATTGATGGCAAATACTAAATTGAAAGTAACAGTTTACAAATGCAAAACTCCTCATCCAATTGCATTACATACTCTCTAAGCCAGTCATGCTCAGCATCATCAGGTTGATGAGAAGGCAAGATCTCAGTTCGGTTAAAATGATAGGGAAGTTTGAGGAAGCTTTAGCAAACCCTAAAATGCAAAGTCAATTCAAGGAAATGAAAAGTGGTAGGAGCGAGGGTGGAGAAATGTTTTTAAATTTAGTTTGTATCATGGTTAAGAGCGCTGATTCTGGAGTCCATCAGATATAGGTTTGAATCCCATCTCCACTAATGTGTAACACTAGACCTGCCTGAGTCTCAATTTCCTAATCTGTAAAATGGGCATAATAATCTCCCTTGCAGGGTTTTTGAAAGAATTAAATGAGATAATAGATATAAAATGCTTAAGCAAGTGGTAGAGAAAGTACAAGGCACTCTATTCCTCCTTCCAGATGATTACAGTCCTCCTAAGGAAACTATTAGGCAAACTACCCACAAAGCTGGTCTGTGTTCTATATCAGTAAATGCCACAGTGGTCATAAAGGCAATAAGGGCTGTCAGAGGAAGAACACGAGTCAGAGTGTGGATTAGGATTAAGCATGACCCAATGGGTCTCATGAAGTATGATTTCTCCCTTACTTGTTAGCTTTAAGAAAGGTCAGTGTCTTGAATGCAATTTGTACGTGGGATTTTGTGCCAAGATTTGCTCTGATAAACAATCTATTAAAATATGTTCATCTGTTTTGCCAAGTTGAGTTGTACTAATTAAAAAGATGGCCTCCCCTCCCCTAGCATCATCACCAAGTTATTTTAATTCAAAGGATTTTCAGTACTTGGAGCTCCTACTGCGAAAGAGGAAAAGAAATGATCTGGTGAAGGTAATCTTATGATTTAAACAAGAAAAGGTCATAACAAAGTCAAATGCTGTTTATTTTGAACATTATGAAAAAAATTCCATATAGTTATGGTTTATTGCCAAGCTGTGTAGGGTCCTCCTCTAGAAATCTCTAGTGTGTCGTAGTGACATTTCTCTCTTCTGTTAGTCACAGCACAACTTTTGCTGCTCCTCATTCTCCCACTCTTGACAGTTACTTAGTCTCTGATCTTACGGAGTTTTCAACAAAAGTAGAACACAGCATGCAATTTGGAAAATACTGATTCATTTTCTTGTACGGAGATGGTCAGGGACCACAAATACCCATACAGGGACGTTTTCTGATTGATATAGATGTGGATAGATGGGCTTGTACACGCGAGCATGCAAAAACACTTGTGCATTCGCTTTGCTGGAACAAGATGTGGCAGTGAGAGAGTATGACAGATGCATGGAAGCCAAGTGGGGCTATAAGTTACCATAGCTTCAGTGATTAACTAGACCAGGGGTCCTCAAGCTACGGCCCGCGGGCCACATGCAGCCCGCCGAAAACATTTATCTGGCCCGCCGGGTGTTTTTGCCGCCGCTGCTTGTTGTTTAGCAGCCGACTAGTTTTACTTTAAACTATAGTCTGGCCCTCCAACGGTCTAAGGGACAGTGAACTGGCTCCCTGTTTAAAAAGTTTGAGGACCCCTGAACTAGACTGTCTTGGGTTTATTTTTCTCCCCACTAAACTGTGAGTTTTTCAAGGGTAGAGTCTGGTTCTTTTTCATCTCTACATTAACAGGTGCCAGCACAGGGCTTAGAGCATAGTAGGGACTTGATTAATTTCCCTTACACCCAACTCTCTTTTCTGCATTTTTGGAAATTGCATGCCCCCAGTGGCCATTTTGAGCATGAAGTGTTATTTTTAAGATACTCTCTTTTGAGAAAGCACTCCAAAGTGTGCTACAAATGTCTGAAACGAAAAGGGAGCTGGATGCCCAGAGGGTTTAGAGAAATCCCCAAGAGAAGGAGGTGGAGAAAGGATGGGAAGAAGAGACTCATTGAGTAACCCTCTCTTTTTGAGTATGTTATTTCTTTCATAAGATTGTTATTTTCAACTAGAGGCCCGGTGCCTGAAATTCGTGCACTGGGGGGAGGGTCCCTCAGCCCGGCCTGCGCCCTCTTGCAGTCTGGGACCTCTCAGGGGATGTCCGCCTGCCGGCTTAGGCCCGCTCCCCACACAGTCTGGGACCCCTCGCTCCTTACTGATCAGCTTGCTGCTCTTTAGCGCTGCTACGGAGGCGGGAGAGGCTCCCACCACTGCCGCTGCACTGGCCAGCCATGAGCCCTGCTTCTGACTGAGCGGGGCTCCCAGAGCGCACTGACCACCAGGGGGCAGCTCCTGCATTGAGTGTCTGCCCCCTGGTGGTTAGTGCACATCATAGTGACCAGTTGTTCTGGTCGTTCTGCCTTAACAGTCACTTAGACTTTTATTATATAGGACTAGAGGCCCGGTGCACAAAATTCGTGCTCAGGGGAGGTGTGTGTGTCCCTCAGCTCAGACTGCACCCTCTCCAATTTGGGACCCCTCGAGGGATGTCTGACTGCCCTCTCACAATCCGGGACTACTAGCTCCCAACCGCTCGCCTGCCTGCCTGCCTGATTGCCCCTAACCGCTTCTGCCTGCCAGCCTGATCACCTCCTAACC
>NW_005354425.1:1239089-1241143 GCF_000412655.1 Myotis brandtii | reverse complement strand
GTCCCTCAGCCCAGCCTGTACCCTCTCCAATCTGGGACCTCTCGGGGGATGTCCGACAGCAGGGATTGGGCCTAAACCGGCAGTCGGACATTCCTCTCACAATCCGGGACCGCTGGCTCCTAACCACTTGCCTGCCTGCCTGCCTGATTGCCCCTAACCACTACCCTGCTGGCCTGATTGCCCCCAAGTGCCCTCCCCTGCAGGCCCGATTGCCCACAACTGCCCTCCCCTGCAGGCCCGATTGCCCCCAACTGCCCTCCCCTGCAGGCCTGGTTGCCCCCAACTGCCCTCCCCTGCCGGCCATCTTGTGCCGGCCATCTTATGTCCACATGGTGGTGGCCATCTTTGACCACATGGGGGCGGCCATCTTGTGTGTTGGAGTGATGGCCAATTTGCATATCACCTCTTTATTAGGTAGGATGAGAATGGGCTCAGATGTCATTGAAACTGTAGTCTGACAGCAATACTGTGAAAATGAGCTGCTAACTTTTGGGCAAAATAATTCTCTTTCTTAAACCAGCTGTTCTCCTTTTTGCATTGAAATTTAATTTAGTGAATTGGGTGATGGTGGTGGTGCAGGGAGATTTTTGAGTTGGCCCTTTGCCCCACTGCTAAGCTTTCTGTCTCCTTCCCAGTGCTATAGGAGGGATTCTGTGAAGCCAGTGAGTGTTCACTTTAGACTTGCAGAAGACACATTCTTAGAATTCTTAAGGAGAACTTGTTTCTAAAGTAAAAGATTTCCCAGGAAACTAATGACCTTTGGTGTAATATCTAAGCAGAAGTAACCCAGCCTTATTTCACATTCTTGACTGATAAATATCATGCAATTATTATTGCTTTTTAAATGAAATTGAAATTATATGGTTGTGTTTCTAATGATAGCATAAATAGGCTTGCTAGTCATGTGTATTTTTTAAATATATTTTTATTGATTTCAGAGAGGAAGGGAGAGGGAAGAGAGAGAAACATCAATGATGAGAGAGAATCATTGATTGGCTCCCTTCTGCACGCCCCCTACTGGGGATCAAGACCACAACCCGAGCATGTGCCCTTGACTGGAATCGAACCCAGAACCCTTCAGTCTGTAGGCCGATGCTCTGTCCATTAAGCCAAACCAGCTAGGGACATGTGTATTTTTAAGTGCATGTGTGTTTAGATGAGTGAATATCTACATGGCACATAAATATTTATTTTAGGATTACCAGCTTGGTTTTATATTTGTACAGATATAGTTCAGATAATGAAAGATTAATCATCCTGTACAGGATGCACAGGAATCACCACAAAATCATTAAGTCTAAGTATTTGATGCTGTTAATGACTACTAGTTAGGATCCATGTTTCCTCTTCTTGGACCAAGAAACCAGACTGTAACTGAATCTGCACTGATAAGTTTCCTTTTTCACTGTCTGTCCTTCCACCCTACGTTAGAAATCAGAACATTATCTCCATTTGTAGAATCATATATTTCTTCAGTTTTAGGGCTTACACAAGGAGGAAGTCCATTTAGATTTGGTCCTTAGTGGCCTGAGCAAGCCTGGAAGAGTGCACTGTGTCCCAAACCATGGTACAAAGATGACATTTGAAATTTTATTTTGTTAGAGGTTTGGAAAAGACTGATTTATTTTCTTGTATGAGGATGATATAAGATTACTGTTTCAATAAAGGTATTTCAATAAAGAAGAGATTTGATTTGAAGAAAAATATGAAATACTAGAAGCCCGGTGCACAAAAATTTGTGCATTCGGGGTGGGGGGTGGTGGTCCCTCAGTCCAGCCTGTACCCTCTCGCAGTCTGGGAGCCTTCAGGGGATGTCCGACTGAGGTCACTGCTGCCCCTCAATTGCCATCCCCTCCCTCTGCCCGCTGGCACGCTGGCCTGGCACCACCTGCTTGCCGGCTCCACCCTCTGCCGACCAGTTGTTCTGCTGTTCAGTCGATTTGCATATTACACTTTTATTATATAGGATGTGCTATTTCAGAATATGTGCCAAAATTTTTGACAATTGTACGTAAGTCAACTTTGGGAAACACTGCAAAGAAAAGAAAGAGGAA
>NW_005354425.1:1218733-1239073 GCF_000412655.1 Myotis brandtii | reverse complement strand
TATGCATATATGCATAATCCATGGACACAGACAATAGGGTGGTGGAGGCCTGGGGCGGGGTGGGAACCAGGGAGGGAAGAAAGGGGGAAAAGGGGGGCATCTATAATACTCTCAACAATAAAGATAATAAAAATAAAGAAAATAAAGAAGAAAAGAGGAGCAGGATTCAGACGTGCATTTGAATCCTGGTTCTGCTACTAAATGTAGACAGCTGATCTTAAGCCTCTGAGCCAATTTCTTCATGTATAAGTTGAAATGATAGTATTTTCTTTGTCTAGTGGAAAGGTTTTTGTGTGAAATAGGTAGAATGTATATTGAAAGTGGGGTTCACTTTTGAAAATTTTTATTTTTTAATTATAGTTGACGTTCAATATTATTTTATATTAGTTTTAGGTGTACAGCATAGTGGTTGGACAATGATATGAAAGTGTTTTTTTAAGACTGCAAAGTGATCTTCAAGTTAAACAACAATAACCTGTAATATTAGTAGCAAGTTATTACAAGAGAGATTAGGACATCAGTGAATGAGAACTTTCAAAGGCACACTGTTTTGTTTTGTTTTTTCCCTTTCATGGTGAAAACTGAGTAGGTTCCAAATTTCGGTTGACGGTTTTCCTGTCACTATTTAGGAAGAGAGAAGCATGAAACATATGCTTGCTTCTCTCCAGATTGTATAAACACTTTTGCCTTTTACTTAAAACTGCTACAAAACTGTATAGCAGTGCACGGTGGGACCTTGCTATTATTTGAGTGTTTATAAAGTACTGTTTATTACCAGACAGTTTCCTTGTTGTGAAAAAGCACCTTTAGGGCCAATTTGTGCACAAACAGGC
The DNA here is from genome assembly GCF_000412655.1 of Myotis brandtii. Taxonomy (NCBI): domain Eukaryota; kingdom Metazoa; phylum Chordata; class Mammalia; order Chiroptera; family Vespertilionidae; genus Myotis; species Myotis brandtii. The sequence goes on along the minus strand of NW_005354425.1, from coordinate 1,238,240 downwards.
AGGAAGGAAAACCCTGAGAGAATGATGGCTTTATTTAGGGTAACCCTAATAATAAGTCAAATAATAAAATAATAAATAAGGTTAGATAAGGGATATGTTGTAGACTGCAAGGCAGAGCCACCATTAAATTGTAAATCGAAAAGTCAAAGGTGTGCCTCATCTTGGATGCCAACAGAGTTACAAGAATCCAATTGGAAGGGAAATGTAAGGTGCTATTCTTTGGGACTGACTCCTACTATAGCCTCTCTCTTCCACTTCTAGTTTGAATTGTGCTTTTAATGCCTGGGGGAGGGTTAGAGTTCAGAATGGGGATTGGAGGCAGGGGTGGGGTGCGGGTGTTGTGGCTCAGCCCCTCCTCTTCTCTTTAAAAGATGAAGTCTGATTCACAGGCCTAGATCTTTTATTAGGGGAAGCTTTGTGGACCCAGAATAGCCACCCCAACTTTTTCTGTAATTGAGCTAGCCCCGACAAAAGAAGTAGGAGTGAAGACCCAGGATGCTTAGTTTAATCAGTTTTCAATAAAAAGTGAAACCTTGTTTTCTATAAGATGAATATATGGCTTTCAAAACACATGGGGAACTATGAGTTTCATTTTTAGAAGGTATATACTGTGCATTTAAAAAAGTGATTCATGCCCTAACCAGTTTGGCTCAGTGGATAGACCGTCAGCCTGCGGACTGAAGGGTCCCAGATTTGATTCCAGTCAAGGGCATGTACCTTGGTTGCGGGCACATCCCCAGTAGGGGGTGTGCAGGAGGCAGCTGATCGATGTTTCTCTCTCATTGATGTTTCTAACTCTCTACCCCTCTCCCTTCCTCTCTGTAAAAAATCAATAAAATATATTTAAAAAGGGATTCATTTTGACATATGCTTTTCCATATTAATTTGTCAACTACCTTGCAGTGCTGAAAGGAGCATTTTCTTTTTTCCCCCCAAAGTTACTTGGAGAAGGTACTTGTGAAATTATTGTATGGAGAGATTAACAGATGCACATCAACAGGTTAAACATTGAAATTTGAGGACCATTTTTTGCAATCTGTATTAGGAGGATGCTTGGCACAAAGGCAAGCCTTTGAAATTATTTTTGGTGCCTAAAGCTTGCCTTCTTAGATGCGGCTTTATTAATTTAATTTCTCTGAGAAATTGATCACAGACTTTGAGTGTTAGAGCTAGAAGCTGCAGTCAGTTTCCTTTCTCTTGGGGTCCATGCGAACATGGTACATAAGGGACAAGGAGTCCAATTTTCCTATTAGAAAATCTCTGAGGTCCCCAAATAGGATTTTTTCTATTTTGACTCAATTTTCATAAGTATTCACAAACATGATAGGGGTGATCTGCTTGATTTGATCTCACGGTTCTACAAGTCCAAATTTAGGACTTGAAGTGAAGTATACCTTCGTTAGGAAATTTTTCCCTAGCTTTTTTGAGGTATAATTGAAAAATAAAATGTACATATTTAAATTATACAATGTGGTGATTTAATATATCTATACATTGGGAAATGATTACCACAGTCAACTTAATTCACATCTGTCACTTCACATAGTTAACTTTTTTTGTGTGTGTGGTGAAAACTTTTTCAGATCTACTCTCTCAGCAACTTACAAGTAAACTGTAGTCACCATGCTGTACATTAGATCCTCAGAACTTATTCATCTTACATTGAAAGTCTTTGACCAACGTCTCCCCCATTTTCCTTTAACTCTCTGCCCCTAGAAACCACCATTCTACTTACTTTAAAAAATATACATTTTTTTATTGATTTCAAAGAGAAAGGGAGAGGGCGAGAGAGAGAGAAACATCAATGATGAGAGAAAATCATTGATACCTCCTGCATGACCCACACTGGGGTTCAAGTCCACAACCCAGGCACATTCCATATGCCCCTACCAGGAATCAAACCAGTGACTTCTTGGTTCATAGGTGGATGCTCAACCATTGAGCCACACCGACTGGGCTCTATTTACTTTGTTAAGATTCCACATTAAGTGTTACCATACAGTATTTGTCTTTCTCTGTGTGGCTTATTTCACTTAACACAATGCCTTCCAGATTTATCAGTGTTGTCACAAATGGCAGGATTTTCTTTTTTCTTGTGACTGAACAATATTCCATTGTGTGTGTTTGTCACATTTTCTTATCCATTCATCTGTAGGGACACTTGAGTTGTTTCCATGTCTTGGCTATTGTGAACAATACTGTAATAAACATGAGAGTGAAGATCTCTTTGAGATAGTGATTTTATTTCCTTTGGATATATGCCCAGAAGTGGGATTGCTGGATTATATGGTAGTTCTATTTTTAATTTGTGGAAGAACCTCTGTACTGTTAATTGTTAGAATCTTTTAGACTTGTTGAACACTGATTCTTATTGGTTAGAGTGGTTTATACTTATCTTTCTAAGTAATCTTATAGAGGAAGCTCTGAGATGCCTTTCAGATATGGAACTGTGCTATAGCTGTGACCTGTTGTGAACCAATTAAAAACTGTTATCAAAGGATTGTGTTGATACTTTGTACTGGAAACTGCCTTAGATCTTTGTACACAAATATAAATATAACCCCATAATCCATCATGATGTTAAGTTTTAATATAATCTTAAATTCATCGGTTATGATGTTTTAATATATCTTAAATTCAACTTTTCTTTATATAGTTTTTATTATAAATTTTTAAAATCATTTTTAATTTTTGCAGTTGACATGCAATGTTGTATTCATTTCAGGCATACACCCCAATGATTAGACATCCCAATAATTTATTATAAAATTTTTAAGAAAAATACTTTAAGTAAAATATTATTAGAAATCACGAATATACCCATGTTGGTTTAGCATAGTGTATTGAGACGAGGCTCTGGTTGAATCTGAATATGTCAAAGTTCATTCAACAATTACTGAATGTTCTAGGTTCTGGGATTTTGGCAGTGAACTATAAAGTAGAATCCCTGTTCTTAGATAGGCAGAGAGGTAAATAGATGGTATGCCAGATCATGGAAGTTTAGTGAAGGAAAAGATGGTAGGAAGGTAGGTGATGGGACTCTATTCCAAGATCAGTACCTTGAACATTAGTAGGTTTGTTATTTCTGAGGGGAGGAAAGGCTGCCTGAGGTAGAGAGAATAGCACCTTTGTAGTCATAGACCAGTGGTCGGCAACCCGCCGCTCGCGAGCCACATGCGGCTCTTTGGCCCCTTGAGCGTGGCTCCATAAAATACCTCGTGCGGGCGCGCACATACAGTGCGATTGAAACTTTGTGGCCCATGTGCAGAAGTCGATTTTTGGCCTGGGCGAGTCTATTTTGAAGAAGTGGTGTTAGAAGAAGTGGGGGGGTGTCGGGCGGTTGGTCAGGCGACGGAAGATGCGGCACAGGCGTACCCTAATTAATAGCAGTGTACCTACTTATATAGTTTAACTTTAAAAAATTTGGCTCTCAAAAGAAATTTCAATTGTTGTACTGTTGATATTTGGCTCTGTTGACTAATGAGTTTGCCAACCACTGTCATAGACCCAAGTTTGAATTCCAGCTCTGAAGGTGGGCAAGTTACTTAACCTGAATTCAGTTCAGGACTTCCTCACCTATAACATGAGGATAAAGATTAAACCTATTTTATAGCATTGTTTTGAGTATTACATGAGAAAATGTAGAGAAAGCCTTGGAGTGATGCCTTGTATATAGAAAGGCTCAGTAAATGCTTTTAGCACTGTTATTAATAAATCATATCCTAGATTACTCAGAGTCACTGACCCTGCTCCTTGTAACTTTAGCCTCAGGATGGGGCCCTACTATCAATGCCCAGGTCGCCTGGAAGTCCAACAGGGATCCACTGACTTTGCTACTTGGAACCTCACCCTTTTATGCCATGACCATTGGATCAAGCATCTCTTGTACCTGTGCTTGCCCCAACTATGCCAGAAATTGATACACCCTTTGGACAGTGTGCTTGGTACAGAGTAGACACATGAATATTGATACTTTCTCCCCAAGTTACTCAGTGAATAGTGCATATTCAATAAATATCAACTTTTTGTGTTACTTTTAAAAATATATTGATTTCAGAGAGGAAGGAAAAGGGAGAGAGATAGAGAAACATCAATGATGAGAGAGACTCATTGATTGGCTGCCTCCTGCACACCCCACACTGGGGATTGAGCCTGCAACCTGGGCATGTGCCCTGACCGAGAATCGAACTGTGACCTCCTGGTTCATAGGTTGATGCTCAACCACTGAGCCACGCTAGCTGGGCTGTGTTACATTAAATTCAATAAATTTTGGAAGGCACATGGATAAGCAGAGTACAGTGTCATCTCACCAGAACTCTTGTCTGTAGCAGAGAGGTCTATGTGTATGTATTTGTTGTGTGTGTCTAGTTATGGAGGATATATCTCTTGAAAAGTGTCTCCTTTAAGTGCTTATCATCATCTGTAATCTCTTCTCTTGTGAAAAAATGTATCTTTAGCACCTGGAGAGAAACTTACCTTGTGAGTTTGACCATATTAATTTTCCCTTTATTTCTTATTAAGGAGAAGACCAAAGTTGTTGAGCCCTTGGACTATGAGAATGTTATCTTGCAAAGAAAAACCCAGATTTACAGTGACCCCCTCAGAGACCTGCTTATGTTTCCAATGGAAGACATATCCGTGAGTTCACAAGCACTTTTTTTTTTTAAAAAAAAGAAATGAAACCCTGCATTTGCCAAGCCAGTTTTTACAGCAAGAATGATCCTTGTCTTCTAGATCTCGGTGATAAGTCGTCAGCGCAGAACAGTGCAATCCACTGTCCCAGAAGATGCTGAGAAAAGGGCCCAGAGTCTGTTTGTCAAGGAGGTAAGAGGCTCAAAGGTTACAGAGGAACATTCATCGTATATTTCAAATATTCTTCCTTTTATTATAAATGGAAAATAAAATTGCTGTTACTTTAACTGACCTACATAAGTCTATATGATGTGATACAGAGATTACAGCTTAAATACTTTCACAAGTAGCATGTGTTCTTAGTCTTTTTCTTTTGGATTTGAATATTGTCTGCACTTGGACTCAGTGTTGAAGAGAGCATAAGAATTGGCATTTATTGCTGCCAATTGGTTTAGAGCAGTGATGGCAAACCTTTTGAGCTCGGCGTGTCAGCATTTTGAAAAACCCTAACTTAACTCCGGTGCCGTGTCACATATAGAATTTTTTTGATATTTGCAACCATAGTAAAACAAAGATTTATATTTTTGATATTTATTTTATATATTTAAATGCCATTTAACAAAGAAAAATCAACCAAAAAAATGAGTTCGCGTATCACCTCTGACACGCGTGTCATAGGTTCGCCATCACTGGTTTAGAGAAACACAGTCAATCCCCAAAGGAAGATCCAAGTACCAAAATTTCCCAAGTGATTTTTAAGTTTTACAGCTCATTACCTGATTTTTTAAAAAATGGCTATATGTATACTTTTTGTACATATCAAATTAAAGATTTCTCTTTTCTTTCAGTGTATTAAAACCTACAGCACAGATTGGCATGTGGTAAACTACAAGTATGAAGACTTCTCTGGAGACTTTCGAATGTTGCCATGGTAAGTACAGAATTCAAGTGAAGCCTTCAGAAGGAGAATTACTAAGCATTTTATCTTTTTTTTAACCACTTGTGAAACTTCTTAGTTATAATTTATGGTAAAGCAAAACCTCAAGCAACCAGCATGTTTTGTAAATGCAATATTTTGGGTAACTGAATATGTCTTCACTTTGCTCACTGAAATTCTTTCCAAAATGTATGAGTTCACTTTTTGGCTTTGGTCTATCTATATTGACCATAAAATGATCTTTATTTGATTCTGGATAACATACTGAGTATTTTCCAGTGGTGTCAATGAAAAGGCTAGAAAATATATGGCTCAATTTGATGACCCCAGATAATCGCTTGACAAAGTGTATCTCTTTCAGTTGAGTTGAAGGACCACCATGAGTACAGTGGCTCAGGAGTCAGACAGTCAAGGTTCAAATTTTATTTCTACTATATACTTGCTGGATGACCTTGGGCCAGTCACTCAGTCTGTTTGAGCCCTCATTTTTCCCCCCTTTTCTCATCCATAATACTGCCAACCTCACAGGGTAACATACAGATAAAGTTTTGGAGAAATAAGACTTTGTATATCCTTTTATAGTTTTTAAAGCACTTTCTCAGAGGAGAAAACTGAGTCCTAAAGACGTCCTGTAAAACTGACTCCTAAGGTGACCTGTTGGAGGTCATACACCAAACAGATGATAGAGTTGTAATTACACTGTTGCTTTTTAAAAAATATATTTTAATTAATATTTTGAGAGAGAGAGAGAGAGAGAGAGAGAGAAAGAGAGATCAACTGGTTGCCTCCCGCATGTACCCCAACCAGGGATGGAACCTGCAACCTGGGAATCAAACTGAATTCCTTTCTGTGCATGGGATGACGCTCAACCAACTGGGCCACAGTGGCCAGGACACTATGTTGCTTTTTGACCTGGGGAAAGATAAGGTTTTGCCACCAATAATAGCTCTGGTACACATTCTTTGACAATTTCTGTCCTTCCCTGATAAAGTATCTGGGCTTAGTTATATCTTTGCTACTGGCTGCACGTGTGGGAGTCCTTATATAAAAGGTAATATAAGTTTAGTCAGAGGAGAGAATCTGAGTTTGGGAAGGAGAAAAGAATTTCTCCTCTTCATGTCTTGGCATTTTCTTGTGAAAGAAAGAAGTCTTTCTTATTATGTTATGTTTTTTGTTCTGTTCAGTGTTTAAGACAATTCTCTTGCATTTTCAGCAAATCCATGAGACCAGAAAAGATTCCCAATCATGTATTTGAAATTGATGAGGACTGTGAGAAAGATGAGGTAAAGATTGGGGCCACTGCACTGGTTTCTTCAAGGTCCCTTCTATTGAGAGATTTCCTTAAGAAAAGATGAGGGGAAGAATTATATTTGAATGATCCGTGGCCAACTTTCAAACTAATTAGATATTTTTTAAAAAAGTTGCATTTACAAATGGAATTGGGGGGAAAAAATCAAGTGAACTGGGCTGTGATTTGTATATAAACACTAGAGGCCCGATGTACAGATTTGTGCACTGGTGGGGTCCCTTGGCCTGACTTGTGGTTATTGGGCCGAAACTGGCTCCCTGACATCCCCCGAGGGGTCCCGGATTGTGAGAGGGTGAAGGCCAGGCCGAGGGACCCCACTGGTGCATGATCAGGGCCAGGGAGGGGCTGCAGGAGGGCTCCAGGGCCCTCACCCAGTCCTGATCGGCGGGACCCCAGCAGCAAGCTAACCTACTAGTCGGAGCGTCTGCCCCCTGCTGGTCAGTGCACGTCATAGGAATGGTCGGACACGTAGCATATTAGGCTTTTATTATATAGAATGTTTTACCACCTGTGGGACATGCTTGTGGAGTTGCTTTTCCTACACTGGGCATGTGATGTGATGATTCATCTGGACTCTCCTGCCTGATATATCCCTCAAGGGACAGATGGCCCGGATGTCTGTGACATTTTGAGGTGCATTTTGCTTGTTGACATAATGCAGAAGATTTTCCCAGATGACGGCTCATACAATTAAGTAAATATTGAGTGCCTACTGTGTGCACAGCACAGAGTCTTTCATTTTAAGTTTAATCAGGCATCTTCTTGGAGGGAAGGGACCGTTAGGCTTCGATTAGAAACTGGAGCAGGGCCTAGTTCGTGCCCCCCAAATATTTTTGATTAGATGCCTGGCTGTTGTTTCACTGATGGTTTTTGCTCTTTTCAGGATTCATCTTCTTTGTGTTCTCAGAAGGGTGGTGTGATAAAACAAGGCTGGTTGTACAAAGCAAATGTAAATAGCACCATCACAGTTACCATGAAGGTAAGAAATACTTATAGTATTTCATCATTTTAAGGATATTCTCATTAGTAGCCTGTCTAGAAAGAATATTTCTTTAAAAAATTTTTTACAATGAACCATAACAACAAAAACTTTAATGAGAAGATTCTCACAGATGTATGCAATTTTAAAAATCTGAAGTCTCAGGATGAATTAAGAAGTGTAACTTTAAAAGAAAAGTAGTTATTATCTTCTGAATCAAGAAGTTGAAAAAGGAGACTTTCAGAGGAATGAAGAAAATAGCTTTGAAACAAAAGGGCATCAAAGTTTCTGTTTCTTTTATTTACTTACCAGAGGCCCAGTGCATGACATTTGTGCATGGGTGCAGTCCGTAGGCCTGGCCGGTGATCGAAGCGTGAGTGTCTGGCATGGAAGGGCAGGTCCCAGCTGACCTCTGGGCCTTGGAAAGCACCTTAGCCCCTAGGCCCCTGCATGCCCCCCTCTGTCTGAATCAAGGCACCCGAGTCCCCATGAGGAGATGCAGTGAGCGAGGCTGGACACTGTGGTTGGGGGCACAGCGTGGGCCTCTAGCAGCGCCGCACAGAAGCCAGCAGGCAGCACACTCTCTCCCGGCTGGCCTCGCAGACCGGCTCCTGCGCAAACCTATAGGGAGCCCGACCGGGCCCTGCAGTCCCAGTGGCTGCGGCCAGGCTTACCCAGAAGAGGCAGCATGGGTGTGGGGCGGGCTCCTCGTGGGCGCCGGGCACCTGAGCGCAGGGGCATCCCCCACGCGAGAGCCCCGGCATCCCAGGGGAGGGTAGCAGGGGGAGTGAGAGTGAGCTGGGTGAACACACCGCATTCTCAACGCACCTCCGTGCCTGTCACCCCCGCCCCCAAGTAGCCGGCGAGAGGTCACAGTGAGTCGCCAACACTTGCCATGTTTTGTGCCATCCCCTGGTGGTCAGCACATGTCATAGCGAGCGGTCGAACTCCCGGTCTCCTGGTTGAATTCCCGGTTGAACGAACGATCGTTCAAGGGGACAATTTGCATATTAGGCTTTTATTATATAGGATTTTTATTTCTCAGGTACAGTTTACATTTTATATTATATCCTATTAGTTTCAGGTGTGTGGCATAGTGGTTAGCCTATCATATACATTACAAAGTGATTCCCCCTAATATTTCCAGTACCCACCTGGCACCATACATAGTTACTACAATGTTATTGAATAGATTTCCTGTGCTGTACTTTATATCCCTGTAACTATATTGTACCTACCAATTTGTACTTTTACCTTTTTCACCCAGCCCCCCAAACCCCCTACCTTCTGGCAAAGATTTCTATGTGGAAATAAATGTAATGTGTAGAGGGAAAATACATGGTTATGTAAGATGGGGGTTTCTTGCCTCCGATAACTTCCAGGCTAGCTAGATACAAAACATATCAAATTAACTACTACATAAAGCAGTACATTAGTACTGTCAGAACTAGAGAGTTTTTCGTTTTGTGTAAAATATATTTTTATTGATATCATAGAGGAAGAGAGAGGCAGAGAGAGTTAGAAACTTCAATGATGAGAGAGAATCATTGATCGGCTGTCTCCTGCACATCCCCCACTGGGGATCGAGCCCGCAACCCTCACATGAACCCTTGACCAGAATCAAACTCAAACTCAGGACCCTTCAGTCCCTAGGCAGACACTCTGTCCACTGAGCTAAACCAGCTAGGGCACAACTAGAGAGTTTTCTAGTTTGGTCAGAATAGTGGGTCTGTGTAAGGGCTTTGTCAGACAAGGTAGAAACAGAGAAAGGGATTACATTGTGCAGGGCCTTGAATGTCTCAGACATGAGGTTGGCTTTGTTTGGTAGACTGAAGAAACATTAAAATCCAAAGGTAAAACTAACAAGCTCCTTGGAGATTCTATGCAGGGAAATAAATTATTCTCTGATACCCCAATAGAACCGTTCTATCAGATATTCAGTATAAGATCATGTGGTTTGCTGAAGATGATTCACACTTCCATTAAGTTTTGAAGTTCATTCTGTCTTGCACATTGCCTGCAAGCAGAAATCATGGGTATCTACCAAGGAAAGACTCAAATTTTATCTTGATTTAATATCTCACTTGCTGCTTTCCATTTAGTGGTCAAGTCCTGTTCTCACTTTCATTTTCAAGCTCTGAAAATAATGAATAATAAGATGTAGGATACTTCTTATTTGTCTCCTGCACCTAATCACAGGCCTTTGCACATGATGATAAGAGAATCTATTTAGTGAGTATGTGCCAGGCACCATACTAAGTGTTTTATATTCTGGATCTCAATTAATCCTCATGGAAGCCCTGTGTTAGAGGTACTATATTATTAGTTTATAGATGTGGAAAGTGAGGCACAAATAAATTCAATGATTAACCCAAGGTCACACAACTCCAACTTTTCAGAGGTGGGATTTGTACCTACACAGGCTGATGCCTGAGCCTTTGCTCTTAACCAGCACACTCTTGGTGCTCACTGGCTGAGTGGGTGAGTCGCAAGTCTTTATTATATCTACTGTAAGAGTTACCTGGGTAAAGGAATGCATATGTGAAGGTTACACTTCTGTGCAGGTTATTAGAAAATGGTTCTATGGTTCTTAAAAAATATGCTTTTATTGATTTCTAAGAGAGAGGAAGGTAGAGGGAGGGAAGGACGGAAGGAGAGAGAGAGAGAGAGAGAGAGAGAAGGAAAGAAAGAAACATTGATTGGCTGCCTCCCATACACACCCTGCCTGGGGATTGAACCTTTTGGTGTGTGGGATGATGCTCCAACCAACTGAGCTAAACTGGTCAGGACAGCTTTATGGTTTGTTTTTAAAATATATTTTTATTGATTTCAGAGAGGAAGGGAGAGGGAGAGAGAGATAGAACATCAATCATGAGAGAGAATCATTGATTGGCTGCCTCCTGCATGCCCCACACTGGGGATCGAGCCTGAAGCCCAGGCATATACCCTGACTGGGAATCGAACCTGTGACCTCCTGATTCATAGGTCAATGCTCAACCATTGAGCCACACTGGCTACAGAAGTTTTATAACTTTTGACTCCACTCCTTTCCCCTTAACATTCTCAAAAAAATTAAAAGTTTTGTCCATGCTCAAGCATAAAATAAAACATTAGGGAATTAATCCTATATAGTAAGAGCCTAATATGCAAATTGTCCCCTTGGGCGGTCATTCGACTGGGAGACTGAGAGTTTGATTGCTCGCTATGATGTGTGCTGAGCACCAGGGGATGGCGTGGAATATGGCTGGCGTTGGCCACGCAGCACTGGCAGCGGGTGTCAGTGGAGGCACTGCCAGCCCTGATAAGCCCCGATGAGAGCGGGACCGCAGCAGGATGGTGGATCAGGTGAGCAGGTGGCACCAGGTCAAGGTGAGTGTGAGCAGGAGCCCAGGTGCTGCCCAGGGCCCAGAGGTCAGCTGGAACCTGCCCTTCCATGCCAGACGCTCCTGCTTCAATCACTGGCCAGGCTTAGGGACCGTACCGTGCATGAATTTTGTGCACCAGGCCTCTAATATCTTTATAAAACAATTCACCACAGGGTTCCTTTCAATAGTGAATTGATCTAATGCCTGTAAATTATAATTTGATTTACATAAAACTTTCTTAAGGTCTCCATTATATTATAAATCAAAATACAGTTGCCTATAAAAAGTACATGCTTTAAAGTTTTTTCCTAATTTTTGAAATATGGATTGGTTGATGTGGTAGGCAGAATAATATCCCCACACCCCAAAATGTCCATGTTCTAATCCCTGGAACCTGTACATCAAGCAGGTCAAACTCAAAGACTAACATGGGCTAACTAAACAAGGTTTAAGTTTATGTGGGCTGCAAAAAAAAAAAAGCTTTAATTTTCATAGAAACGTAGGTTTATTTCAATAGAAACATGCTGAAGACAAAGGGCTGAAATAAATGAGTCATTGTTAATATAAAATAGCAGAACATTTTAATAAAAAATTAATATTTTTTCTTGAACATTAACTTAACCAGACACTGAATAACTGCACAAATGAATAAGCGTAACGCAAATAAACCTGTTTTTCTTGTTATCTGAAAGTGAAATATTTCCTGTTGCGCACACCAAATAAGTCAGTCCAAGACTAATGACGTGGCAATTGGCTGCTAAAATATTCGCTGCTAGTATTAGTGGAGAGAAATGGTGCGCCTGCGCGTAAGGCACGTAAGGCACATAAGGGAAATGAATGCAACACGATTATAGTAATCAGTTATTATTGAACGTTGTAGTTCATTATTAATAATTATGTATAACAGGATTTTGTAAAAATTAAGTTACCAGAAATTTTATTAAAAAGTTTCTTACATACCGTTATAATGGTTGAGCCACAACAGTATTCGTTATGGGCTACATATGGCCTGTGGGCCATGAGTTTGACATGCTTGATCTAAGGCAGGGATGGCGAACCTTTTGAGCTCAGCGTATTAGCATTTTGAAAAACCCTAACTTAACTCTGGTGCCGTGTCACATATAGAAATTTTTTGATATTTGCAACCATAATAAAACAAAGACTTATATTTTTGATATTTATTTTATATATTTAAATGCCATTTAACAAAGAAAAATCAACCAAAAAAAATGAGTTCGCGTGTCACCTCTGACATGCGTGTCATAGGTTCGCCATCACTGATCTAAGGTATCCCCACTATACTTTGAGTTTGACATGCTTGCTGTAAATATTCTTTTACCTAGCAAAGGGGAATTAAAATTGCTAATCAGCAGATCAGGAGATTATCCTGGATTATTCGGGGGGGGGGGCAATGTAATCACAAGGGTGCTTATACTAGGAAGAGAGAGGCTAAAGAGGAGAGTTAGGGAAAGAGATAAGCTATGTTGAGATGTGCCATGTTGCTGGCTTTGACAATGGAGGAAGGAACCATGGGCTAAGAAATGTGGGTAGCCACTGGAAGCCGGAAAAGGCCAGGATTCTACCTTAGAACCTCTGAAAGGGAGCAGGGCTCTGCTACAACTTTGATTTGAGCCCAGTGAGACCTATGTCGGACTTCTAGCCTATAGAACTGTGAGGTAATACATTTGTGCTGTTTGAAACCACTAAGTTTGTGGTGATTTGTTACAACAGCAATAGAAGATGAATTCAGTCAGTCAGAGGTCGATTGTTTAGCTTGTGTACTATCTATCTCCAAGGTTGCAAAGTCCACCACTTACAGGGGCCAGCCAGGAAGCAGAAATTCATGAAAGGGTGGAGGGTCTGAGGCAACCTGGTGACCACATGGCCTGGCTAAAGGGGACAGCTGCGGTTTGTCTCCAGCTAATTGTTATTCTGCTGCCGCTGAGCACAGGCTCTTTGCTTTCCCTCTTTTTATCTCCAGCTGTTCATATTTTGGACACTTGTGTTTTTTTTTCTGTGAGGTATAATTCACAGACCATAAAAACACATTTCTTTTGAAAACCTCTACCAACCAGTAGGCAAAGGAAGGAAAAGAAGAATAAACCAACTTGGTCAGATGTGCTACACAGCTTTAAAAAGAAAAAAAAAGAATAGGGACTATTTTGAAACAGTAAAGCCTATAATGAGATTTGGGAATTGTCTCTGGGTATGGATTTCACTTATCCCAGCTATTTTCCATTATGGATTATGAGTCCCCATTTTGGATTTCTGGGAGGTGAATATATATCCTGTATTCTCCTGGTTTCACCTCCTGAGCCATAGCAGTAGTGTTGTATTTCAGGATTAATCACTGCTAGAATGGGCATGAGAGGAAGGTTCAGCCCAATTCAGTTAAGGCATCTGAGGGATTTTGCCAAGATATTTTTTTCCTAGAGTAATTGTGTTTTAACTGTTCTTTAGTTCACCATCGTTGAAATTAGTTGAAACTTGCAATGTTTACTGTACCCTCTCTGTATATAAAAGTAGAGGGCACGTGAGTGTATGGAGCGGACTGGGAGCGGATTGGGCATGGGTAGCCATTTTGTAGTTGCCAGGCTGGAATTTGGAGTAGTGGAAGTCCAGGCCTATCAACCAAGGTGCACCAGGGGACTCGGGCTTGTACCCTGAGGTGTTCTGTTCCAAGGTGGGGGTCATACACCTTCCTCCTGCTTCAGGCCTGGATTGGCTCAGGCCTAGGAGAGAGGTTAAACCTAAAGGTGGGGTGACTGGCTGACACAGCTCTAGGAGAGCTGGGAAGAGCAGAGGCAGAAGAACTGAGATAAAGGGCTGACAGAATCTATGAGACACTCTGAAAGGAAATTTCTATATACTGGTATTGATTTCTACTCCGATGGCTTTAAAGTGAAGAAAATTAATGAGTCTCACAAGCAGACGGGAAGATGATTCCGGTGTGCTGTTATCTAGTCATTTTCCTGGTGTTGGTGGCAGTTTTACCCTGAATGCATCTGGAGGCCCCTGCCTGCTGAGACCTTCAGCCCACACTGGTGAGAAGCTTTGGTAGCTTTAGCAACGAGCACCACAGGGCTAGAGCTCACCGAGTTGAGAGCAGAGAACCTTTTCTATTGGAAAATTCAAGCTTTTATAGCCCTGTAAACTCACAGCAGACGAACCAGGAAGCTACAGCAGAAGGATCTGGGTATTCATCATGACTCATTGGCAAATAACAGCCTGCAGGAGCCACGCATCTTCTCTCCTATTTCATCTGTGCCTTCTTGATGCGCTGTGGCTTCACATTAGCCTGTAGATCACTCTGGGGCTGACATGTATTAAAGCAGAGCAACTTGGTGCCTTTTAGTGTGAGCTGTGCATGTAAGGGTTTTTGTTCATCTACAAATTTCTGGATTTGAAAAATTATGTAGAATTAATCCTTTGGAAGGTTTGAAATGATGCACAACCACTTTTAAGTGCCTTTATCAACAAGTCCAAGTTCTTTTCCTGGACATTTTATTTTTATTGTTTTTATATATTTTATTGATTTCAGAAAGGAAGGGAGAGGGAGAGAGAGATAGAAGCATCAATGATGAGAGAATCACTGATCGACTGCCTCCTACATGCCCCACACTGGGGATTGAGCCAGCAATCAGCAACCCGGGCATGTGCCCTGACCAGGAATCGAACAATGACTACATGGTTTATAGGTTGACGCTCCACCACTGAGCCATGCTGGTTGGGCCCTGGACATTTTGACTGTCAGAAATAAGGGAATGCATTAACAATGAAGGGAAAAATAAAGTTATGAGAGAAGGTGGAAAGAAGAGAAAGAAAAAAAAAAAGAGAAGAGATTCAGCAAAATCCAGTAGATAAAAGGAAATCAGAAGATGCCTACTATAAGGTCTTTTAAGAAAGCAGCCACATGACTTGTAATGCGATTGAATAATGTAGCTAAAGTAATTCATATATGGGTTGCTTTAGAAAGTTAAACCTCCCTAGCTAGCTGCCACAGAGCTTTCAAGAACATTCAAGTCGATGGTGATGGGCTCTAGGGAAAAAGGGGCTGGTGAAGATTATACATCCCCTTTTTATGGAATAAAAGTTTGCATTTTCCCCAGTGTACGTCTTCCCCTCAGATCTGGTCTGTTGTTAAGATATGGTCTTCACCATTTTCTGCAATTGTCATTTTCCCCAGAAGTGCTTTTTGAGCATCCCCATTATTGACTGAGAAAGTAGCCCGGAGGAACTCAGACTACTGGAGAGAGGCTAATGATGTGGATCACTCCACAAGTCACAGTCTCAGTGCCTGAGTACTTCCGCTCACTAGGAGGAGGTTGGCCTCACACAGCTCTTACAGAAGCTCTCTTGGTTGCCTGGGGCCAGTGACCACTTTACTCAGAGCTTATAATTTGCTTTATTCTTGGTGTTCATGTTAAAACAAGACAAATCCTGTCATAGGTTATTAATTTCCTCAATTTGTACTTTCTAGTTGATGAAAACACACCCATTGCAACTCTTCAATTCCTGGAAAAGTTTTGGAGAGAAATTTAAGATCATAGAAAAGAAACGATCCCTTTGACAGAGATTCCAATTCCCACAGAAACCTGTTCATTTTCATTCCCTCTTTCTCAAGTAGTTGGTGGACACATCTGCTTTTGTTAACTTCTTTTTGTATTAGTGAAGGAATTTAATGTGAACTAGATAGCTATGATATTGGACATGACCTTCCTGTGGTATTTAGAACTGTTTTTCCTAAGGGATATAATGATATATGGAATAAGGAAGAATCTGCTCTCAAGGGTGGTTTTTCATTAAAAAAATCTGCTGCAGATTCTTGGCTAACCCTTGGGACACCCACCTTTATGCATCTTCTTGGCTCAGTTTGATCACATTCCTCTAGCTTCCTCCTCCCCATGCTCAGCAATTAAACATTGAAGTGTTTTGGTATGTTATCGGGGTTGCAAGTTCAACTGCTTGATATATGACTCACTTTTGGTGCCCTTTTCTTTTTTTGTACAAAATAGAGTAATTTGTTATATATCTGAAGTCTAAAAGTCCCCACTAACTCTTTGATTGTTATGGGAGGGTTTTTTCCCCTTCTACAGTGGGAGAACAACAAATCAAAAGAGGATTTTGCCTTAAAAAGCACATACAATATTAAAATAATTGCTGGGAGGCTGAGGTCACTGTGTTTGTTGGAACAAAAAGAAGAGAAAATCTTTTATCTTTGATATGTTAGTGAGTTGTATTTCCAAGTCTACCACACTGTCTCTCACAGCTGACAAATGGATTGCACTCATTTTATAGGTAATATGAATTTGTTTTTTTATGTTTTATTTCCCCTTATTCATTGGTGACTGTCAAAAATCATTTATTAGGGGTTTCTTATATGCCTGATACTATTAGAAATCAATGAATTCATCATCAAATATATGTTGAACACTAGTAAAACATGTTAGCATTGCGGAGGCTGAAAAGAAGTAACATATAGAGCTTAAAACCTATTTGGGGTGATGAGACACAGTAAAAATAATGAATTGTCTAAAGGTGGTACAGAGACCAGTTGTTACATGAGGCCAGATCACTGTGACCTGGGGTCAGAGAAGGTTTCATGAAGAAGGTGGGACCTCAAAGAAAGGGAATCAGAAAGGAGGTGAGTATGGCAGGCAATATGTACAGGGCAGTTGTGTTAGGAGAAGTTGAGTAGTAATGGGAGATAAAGTTGGTCTGGTCCTTTGATATTTCCTTGTGCCTCAGTTTCTCCTCTGTAACATGGAGATGATAATAGTAATTACCACACAGGGAGGTTATGAGCATTAAATGATACATTATGAAGAAAGCACTTAGCCAGCAAATGTAATGGAGTAAGCACTCCACAGATGTCAGCAATGGTTATCATTTTATATTATTAGTAGAATAGTGGGAGTGCCTTGAATGCTGGATCAGGCATGTGAGCCTTGCCATGTGGGTAATTGAGGGTCACTGAAAATTTGAGCAGGGCCATGAGATGCTGAATGCAAGCTGATAAAACAATTCATCTGTAATGAGAAGGGTGTGTAGATCCCTCCTACTAGACTTTGCCTCAAACTAAATAGTTAAAAAATTTCCAGTGCCCAGTTATGGTGGAATTACTTATGAAAAGCTCGTTGGTTTTTAACCTGTTTCCCAGTGGGTAGGCCTATGTGATATATTAAAACTTGGTAGGACTGTAAAATGAGATGGTGCAGAGAGATGAGTAATACATTAGATCGCCACCTTACTGGTAGGGGTTTTGCAGCAGGATGACGTTCTTGACATTCTGTTGCAATTAAGCACAACTAAGTTTTCTGGTGAGTTGTGGCGTTTTCTTCCCCAGTGTGCCTTTTACCTTTCTGTAGAACAGCTCTGAGATCCGGTATGTCTCTTGCTGTCCTGATTTGTCTCATTCCTCGCTGCCTCTTTTTTGTTCTGTCTGAAACATTAGTCAAGTCAGTTTCCCTGGCCCCATTTCTGCTTTGCTCCTGTCCCACCTACTTTGCCTACCTATTTTGCTCTAAAGCCTTTAGAGCATCCTTTCTTAGGGGTCCTGGTTCATGTAATTTAGCAAAAAATAATTACCCTTTAGGTAACACACATAGGTAAACACTCAAGATTTGTTATGTAAAACTAGAGGCCCAGTGCATGAAATTTGTGCACAGAGGGGGCAGGGTTCCCTCAGCCCAGCCCGCACCCACTCCAATCAGGGGCCCCTCGGGGGATGTCTGACTGCCGGTTTAGGCCCGGGGATTGGGCCTAAACCAGCAGTCGGATGTCCTTCTCACAATCCAGGACTGCTGGCTCCTAACTGCTCACCTGCCTGCCTGCCTGATCACCTCTACTGGCCCCCCTGACAGCCTGATCACCCCTACCTGCCTCTGCCTGCCTACCTGGTCGCCCCCAACTGCCCCCCTGCCAACCTGGTCACTCCCAACTTCCTTCTCCTGCCAGCCTGGTCGCCCCTAACTGCCCTCCCCTGCAGGCCTGATCCCCCCCAACTGCCCTCCCCGCCAGCCCGATCACCCTAACTTCCCTCTCCTGCCGGCCTGGTCACTCCTAACTGCCCTCCCCTGCAGGCCCATCACCCCTAACTGCCCTCCCCTGCTGGTCTGATCTCGTCCCCAACTACTCTCCCTTGCAGGCCTGATCTTGCTCCCAACTGCCCTCCTCTGCCAGCCTGATCTCACCCCTAACTGCTCTCTCTTGCCAGCCTGATCACCCCTAACTGCCCTCCCCTGCTGGTCTGATCTTGCTCCCAACTGCCCTCCTCTGCCAGCCAATTTGGTTCTGATTGGTCAGTTTCTATGCCAGTCAGCGTCTCTGGGCCTATCAACAGGGCTGATCAGAAAGGCGGGGCTGATCAGCAGCCCCTGTGGAGGCCTGGAGAGAAATGGAGGCCTGGCTGTTGGCCAGGCTGGGAGAGAAAGAGAGGCAAGTTCTGATCAACAGCTGCTACAGAGGCTACGGATCAGACCCTACCTCTCTCTCTGCAGGCCTCTCTCTGGGCCTGATCTGCTGCCCCCTTGGCAGTCAGTGCTGGGTCAGGGCGCCCACAGTGGCCCCAGTCAGTGCTGGGTCGCCATGGCAACCCAGCACTGACTTCAGGTCTGGTCGAGCCTTAGGTGGTAATTGGTCCTTACGTCCCTGGCTCTTTATTATATAGATGATAAAAGGGTCTCCTAAATTAGAGGATACTAAGTACTCAAAATTTCTTGCCTTCCATCTTTGATTCAGAAGAGTGTTAAAAGGCCTTCGTTCTTGCTCCAGAAAGGGTCATGTTCAAAAGGTTCTCATCTATACAGCTGAGGGCCTTCAGAATGATCTCCTCTGGCTTCCTCTCTGTTTTATTTTTCTGGGTGGTCTGAATGGGCCTCTGGTCAGAATTTATGCTTCTCACTGATTAAGGTGGGAAGTTTTCAGCTGACTTCACCATTTAGGAAAAATAATAAAGGTGAGGAGGAAGAATATGGGCATTAAGAAACACCATTCTATTGTATGAAACCGTTAGAGAATTTGCACTGAATTATTCATTCATCATTTATTTTGCAATATTTTATTGAGTCCAGGCACTGTTATAGGTCCTGAGAATATAGCAGTGGATGAGACATGGACCTTATCAGTCTAACAGAGACAATTAATAAATAAACAGATAGATGAATAATATATATGTGGATTATGTGGATAGTGATCTTTCTATGAAAAAAATAAAATACAGTGCTACAATGAGACCTCTCAGAGGAGGAAAGATTCAAGCAAAGACCTGAAAGAAATAAAGAGAG
>NW_005354425.1:1210552-1218708 GCF_000412655.1 Myotis brandtii | reverse complement strand
GCTAAGGGAACAGAAAATGCAAAAGCTCAAAGGAGCTTGCTTGGGTTGTTTGAGGAACAACAGGTAAACCAGTGTAGTTGGAGCAGCAGAATTAGGAATAAAGTCCAAGAGATCATTTGAGGCCAGATCATGTACATCATCCCAGGCTATGGTGAGTATTTTGAGTCTTATTTGAACCTCGTTGGGAAGCCATTAGACGGGTGTGGGCAAAATTCTCTTTGTCTCTGTCACATGATTATGATTCTAGTCCAAAACTGACTTGCCTTTGTGAATTTGAGTGAGTTCTCAGTCTCTCAGTTTGCTATTAGATAAAATGTAGATAATGATTCTTATTCCCTAGTGACATTAAAATAATTAGTTATTGGTTACAAAGGACTTGAGGCCTTCAGATGAAAGGTATGATATAGAATAATTACCACTGTATAGTCGTTATTTTAACAGCTGTCTTCTTTTTGAAATTGAAAAAAAAAAAACCACAATGTAGACCTGTACCCGAAATAGCAACATCTTGGAAATTTAAAAAATGTCAGGAAAGTCATTTTTCTGATTTTCCTTTTGGTTCCACATGAGAGATTTAGGCTACTCCTTTTTTTCTTTGAAAGTCACCTTAAAAGCTTCCAAGACGTTGAAATCTAACATATCATAGAATATTAGAAAGAGGAGAGATTTTACATATCTGTTGAGGCAGAGTCTGATTTTGACAGAAATGACTTTTCAAAACTTCCTTACTCTACAAACTGTGCTATTTACTTATTTTTATTTTATTGAATTTATTGAGGTGACATTGGTTAATAAAATTATACAGGCTTCATGCGTACAATTCTATAACATGACATCTGTATATTGTATTGTGTGTTCACCATCCCAAGCCAAATCTCCTTTTATACCATTTATTCACCCTATTCTATCCCATCCCCAGTTTCCTGTAGAAAATCATTTGGGGGAGGGTTACCCCTAGCCTAGGAAGGCTGCTGTGTTATTCATTGAGTTTCAATAAAATTATTTGTAGATCATGAAAAAAATGATCGTACAGATTATGTAGTCTGATTACATCATGTTATAAGCGAGGAAACTGAGAAAAGCAGAGTCTTGAGGACAGTTTCACTGCTGACGAGCAGGAGTGCTGGTTGCAAATCAAGATCAAATGACTTGCAGGCATCTGCCCTCTCCCCAGATTCATGAGCTATCTACCTCAGTGTCACATTTAGACATAATTACAATGTTACAGGAAGTGATTTACTGTAATTTCAGATCCCTTTCCATCTCTTTTGTAATGATGTGCTTGGCTAATATTGGAAGTGGCGGCTGCCACAAAATGTCTTTGCTTGGTGAGGCAGCTGTGCATGAAAAAATTTTTATAGACTATAATTTGGCTCTGTGCCACAACTGTTTGCTCTGTATTTTCCCTTCCTCTGTCCCTCTTTGTTGCTGGCTATGGACTCTGCAAGTGGATTCTACAGACTGTATCACTGAGTTGTAGATTTGATCATTGTTCAGATTCTAATCTGGTGTTAATTTTTTCATATTAATTTCTGCCTGGAAAATGTATTTTTTTCAAAATTTTTCTCAAATAGTTATTATAATACCTTTAGAAAGTGGTGTTTTTTCATTTTAAATAAGCTCAGTGTGTAATTTTAGGTCTTCTGGTTCCATCATTTTAATAACAGATGTGAATGTACCATTGTTGTGAAAATAAGCAAACATATATATATTTCTCTGTATATTTCTGTATGTATTTACCATGTGTATACTTGTGTATGAATCTAGATTTATTTAATTGTAGCTCCAGTAAACTTAACTGTGGGTGAATCAAATATGAAAATATATGTATATGCTACACACACACACACACATGCTTTCTACCCTTGTAAACTAATGCAGCAACATTTACTTGATTGGCATTGAAAAACAAAGCGATATTTTTCTTCTTGGACTCCTTTCTGTTGATAAGACATAGCCCACATGGACACTCCCTGAAATAGAAGCTGTAGCATTTACCAGTCTAACCTGTTAGGGTGTTCCTCCCACTGGTATATTTTTGTCATTCATTGCAAAATCAATGATGTTCAAACAAGTCCAAAATAACTGCAAGCTCATTACATCTATTTACTGCTTTTCCTAAAAAGAAATGCCCCTTAACATGTTTCTATTTTTTGTTTACTCATGCTATGGAGAAATAAATTGTGGATATTTCAGCTACTTTGCCAGAAGTGAAGTAGTTTTCAAGAACGATGTTGCCAAATAAAACTCTTTTCATAATTATAGTTCTTAAAATAGTCAGAGATCATAACTGGATAATTAGATGGGTGATTGCAAATGGCAACCTTAAATCTAAAAATGAACTCCTGTGAGTAACATAAGATGCATTGCAATGCATTTCCCCAATAATCACCAAAAATCTATTTCCTAGTCTCTCTTCCCATTCTCTGACATTATTTTAGATCCATAATCCTGGGGAATTTTACTATAAGAAATGCTTGACACAGCTTAGAGTTTGTGGCTTATTGAAAGAAGCATAGATTCATCAGAGAGCTCAGAATCCCCTTTTCTCACTTCCTTCATCGGGTCCAAGACTCTTTTTAGGGGAGAGTAGAGAGGTAGCATGAATGTATCAGACTGTTCCTTTTCCCCAATTCCTGTGGCTTTTGCTATGAGTTGTAGTAACAGACTACTTCTTAACTGTTGTGAATCCCTAATTGCAAACGAATGGCACAATCCCATTGGGCCTTTTGATTAAAATCTCAGCATTCGGAGCGCTCAACAATGGTAAGTAACTAATGACTCAGTGAGTGCATTATAAGCTTTACTTTCACAAGTGGGGATACTGGAACAGCATAGGTGAGTGCAGTAAGATGTGCAGATGAGAGATAAATAGATGATAGAGGGGTGTGTTTGTGTCTGTTTATATATATATTTATACTTGGATTTGTGATAATATGATGGAAATTATAAGAATCTAGTCATGGTTTGCAATTAAATGGGAAATGGATGCTATAATGAAATGGACAGTAATTCAGATACAAAATTACTTTATAAACTTTAAAGTGTTAAAACCTCTTCTCTAGATATTTGATTAACTGAGTAAAATCACTTGACTTCAAATTCTCCATCTTAAAAAAATGAAGATAATTGTAATTCCTAACACTTTTCAGAGTTGTCTGAAGGTTGTCCACATGTAATGCCTGTGGCAAGCTTTTCAAAGTTTTTAGTTCAAAGAAACTGTTCAAATGCAATGTATATGTAACAAATATATCATTGCTGTTCCTTCCTCCATAGGTATTCAAGAGACGGTATTTTTACTTAACTCAACTTCCTGATGGTTCATATATTCTCAATTCCTATAAAGATGAAAAAAATTCAAAAGAACCTAAAACTGCCATCTTCTTGGATGCCTGCATTGACGTTGTTCAGGTAGGGCTGTAGAGGTAATCTTTCTTCTCTTTCTCGAAAACGGTTATTGATCAACTCTTTAAAAAAATATATAGATTTTACTTGATTTCAGAGAGGAAGGAAGAGGGAGAGAGAGATAGAAACATCAATGAGAGAGAATCACTGATGGGCTGCTCCTGCACATCCCACGCTGGGGAGGGAGCCCACAACCTGGGCATATGCCCTGACCGGGAATCGAACTGTGACCTTCATAAGTGGAAGCTCAATCATTGAGCCATGCCAGCTGGGCTGATCAACTTGGCTTGGGGATAAGGACACATATGTAATAACTTAATCAATAAAGAAATTTTTTAAAAAGTCAATTAAAAAAAAAACAAAAGAACCTCGTCATTTTTCTCTGTTGGTTAATGGCATCTCATCTGCTAAAATGTTTATATAAGACAATTCAGAATTCCCTGCAATTGGCCCACTCTTGCTCTGTGCTAGTATTCAGGTGTTTACCCAGTCCTTTCAAGTCTGGCTTCCAAGGACCTATTCAATCTCTTACCATTTTCCCATTCTCACTGTGCTTCCTCTGGTTTTCCATTTTCTCCTCTCTTACCTAGAATCTTACCTTCCTGCCTTCTGAATTGTTGTCCTGCTCCAATTTATCTTCCTAAGACATAGATGGGGTCCTTTACTTTCTACCCAAAACCTTGTGGCTCTTGATTTATTGTCTTGCATAGTGAGATCTAAAGGTCTTAACCATTGCAGGCCCATAGTGATTGGCCCTCACCCTGCTTTCTAACTGCATCCCCCCGCATTCCCTTATACATTCTGTGCTCCAATCATAGCTTCACATGTGTATGCCTTTCTTACATTTATTTCTCTGCTTGACATATACTTTCCCCTTCTGTTCCTGTTTGAACCTTTAAGACTCAGCTCAAATAGCACTTCTGCCATGAAATGTTTTCTGTTTCCTTCCCTACCCTCATGCCCACCAAGTGGAATTAAGCACCACCTCCCCTGTATGACCACTTGGCTTTTTCCCCTCTATTATACTCTAATCTGTGAATCATACTCTAACTTGTGGGTAATTCTGCACATTCATTTTTAGACTTTAAGGGACCATGTCATATTCATCATGTCTGTGTCCTCTATAATAATTAGCAGTGTTTTGTACACAGCAGCAGTGGCTTAACAGATGTTTACTGATTTGAATTATTGAGGGGGCATGAACAAAGACTGTGTGGGAAACAGGGCACAGAGATGATCTAAATAAGAAGTCAATTCACCAAGATAGGAGCCATTACTACAGAGCCAAGATAGCATGGTCGACCAGAAGTAGCACAGGGCTGATTAGGAGGCATGAGATGTGAGTTCAATGCCCCTAACCTACCTGAATCTTAATTTTCAAAACTAAAGTGTCTATTTTCTGATCAAATGAGATTATTATAAGGATCAAATGAAAAACAACTTGTAAGAATATGAAAATCTATGTGACTAGAAGGTGATATATATAGTGTGTCCCAAAAAATATATACACACTTTAATAGCTGATAGCTCAATTTTGAAAATGAAATGTATTTTAATAAACTGCCTTTATAATTATTCAGTGTGTATACTTTTTGTATATATATTACTGGAAAAAAGAGGACACACACAAATTACAAAAATTCTTTATTAGTTTTAGTCTGGATTGACCATTTGTTCCTAGGCTCTGCTTTCCTCATCTATTTATGATCTCCCCTTCCAAATATTTTCAAATATATAAATCTTTGTGACTTGCTACAGCAGTTTGATGTCATCCTTTACTATACTTTGAAGATGAGAAAGAGGAAATTTCTTGGTTCCTTCTTGAGTAATGACTATGCAGTGGAAAATTATTGATTCATGAACCTTTCTTAAAACTAACACTGTGTTATTTGGGAGAGGGAGTGTGTCATTTCTTTGGTCGTGACAGAGAAGGTGGTAATATAAAAGAATGTGTCATCATGTTTGAGGAAAGGAGGTAGATTTTATTTGCCTTGTGTGCTAGTATTCAGCATTGGCCATTTCCATATTGTCCTTTGCAATAAATCTAGAGAGCCACAATTTAATGTGAATCAAGTAAAGTTTTCTTTTGTGCATATTATGTGTGGTAAAATGAATTAGGTGTTGATATTGCATTTTATGTTATGATATAAAGCAAGTGCCAGATTTATTTCAGGTCACATTTAAGGGCCGATTGTTTTTAAGGGCCAGGGAAATCTATAAATATGCAAGGAAAACTTTGAGCAGGGGGAAAATTATAAAATATTTGGTTACTTTCATGTGGCAGTGTAATTATCTAAATGTGATGGATGTCAAAAGGCCTTAAACGATAATACTCACTCAACAAGTAGTATTTTATACCCACTTTGTGCATATAACACTGAGCTCAGTACTGAGGGAACAAAAAAAAAAGATGTTTGACGTGGTCATTCATTCATCGTCTAGTTGAAAGAAGCAATTCTTTCATAAAAGTATTGGTATATCTGTGTGCTGTTCTGAGGTAGAAATAAACTAATGAAATCTAATATGAAAAGAGCAACTAAACTAACTTAACAATGCGGTTTTTTTTTCTTCTAGTGCCCCAAAATGCGCCGTCATGCTTTTGAACTCAAGATGTTAGATAAGTACAGCCATTATCTGGCTGCTGAAACTGAACAGGAGATGGAAGAATGGTTGATAACTTTGAAAAAGATTATCCAGATCAATACCGACAGTTTGGTGCAAGAGAAAAAGGAGACAGTAGAAGCAGCACAAGGTCAGAATTTTTAAATGGTTCGTTATTGAGGTAAAGCCCTTGTCTTTAATCTATGGAAATGTCTGTTGTGTGGGGTGAATATAGAACTCTTAATCTTAAAGGTTGACCTGCTTCTTCATTAAAAGTGACTCTGAAGGTTGATATATTTGTTTTCAGAGTTGATAGTGTATAGACTCAGACACATGAAATATAACCAGACTAAAATGGATAGGGAATTCATGGCAGGTTTTCAAAAGCCCATTAAAGTTTCCCCTATGCTTTCATAATCAAAATTCTTTGCAATAAATCTAGTAGGTGAGGATGGGGTGGGAGAAGAGATAGTTAGGATATTCCTCTTAGGTGATTAGTAATGGTTTGTATGATTTGGAACATCTGCTTTTAATGAATTTACAGATGATGAAACTAGCAGCCAAGGCAAAGCCGAGAGCATCATGGCCAGTTTGGAAAGGAGCATGCATCCGGAACTGATGAAGGTACATCTTTCTTATGGCAACTTGCCTTCAGCTGAGGCAATGCAGGGTTAGCTGTTAAAATTTTAATGCTGGATTCCATTTGGCAATGCCATTTCTAAGTTAAAAACCACAGTAAATTAGTACAACAGGTAGAGATTTTAAAAGGAAAGTTATACTCCTAAAGTTGGACTTATGAAGTGCCAACTAACAGTTTGGAAAATCTTATTTTTTTTCTAGATGCCAAGAAGTTCTTTAAGATTGTTATGACTTTATTAATTTTATTTGCTACTTCATATTCTGTTCAATTACAGCCATCCCTCAGTATCCTCAGAGAACTGGTTATAGGATCCTGGGGGATACCAAAATTTGAAGATGCTCAAGTCCTTTATATAACATGGCATAATACTTGCATATTGTTTATACAAATCCTCTTGTGTACTTTAAGTTATCTATAGATTATTATAATACCTATTACAATGTAAATACTATGTAAATAGCTGTTATACTATATTGTTTAGGGAATGACCAGGAAACAAGTCTGTACATGTTCAGTACAGAGGCAACCATCTTAGGACTCATTACATACTACACCTCAGCAACAGTGTAACATTTAAAATATTTTTGATCTGTGGTTGGTTGAATCCGTGAATGTAGTGGCTTTTTTCAAGTGGCTGTTGATGCAGATTGAACATGATATTCAATCTAATGATTTATATATGTTAATTTCATAATTTTATATATGTTAGTTTCTATATGTAAATACATATGTATATAAATAATTTCATCAGATAAAAATTTTGGTGAACATATATCATTTGTGTTAATTACTCTGCTCCTTGGAGTTTGAAATGAGCTAATTTTCAAAGCATAGAGGTGATTATCACACCTATTTTAGTAGGGTGAGATATTTTACTCTGTAGAGTCTATACCAGGGGTGGGCAAACTTTTTGACTCGAGGGCCACAATGGGTTCTTAAACTGGACCGGAGGGCCGGAACAAAAGCATGGATGGAGTGTTTGTGTGAACTAATATAAATTCAAAGTAAACATCATTACATAAAAGGGTACGGTCTTTTTTTTTTTTTAGTTTTATTCATTTCAAACGGGCTGGATCCGGCCCGCGGGCCATAGTTTGCCCACGGCTGGTCTATACTACAATAGATTAAAAGGTTTAATAACCCATTTATTTATTTAAATCCTTGTCAAACCTATTTATTTTCACTTTAGTCCTCTTCCTGGAATAAGTTACACAATTTTATAAGTAACATTTTTATATTTTACAATTATCCTTCTCTTAAGCTTCAAAGCTATTTTCCAATAATTAGGAACATACTCATGATCCCCTGATCTAGGCTTTCTATGATTTTATAGATTTTAATGTATCCCCTCTGACTCTTTGTAATTTCAGACTGTACAGCCCATTATGTTTCTCCTAAGGTGACAGAATCAGAATCTATATATATAAAAGCCTAAGCAGCCCTTATGACTGAACAACCCGAATGACCAGTCGCTGTGATGTGCACTGACCACCAGGGGGCAGGCACTCAA
>NW_005354425.1:1177028-1210458 GCF_000412655.1 Myotis brandtii | reverse complement strand
GGCCAGCCAACCTCATGTGTCCCTTCCCCCACCCCGCCGGCCAGCCAAACTCCTGCAGTCCCTCCCCCTGGGCCCTGATGGGGAGGCTAGCCGGTCAACCTCCTGGGGTTCCTCACCCCAGCCGACTGGCCCCCTGATAGGCCTTGATCGCTGACCAAGCCGAGGGACCCCACCTGTGCACGAATTCGTGCACCGGGCCTCTAGTGGTATATAATAGTCTATGGCTAACACCATGGATATGTAAAGTGTTTTCTGTCTTATTTATTTCTCTTCTGCATTCAAAGTCTCTTGGATTCCTTTTTGTACTACTATGGGTTGAATAATATTTTTTAAAATATATTTTTAGTGATTTCAGAGAGGAATGGAGAGCAAGAGAGAGAGAGAGAGAGAAACATCAATGATGAGAGAGAATCATTGATCGGCTGCCTCCTGCACACCCCCTACTGGAGATTGAACCCACAACCCAGGCATGTGTTCTTGACCAGAATTGAACCCAGGACCTTTCAATATGCAGGCTGACGCTCTATCCACTGAGCCAAACTTCCTAGGGCTGAATATTATGCTTGATGTTATGAGAGGAACATAGAGTCTAAAAACCTGATCTATAGCTTATTGTGGGTCATAGTCACAGCGACTCTCCTCCAAGCAAGTATTCTTTATCCATCCTAAGTACATGGAAATGGAGAATGGTATATTTTTGAAGCTGTGCCAGATTGCTAGTTTCACGGAAGCTATATATTTAAATGGCATTTAATACTGTTTTGAAGGAAATAAAGGAATGTTTGGTATGTGTGCATATATGTAAATATATGTTTTAAATTTTTTAGTATGGAAGAGAAACTGAGCAGCTAAACAAACTCAGTAGAGGGGATGGAAGACAGAACCTCTTTTCTTTTGATTCGGAAGTTCAGGTATTAATATATTTCTTTAAATAATCCTACAATTGTTGCTTATTTGGAAAAAAACACATTTAAAATGTTGAAATCACTGATTTTTGCACCCCTGCGTAATGTTGATTGCTTTATATTTGTCTTGTTATCTTTGAACAGGTAGCTTAACAACTAACTTCACTCAAGAGGACTGTCACATACGCAAATAGTTTGGGACTGAATATACATGGTTTTCTTTTTCAGTTCTCTATTTTCTTTTCACTTCATCTTATGCCTCAAAATGGATAAGTTAAAGAATTCTTAAAGATGGTATTAGTGCTCTTGTAACCTATTAGATACAATTGTGGTCTAGTAATAGTGAGTATCTGCAGCATGAAGAACACCAGGTCATATGAGACAGGTGATTTATTTTCCAGTTTTGACGTAGGCCTGGAAAACTGGGGTAATTTTTACATCTGGCTCACTCTAAATGGAAAGTGGTGCAAGGAAGTGCAAGTTTATGTGCATGTGGATTTTCACCTTTTCCATGAGAGTTAGGTACTTTTTGAACTAAGAGATATGCAGTTAATATTTAATTTCATGATATTTTCTTTTTTAAGTATATCTTTATTAAATTCAGAGAGGAAGGGAGATGGGGGAGGGATAGAAACATCAATGATGAGAGAGAATCATTGATTGGCTGCCTCCTGCACGCCCCACACTGGGGATTGAGCCAGCTACCAGGGCTTGTGCCCTAACCGGTATTCGAACCATGACCTCCTGGCTCATAGGTTGACACTCAATCACTGAGCCATGCTGTCTGGGCTAATTTCATGATATTTTCTAATTAAATTGCTGATTTGTTTAAATACAAAATTTCTACAGCATTTATGTATTATATGTATTTTTCCTAATGAAAACACATTTCATGAGAAAATGAAATTATTTGAGGGGAGACTAATTTTTTTCTTTTTAATTTTTCCACATATGATTTATAATTCAAATCTTTGAGGTGTTCTGAAAATAGAAATATATGCAGTATGTAAGCATTACAGTTTTACTTAGTGAAAATATAAAATAATTTTGTGAAGACTGATTTGGTGTTTTCTTTTTGCTTCATACAGTTTCTTGATTACAATATTTTTTTAGTTTGAAATGGGAAAAGTATATAGTCTGTAAATAATGCAGAATTTTTTTCCAAGTAATTTTATTTTCTTATGTGGTATTTTTATTATTTGGGGAAAATTTGTTTTAAATGTTTCATCTCCCCCACCCCCATCATTATTACATTGTGTAAGTTATATGATTTTTTAAAAGTATATCAGACCTCAGGAATTTTAGTTCTAAGATATTCATTCATAAATTTCCTTGTTCCAAACATATCTGAGGCTTTGATCCCCCTCCCCCCTCTGCAAGCACCATGATTGGGCTTTAATTGGACATGTCAGCCCCTTTCATTGTATACAAAGAAGCCAATTGACTGTGGTTGAAACTCAATTCAGCATCTGTAAAAAAGGAATGTGGTGTAGTGTTTTTGTGGTCATGGAACTAAACTGATTTTATGTTTGAATTGCTTATCAGTGAGCTACAAGTGAGAGGAAAATACACAGTTGTGATGAAACTTTAAGGACAAAAAATTGCATTTAGTGTTGATTATGGAAGGCAGGCTCACTACAGAGAAATCCATGTTGTCTCTGTTGAGTACCTTTACTAGGCGAAGTGCCATCCTATAACATCAGCCTTCTCTTTTGGCCACAGTTTCAGTGTTTACAGATATGCTTTCTATCACGGATTTACAGAATAAAGCAACGCTGACCTACTGAAGTGAATGGCTCCAACTTTGAACGACTGGGGAAGGCCATATGTCCGACTATTTGCACTCAACAGACCTGAGAAGGGAAAGGATTTGGGGGCTGGGGTTTAGTGATTCAGTCCAGTTTCTCCTCACATTCCACTGTCTGAGATAGAAAGGAGAGCAGATAAATTGGTGGAAATTAGAATTGATCTCCATGGCAATGACTTGCCTCCTCTGGCTCCACAGATAGATAAGTGTTCAAGGGGGAGCTGTCTAGGCCCACGCATTTGTATTCCTTTTGTAGATAAATAGACTCGGGGGTGGGGTGCGCAGAGATTGTGCTTTCAGGTATGCATATTATATTTTAGGCTCTTTTAAGGAGGATTTTATCACTGATGCAACCTGGGTCAGAATGGCTACATTTATCCAAGATTCTTCAGGCACAATACCTGTTTTGGCTTGAATTACTTAAGCAATTGAGAAAAATTCTTGTGTTTCTTGGCTTGAGTTTTCCATATTGGCAGTATTTTCTGCCTAGATTCACCCAATCATTTCCCGCCTACCATGTCTCTTGTCTTAATTGAAAGTATAGTAAGTTGTCCCACAATCTATACTTTTCCTCCCACTTGTGAACAGAATGTAAGTCTGGTTAGACATTCATAATGAACAGACGGACTTAGATTGCCTGAGCTCTGTGAGCTGAGAAGGAGGATTCTATGAGTATGTTTGGGGAGGGACAGATTCCTCCCCTGCTCAGAGAAATTCCTTGACTCTCAATATCTTTGTTTGAAACTTAAAAAAAAATTTGTAATATCAAAAATTAAATATATGTATATCTCTGTGAGCCAGGGTACACCCCCCCCCCCAGCTCTGTTAGAAGCTAAGCTCAGTGTTTATCAGTTTCCTGAGCAGATGCCTCTCTCTCTGTTCATCATTTAAACCAGGGGTGGGGAACCCTTTTCCTGCCAAGGACCATTTGGATATTTATAACATCATTGTAGGGTCATACAAAATTATCGATTTAAAAATTAACCTGCTATGTTTGATCAAACATTTAATTAAATCACCTCTAATGTTTTGGCAGGCCAGACCAAATGGTTTCATGGGCCTTACATGGCCCTGCGGGATGTTCACCACCCCTGATTTAAAGAGAGGTGGTCACCAGGGTTCCTCTTCAACCTGGTTGCCACTGACTCCCAAATCCAGATCTCCAACCCAGACCTCTCCTGTTTTTCCAGCCACTTACATCACCTCAAACTCAACACATCCCAAACTGAACTCATCTGTACTCATTCTCCCCCCATCTTTATTTCACAGTTAAGTGCATAACATCACAATCTATTAAATCTTCCAAGGTAGAGACCATTGTGTAATTCTTGATTCCCCCCATGTCCATTTATGTCAGTTTTGCTTCCTGTACAGCTCATAAAAGAACCCAAACTCCTACCATTCTCAAACATATATTTTGTGGTGAAGACAAACAATGAACACCTGAGTAAATATTTAAAAAATATTGTTGGAAAACTAAATCAAGGAAAGGGAGAGTAGACTCTCAGAGTATGTGCAGTTTTTATAGAGAGTTAAGGGAGACTCTGGAAATGTCAGCTGAATGAAATGAAGGGAGTAAGCCATGTGTCCGTCTGGCGAAGGAGGGGGTCCTGACAGAACAGCAAGTGCAAAGGTCCTGAGGTAGGAGTATACTTGTGCTAGAGAAACAACTAAGGATGCCAGTGTGACTGGAAAAGAGAGGGCAGGGGGAAAGGCAAGAGTTGTAGGGTATCAGGTCAGAGGAGTGGGGGGAGGTAGGAAGTCATGATGTATAGGGCTTTTTAGGTCAGGGTACACTTGTGACTTTTTCTTTGCCTTAAATCAGAGTCTATAGTCTCATCTCCCTCCAAAATTTCTTTAATGGTGTTTAAACCTTAGTCAAAGAGCTCTACAGAGGCTGTTGAATGAAAAAATAAAAAGGGTTCAAATGAAGAATGGACAGAGAACTGTTGGATACTGCAATTTTTACTCATACATCTATATTAATATGAATCCGATTTTCTTTTGGAAATAATTCATATTATCTGTTTTGTAGAGATTGGACTTTTCAGGAATTGAACCTGATATAAAGCCATTTGAAGAAAAGTGCAATAAACGTTTCCTGGTAAATTGCCATGATTTAACTTTTAATATCTTGGGTCAAGTTGGAGACAATGTAAAAGGACCACCCACAAATGTATGTATGACTTTTCCTTCTACTTCCCCTAAACCAGTGCATTAAGAACACATCTTAATTTTTTATAACTGAGAACTAACTTACTGGGTGAAAATTCTATTGCTACATGTTTTGATACATTTGACATGGAAGAATTTCACGTATGTCTTTCTTTTGCCAAAATGTGACTATGTCTTCATCTTGAAAGATTTGTGAAAGTTTTACCTATTCAAAAGGCAGATAGAATAGGCTCCTGACATTCAAGAGAGACATATCCCCAGAACCTGGTAAACCCTCAAATTTGTGAATTCTACTAGAAAATATGACTTCTGTGAAATTGGCTCATAGCCATGAGTAATGAACATGAAAGCCATGCAGGGGTCCAGATGCTATGCAGTCAGCCTCATTCACTGTTCTCAGAGTGAATTAATTTTGTTCTGCACAGAAAATTCTAATTATTAGCTATTACGGATCATTTGATTTGCTCAGAAATTCTTGAAACTATAAATGTAAAATTGCCAGAGAGTCTGAATTTCATGTTCATCTTGATTTTTTTTTTTGGTTCTAGTTTTGTCTTTGAAAAATATCCACAATGATTTGTTCTCTCTTACAATGTAGCTGAAACTCACTAGCAGACTTTCTGTGTGTAAAGGGTTAATCTTTATGCCATCTGGCATGAAATTTCTCTTTGTGACCAGCTCTCAAATGCCATCTGTAGAGAGGAATCATGTTTTCCAAAACTGCTGATGGGGCAACAAAGCTTTTGTCAAGTAATGTGATGTTGACTGTTATTAGCTTTTATGAAATGTAAATCCAGTAAGCTGTAACATAACAAAAGGGAAGATTTATTTCGATTCTATAATATTGGCATTATTTTGGGGCAACTTCAATAAACCTATAGAAAATTAAATTTTATTTGTTGGACAATTGGTGTGCTTTAAATTTGGCTTCCAATTTCTACTCATCAATTAAAAAAATTAGAACTTGTGAAATTATTTATACCTGACAAAAGTTAAAATTTGTAGGCCTGTTATTTAGAATGTTCTTTCTTATGTGCAAATGAGCTTTAATGCAAT
The DNA here is from genome assembly GCF_000412655.1 of Myotis brandtii. Taxonomy (NCBI): domain Eukaryota; kingdom Metazoa; phylum Chordata; class Mammalia; order Chiroptera; family Vespertilionidae; genus Myotis; species Myotis brandtii. The sequence goes on along the minus strand of NW_005354425.1, from coordinate 1,204,515 downwards.
TTTAGCTAAATGCTGAACTCAGAAAGAAAGTGTAATCACAGAAACTTGAGGAATAAAAAAAATATTTTGTAATTTGTGTCCCTTCACACACTCCACCTAAAAAAGCCGTCTTAGTTTAAAAATGGAATTGTCTTCATTCCCAGGTTGAACCCTTTTTTATCAATCTTGCCTTATTTGATGTGAAGAACAATTGTAAGATTTCAGCTGACTTCCACATAGACCTGAATCCCCCTTCTGTTCGTGAAATGCTGTGGGGAACTTCAACTCAACTAACCAGTGATGGAAATGCAAAAAGCTCTTCACCGGAGTCTTTCATTCATGGAATTGCTGAGTCTCAGTTACGCTATGTAAAGCAGGTAAACCATGATCTTTTAGAATAGAATAAGAAACAGATACACCCTCGGGTTATTTCATTGTTTCAGGCCAATGTTATCATGGGCTTTCGTCTCTTGTAAGGTCTGTGTATTGGTGTTTTTCTAGTGACTGTAATTGGAGAGAAAAAACCCAGAAACCAGAAAATAAATATGCTAGTAATACACTTGCGAAGTAACATTTTAATTGGGATCATGATGTGAGTCTCAAAAGTGTTTTGTGACATGGACTGCAGATCACATAGACACACACACACACACACACACAGACAGACATACATGCACGCATGCACACATGCATACCCATGTGCATACTTCTGAGCAAGGCAATAGGTGCCTGCGAGGCTTGTTTCTTTGAAGAAACAGTGACCTTACATTGACCTCCCATCTCTAATTCCTATTTCCATTATGAGTAGATAGTTTTAATGGAGCATAAAGGCTCTTTATACAAGGAGTTCTGGTTGAAAAGCAATGGGAGGGAACTGCTGTGTCACAACTGTAATGCTACTCTCTTCTGTCCTATGTGGTGCAAAGCATTTCCTTTAGAAAGAGCCTAATGATTCCCTGGCATTTTGACCTCTGACCAGAGTGGCAGCTATAAGAGGTTAGGCAGAGCAGAACTGATTGCCTTCTAGACTTTTGCAACTGAAAGGAAACTATAGAGTGAGGCAAAGAATTAGAGTAGGAAGAACAAAGCAGCTCTCATTGTAAGGAGATTTATTTTTCCCAAAATAAAAATGTTCTTATTTTCTGATTATAAAGATATACACATTATCGTATAGAAAATTCAAACAATACAAAAAGTATAAAGAAGAAAGTAAAAATCACCAGCCATAGATGGTAATTATTAACATTTTGGCAAACATTTTTCTAGGCAGCTCTGTTGTATGTATGTGTAAACACATACAGTTTGTATAAGACTATACATGTGTATCATGTTCATGCTGTTTTATACCTACTGTATTCATTTAACATGGTTATCATTCTTTATCAACATTTTTAGATAGTCACATTCTTAAAGGCTAATATGATATTCCATTGATTTAATTAATTAGAATATTTATAATTTTTGGATATAATAAATAGCACTGCATTGAACATCCTTGTGTGTACATGTTAGCTCATTTTTTGAATTATCTCCTTAGAATAAAGTCCCAGCTTTGGAGTTTTGAGGGTCAACGTTTATGCTCATTGGTACAGACTGCTAAATGGCAGGGGAAGACTTTACATGTGATGTCACTACCCTCTTTAGGCTACAGATCTTTGGTAGCTTTTCCCTGCATTGTCCATTACCCCTTGTTCCCTTACGGCCCCTTCGTTTGTTACTCAGACTATAGTTGTCTCATATGTGTACATTCCACAAAACGGCCTATGCTTCTAAAAGAGAGATTGAGCAGGTTCCGTGGGATAAATATTTGAGAACTTGCTATTGAATTGTATGTTTAAAATTTCCCACATGATATCAAATAAGTCCTTTTAAACCAACGATGTGTTTACTGTATTACTTCAATGTACTTAGTTGTGTGTTCAATGCAAGAAGTTCAAATTGTGCTTCCAGGTGTCATCCCACTTGTAATCTAAGTCAGGAATAAAACCAGCATGTTTTGAATATCTCCTGTGTGCCAGAATTTTCCACTGGTGTCTCATGGAATCATCATACTCTCCTGAAATAGTATAATTATTGCTGTTTTGCAGACGAGGGAACTGCAATTCAGGGAGGTTAAGTAAGCTGTCCACCATTACAGAGCCAGTAGTGTTACCAGCAGGATTTGAACCTAGGCCTGTTTGAAAGACCTCAATCAGCAATGTTAGGCAGAATGCAATTAAGTGCTGAGGTATACAGCATAATGGTAGTAGAAGAGTTTAGAATGTGAGGAGGGGTCAGTCGTCAGGAGTTCACTTAGAAGAGTCCACAGAAGATGAGGGGCTTGAGAGAGACCTCAAAGGAATAGATGAGAGCTGGGCAGGTGAGAATAATGGGCAGTGGCCTCAAAGGACTTTATCATTTTGAACCCTCTCTCAGATCAGCTGAAGACACCAGGAAATGGTCATTTACTTCAAAGAGTTGAACCTTTTATTTGGAAGAAGTCTTTTTTTTAACTTCTTCCCATTTAGGACGCGGAAACAGTACTATGTAAGAGAGACTTAGTGTTAGCCGATCTCAGCTCAACCACTTTCCAGCAATAACAACAATTCAAGCACTTACTATTGCTGATCTATTTCTCTAGGTATTTATCTGTATGAAGTCATTTAATTCTCACAACACCCCGGTAAAGTAGCTAGGTACTGTTACTATCCCCATTTTGTAGATGAGGAAACTGAGCACGGAATAGTCAAGTGGCTTGCCCAAGGTCACAGAGCGAATAAGATGAGGAAATAGGACGTGAACCTAGGTCTAGCAGGCTCCCTAAGAAGCCCATAGTTTGACCCCTATACTGTACTGCTTTCATGTCACCCTAGAGAGAAGAAAGCAGCCCATTTCTCCAGCACTCCCAGGAAGGGCTGATGGTAGACTATTCCCTTCCAGCAAGGCTATTCAAGTAGCAGCATTATCTATGGGGACAGGCGGCTTCCAGGGTTTGGTGGATGTTGGGTGTTTTGGGACCATTCTAGGCTCTCCCCACCTGCTCCTTAGGATCTTTCTCTCCTGTGGCTTCCTGAGGAGCCACGGGGTGATCACAGGAAATGGAGGAAGTTGGCTCCATCCAGTAGTTTTGCTTCCCTGACACCAAACAGCTACTGTGAGCAGTCACTTTACTCTCAGCCTCCTGGCAGTTTCTTCCCAGATACCCTGGTAGAGCTCAATGCTCCATGTCCCCCAAGGTTGAGTTGGGGTTGTGGGGGAGCTGCTGACTCTTGGGGGTTGCCTACCTGTGGCTCTAGGCTCCCTCTTAGAGGGTAGCAGTTGTTGGATTGGTGAAAGGGTACAGAGCTACCCCCCCACTACTGCATGTCTTGCCATGCCTTAGGGGGCTATGTAAGTGATGGGGATTGGGGACCTGCCTTATTCTTTTGAGGGAGAGAACATTGAAATGAGTAACAGTTACCCTGTGCTGGGGGGGGGGGCGCAGTCTATACCTCCTTAGTGGGAAAGGAGGGCTGGACCAGAGGCCTTGTCCTAAAGGGCAGACTCCTAGCCCATGTGGGCTTCCTGGACTGTCTCTGGCTATCCTTCTGTGTTTGGGGATGGCAAGGCTAGAAGCTAATTGGACCAAAGGCAGAACAGCTCCAGAGAGTATCCCCCTGTACTGGAATCCCTGGTCAGTTAAAAAGTGAGCATCTTTGTGCCTCAGCATCCTCATCTGTCAACTGGAGGTAACGTTAGTACCTGCGTCCCAGGGCTGCTGAGAGGGTCAGACAAGGCAGGCCATCTTGGAGAGCACTCAGCGCTGGACCAGGCCCATTGTGTTTGCTCAGTACCATGTGGCTGCTAGTAGGGGCAGCAGTAATAGTGATCACAGATAAACGAGTAAAAGCAGCTTGCTCTTCTTATCAATTGTCAAGTCATTTCAGATCATAATACTCCTAACTGGCATCGTCAGTGTGGGGAAATGCTGAGAGTACAGGGAATGGGGAACTAAAGGTACTCAGTGGATGTTAGCTACAGCAGTAATCGGTATTACTGTTCTCATCCAGCCTCATTGCATGATACATTGGCTGCAGGGACCCCGAGGTTGAGAGGCAGTATAGCATGGGTTGTATAGTCTGGAAGCTCTGGCTACAGTCTTTTTTGCCCCTTTACTTGCTGCATAAACCTCAATTTCTTAATCTTTAAAATATGTATTATCGCCCAGCCAGCATGGCTCAGTGGTTGAGTGTCGACCTATGAACCAGGAAGTCACAGTTCGATTCCAGGTCAGGGCACATGCCCAGGTTGCAAGCTCTAGCCCCAGTAGGAGATGTGCAGGAGGCAGCCAATCAATGACTCTCACCATTGATGTTTCTCTCTCTCTCCCTTCCTCTCTTAAGTCAATAAAATATATTTTAAAAACTATGTACATCATAGTGCCTGCTTTAAGGGTTTTTATGAAGACTGAGATAATGCACGAAAACCATCTAGCACAGTTACGTGACAATTGGTACGCATGAAATTACATTTGAGGCGAAATTACATTTGAGGCAGTCTGCCAGCCGCATCCCACAGTTCGAGCAGCGTGTTCCTGGCAGTAGTAGAAATCCAATTCTGTGACCTTGAGTGGCTTTGGGCCACTCTAGTAATAACCAGGTACCAATGTGCATGACTTCATTTAATCCATACGAGTCATGGATTCAGTAGCTAGTACTATCATCATCCCTATTTCATAGATGAGAACCCTGAGACGTGGAGAGGATCTGACTTGCCTAAACCCCGTAAATGGTGGACCCAGAATTTGAGCCCAGGAAATTGTGCTTCCGAGCAGTTTTTAACCACTTCATTCCATGCTTGTTGCTTGGGAATTCAAAACTGTATTAGCCATTAACCTGGGATCCTTACAAGCTTTTGGAGAATGGAAGGGATTACTTAGTGCCTTGCACTCATTTTTCTTTTCTGCTTTGTCTACCTCAGAGGGTTCTATCTGGAACAAATGAGATAATGTGTCTGAAATGCTTTGAAAACTGGAAAGCACTATCTTAACACAGTTGGTAACACACCAAGTAGAAAAACAAAACTTGGTAGAGTCCCAATGATGGATTTTTCCACTTGAATTCCTTTGTGTGATGCTCCTTTAAACAACAGACATAATCAACTAACAGGCTGTTTGGAAGGCATTATATTTGGAAAGAGCTGAGCTGGACAGGGTATATGGTTGTTCCACATGCATTCAGAGAAAACTTCTGTATCTTTGGTTGCATCTACCTTAGTACCCTTAAGTAAAGCGCACAGGAACAAAATGAGGTTTGGATCCTGTGTCCCCTACCTTTACAGTGAAAGCCCCAGAGCTCTTTACCTGTCACAAAGGAATACTTTCTGTAAGATGATTTAGTTTTTACGTTATGCAGTTTGAAAACTGTTACACAGACCAATACCGTATTTTCTTCCTCTTAGCTGCTGTCAGTATTACTTGTGACTGAATTACTCTGGAGTCACATGCAACCACATTTAAAAATGCTTATCCAGCCCTAGCCGGTTTGGCTCAGTGGATAGAGCATTGGCTCAAGGGCTGAAGGGCCACAGGTTTGATTCCTGTCATGAGCAGGTACCTTGGTAGTAAGTTGGATCCCTGGCCCTGGTCGGGGCACGTGCCCTGATCGGGGCATGTGTGGGAGGCAACCAATTGATGTGTCTCTCTCACATTGATGTTTCTTTCTTTCTGTCTCTCCCCCTCCCTTTCACTCTCTCTAAAAATCAATGGGAAAATATCCTTGGGTGAAGATTAACAAAAAATAAAAATACTTATCCAGTTTTATTTGAGAAATGCACAGTATTTTAGCATATGCCGATTAAGCCAAACAATATACATTGTATTAATGAGATCCAACAATGCACCTTGCAAACACAGCTAAACACAAGAAGCTAAGCAGCAAGTGTGACCACCTGCACTTTCAAGACTACTAGATGTGAAATTGGTGACAAAATAGAAAATCCATTTGGAAGGAACATTGGGATCTTGGGAAACGGTTTGAAAGGAACTGTTATCTATTTCCATCATGCCAGACATGAGTCTATGTTGACTACCAACATTCTATGGTAAATGCACTGCATGGAATCCTTAATCAACAACTGTATGTACGAGATTACATAAAAACTAATGGATGTCATTTTTTTCCGTAGGGAATTTTCTCAGTGACGATTCCACATCCTGAAATTCTTCTAGTTGCGCGAATTGAAAAGGTGCTCCAGGGCAACATTGCGCACTGTGCAGAACCCTACATCAAAAATTCAGACCCAGCAAAGGTATTTATAAAGATCATCTGTGAACATTTCAGCTTAATGTAGAACTTGCCTTTTATTGATATTCTAAATGGGACTGTCAATGACACCCCAAAAACTTAGACTCAGCATGCAGTATACTGTGAAAATATTGTATACTAGGCTAGGTGACTATGCATGCTAAAGCTTGAACGTGACGTTTTTCCCCTTTCCATTTATGTTCTGTTTACATGACAATCTGATTTCTGCTAGCTTATCAAAATAAGAGCTAAAGGTTTTTCAGCAACATCTGTTCATTGACACTGTATCCTTGGCAATAGCCACTTTTTTTTAAGCCCAGCCCTAGAATATCAGAGGTGGGATGGTAAAGATGATCCGTTTCTGTAGTTCCCCAAAGCCAGTCTGTACTCAAATTTACTCCTGTATGAAGATGACAGGAGAAAAGAAAAAAGAGATAGTGAGCGGTTCATGAAGCTAAATGTATTCAATTCAAAGGGCTGTTTTTTATTCTGAGGTTTTTGCCCTTGCCATTTTGTAATCATTCCTCCTATCTATCCTTCATGAAATGTTGGTATATTAAATGGTAGGGATTTTTACTGTTTCTTGTATTTAAATGGCAACATTGAAAGTCAGCAACCCATATAATTATCTAAATTTCTGGACCCTGACATCTAAACTTAGGGAAATTATTGATTGAATCCTCTGTTCTCATTTTGTAAATGAGAAAACTGAGGCCCAGAGAGGGAATGTATTTGTGGCACAGTTCATTAGCAGCTCTCCAGCTACTGAGTATTTATGAAGAGTCCATCTGTTCTACGTGGCATTTACTTGTGTATTCGAGCAGTGTTTATGAAGTGGAAGATGCTGAGGACACATGTGACTAATTTGTGAAGAAAAAAAAGGTCTCGATATAGATAACAGCTTCTAGCATCTCTATCCCTGACGATAAGTGTGTAGCCAGCATTTCACAGCCCATTGATATTCTATAGGCAGATAATATCCTTTGTTATCTCCCAGTGCCTCTGCATATAGCGGCTCCTGCCCATGCAAAACTAATTGTATTGACTCTTGGTCACTTGCCTTTTAGCTTGGGAGTAAAAAGGTCAACTATATCCATTTCTTCCAAGAATGTCCAGTGTCTATCTGCTCTTGTGTGAAAAGAAATACACATTTAAACTGCTTAAAAATTTCCCAGTGGGAGTCTGGTCCAAAATGTGCCCTACATCTTATTTGTCTGTCTTCAGATATCTTGATGAAGATCTGTCAATGGAAAAATACAAAACCTTTAAGAAATACTGCTTTGGTCTTGGAAAGTGTGTAGCTGATGCACGTTGTGTTGTATTTGTGGCTATTTGAATAAATTTTTTTCTAAATTTTGGTATTTTATATTAGATAAATTGGGGACATTATTTTGGGGAGAATCCCTGGTAGTTTGAACAAATATGAGCCTATCTTCTTATTTCTGACCTTAGACAGCCCAGAAGGTGCACAGAACAGCCAAGCAAGTGTGCAGCCGCCTTGGACAATACAGAATGCCCTTTGCCTGGGCTGCCAGGTGTGTACATATGTAATCCGGACCCTTCTCATCACACTCATATGTGAACTTGAGGGATGTTGTTTTTGCTAGCAGCAGTCAGCAGTTTGTTTCTGACAAACCAGTTATAGTTTGCCAGTTATACTTTGGGGCACCTGGGATGTGCCCTAGTCCCTTTGGGTCCTATAACAAATTACCTGCTTAAACAACAAATATTTAAGCCAAAGGTTTATGCCTTAAACAACAAACATTTATTTCTCACCATTCTGGAGGCTGGATTTCGTAAGATCAGAATGCCAGCATGGTCAGGTTCTGGTGAGATTCTCTTCCAGGTTAGAGACAGCTGACTGTTTTGTGTCCTCACAGTGCAGAAAGGGGGCAGGCAAGCTCTCTGGTCTGTTCTTACAGGGGCACTAATCCCATTCATGAGGGTTCCACCCTCATGACCTAATCACCCCAAAGATACCACCTCCTAATATAATCATCTTGGGGATTAGACTTCAACATATGAACTTGGGGTGTGTGTGTGATACAAACATTCAGTCCATAACAGGATATAAGAATTCTTTGTCTTAGAATTTGCTGTACATCAAAGACCCTTTAATTTCTTCATATGTCTTGCTTTTGGGAAATTTTCTTTGGCTTGGATTACTGATTTCACTGACACCACTTAATTATATTGTGCTTTAAAGCAGAGCTAATTTCCTTAAGTGATGGCATTTTTTTTCCAGAAAACCAGAAATTATTGTAAATGAAGTACGGTATGTGCACTATTTCAGAGTTGACTGGGTTTATGCTTTGAAAAACTAGCATAGAATAATTCTGGAAAACATACCAAAAATGAGAAGGCAAAAAATGCAGTTGTTAAGTGCAAGTCTGTAATTAATAGTTTTTTTTTTTTTTTGCTTTCTAATGACTAATTCGGTAAACTCTTTAGAGGTAGTGTGTGTATTTATTTGGAAATGTGTTATCTATACCAGCAGTCGCCAACCAGTGGTCCATGAGGTCCGAAAGGTTGGCGACTGCTGATCTATACCACGTCCTATGGTAGATTTACATGCCCCCCCCCCCCAATATTGGAAGTCTACATACATTGATGACTTAAAATGTGTTTCTTGCTTATGCCACCTTTGAAGTGCAGGTTCATTGGCTTGTTTGTGGTACAGCCTGTACAACAACTCACTAGAACTGGGGAAAGGGCACCATGTTCTGAATAATTCAATCAATTATGTTCCATGTGTGCTGGGAGTAGCAAAAGAGTAGGAGACTCTAAGTTAATGAACTCTTCTGTCACTGTTTATAATCATTTAGTTTTTTGGGAAGGTCCCAAAATGCATTGTATGTTGGTAGATGAAAAGGCACATTGTCCTTGTTTTACAGAATGATTAAAAAATGATAGCCAAGGATAGGTGAATGGCAAAGAGTAGGGGAGGATAGTATAGTTAGGCATTATATAAGGTGAAATATGACTTTGTAAACATAAGCATCCTTAGTGATGCCCCAGCCTGAAAAGTCAATTGCTGTTGCTGCTGTTATTATTTATACTTATCGAGTGCTAACTCTGTATGAGGCAGTGGTCTAAGTGATTAGTTTACATTTTCTTAAGAGGTGGATACTGTTATCCCCTTAGAGATGAGAATGTTGAGGCACAAAAGTAAAACAAAGTTTCTGCCCAAGTTTACACAGAATGTGTGTTAGCAGGGATTGGAATCCATGGCTCCTGACTTCAAAGCCACTGTTGCACACTGCGCCCCCTTCAGGCCATAGCAGTAGCTGCTTCATGCTGTTTTGCCAATAGAAAAATTAATTTTAAAATCTTCAAAGTTAGAAGCTTTGATCCCCAGTTCTGATGAGGAATTATGCTATTTCTCCTTCCTAAATTATTTTGGTTGTCAGTAGTAGCAGGAACTCACTCTACAGGCCTGGCTGGGGTATTTAAAAGATGTATGATAAAAGCCTTTGTTTACTGAAAATAAAGGATGTATGCTTAGAAGTAGGAACAGTGGTTAATGCCTATGACCACATCTTCAGAGGCTCTGCCTGGGAAACTATGTTTCTGGCTATAGCTACTCCAGTGTGTTGGATACTTGTACATCACTTCCCATTTTTTTTGCAGTAAAATACCTGTTTAAACATGGGATAGGGGTAGGAGAGGAAATAATCAAATTCATATTGGAAATTCTACATATATATTATAAACTCTATATAAATTGATCTTAAAGATCTAGTTTATGTTCTGTCAACTTTGAGATATCCTTTACCTTTGGTGAAAATGTACACATTTTATATGTCCAACTTGATGAATTTTCACAAATGTATATAGTCATGTAACTACCACCCCAACTAAAATAGAGAACTTGTCAGTCACTCCAGAAAGTTTCCACACCTTTCTGTCTAATCAGCCATCCCACCCCTACCCAGGCAACCAGCAATCTGATTATCACTATAGATGACTGATCTATTCTAGAACTTCATGTAAGTGGAATCATGCAATATGTACCCTTTTATTTTGTTGTTTCTGTTCAGTCTGTTTCTGAAATTCATTCATATTATTGTATGTTTCAATTGTTCATTTTGAGTAGTAGTTCATTGTATGAATATACCACAATTTGCTTATCCAGTCACGTTTTTTTCTCTCTTTATTGATTAAGGTATTACATATGTGTCCTTATGTGCATACAAGCCTTTAGTTGATCTCTCCCCCTTACCCCCACCCTCCCCTACCTTCCCTCTGAGGTTTGACGGTCTGATCGATGCTTCTCTGATTAATATCTAGATTGTTTCCAGTTTGTGGCTATAACAAATAAATCTGCTGTGAACATTCATGTACTATGTGGAAATAAATATGCTTATATGCTTAGGGGTAGAATTGTAGAATCATAGGGAGGGTGCATGCTTAACTTCCTGAGAAACTGCCAAACTATTTTCCAAACTAGTTTCACAATTTTATACTACTAGCCCTAATTTTGTTATTTATCAATCCTATAAAAAAATTAAAAGCCTTTTTTGTTGCTATTTAGACCCATTTTCAAAGATGCTCAAGGCTCTCTGGACCTGGACGGGAGATTTTCTCCTTTGTATAAACAAGACAGTAGTAAGCTTTCAAATGAAGACATTCTCAAGTTGCTCTCAGAGTACAAGAAGTAAGTGTGTGGAATTACTGCAGTAAATCAATATAATAGAATTTTAATTTCTTAAAATGATGAATGTGAGTCACATACAGGATGGGGCAAAAGTAGGTTTATAGTTGTTTGCATGGAAAATAATACAATAATAAATAGTAAAAGAATAATCTGTTTTGTGTACTCAGCAATTATAAACCTACTTTTGCCCCACCCTCTTTGGGAGAAACTGAATGCTTCAAAATTTTAAGTTTGGATACATGGTAACCAGTCCATTTAGTAATCATAATTTTTAAGTATAAAATATTCTTATTTTACACGTAGGCCAGAGAAGACCAAATTGCAGATTATTCCTGGGCAGCTGAACATCACAGTAGAATGTGTTCCTGTGGATTTATCAAGTAAGAACTCATGTATTGCAAATAAACCTTAATGAATATGTTTGAATCTTAGATTTTTACCTTTTCTATATTTTTCTTGAGGTTTACATGGTTTATTTGTTTCCTGGGGCTGCTGTAAGAAAGTATTACAAACTGGGTGGCTTAAGATGACAGAATTTTTTTTTCTCATGGTTCTGGAGGCTAGAAGTCAAAATCAAGGTGTCAGCAGGTCTATGCTCCCACTGAATGCTCTCACTGATGCTCTAAGGAAGAATCATTCCTTGCCTCTTCCTGGCTTCTACTGGCTCCGGGCAATCCTTGGCAGCCTCAGCTTGTAGCTGCATCACTTCTTTCTCTACCTCTACAATCACATGGCCATCTTCCCTCTTCTAAGCACACCAGTCGTTAGATTTAGGGCCCACCCTAATCTAGTATGACCTCATCTTAATTAATTACATCTTGCAAAGACTTTATTTACAAAGAAGGTTGCATTCTGAGGTTCTGGTGGACATGAATTTGGGGGGAGGGTGGGACACTAATTCAACCCAGTACACATGGTGAATAGTTACAGAAAGTTGATTGTATAAGATGCTGTTTCATATATAATATATGCTGTTGTGAGTGTGCCCCAGTCACTTTCTGCTGCCTTTTCCCAAGGATAACTTTCATCAACTAAGGGATCAAAAGGAGATGTTCTTTTCTTCTCTACAGATAGGAGTCTAAAATCTCAGGAGAAAATAAACAGAAGACACAAAAGACACTTTGCAGGAAATAAAATTAAGTGGCTAGTAAATATTTGCAAATGTTCAATCTTAATAATAATGCCACTAATGCAAATTAAAACAGCTTTTGCTCATCTATCAAACTTACAAAAAAATGTTTAAAGTGCAGCCGTCTGATGCTGGCTTAGTTTTGGCCAAACACCATCACCTATCATGAGTAGGAGCACAATTTGGCAATAGATACCCATAGAAGTCCATAACTAAGGCATTCTAACTGAGATTCTATCTGTCCATTTACTCACTGAATAAGGATTTATTCAGTAAACATTTATTGAATACCTACTAGTTGCTTTAAAATTATGGAGGTTAAAGTCTAGAAGGAGTGACAGACAATTCATAGGAAAACAAATAAGTGACTAATTTCAGTCTGTGATTGGGATGGGCTGCTTTAAAAAGGATGGCCAAAGAAGGCCTATCATGTGGCCCAACCAGCATGCAGTGGTGGGGACTCTACAGTCCCCACTGTGGGCATTGCATATGAAAAGACCTTGCAGTGGGAAAAGCTTGGTTTATATGAACAGAAAGGAAGCCAGTGTGGTTCTAGTGTGGCGTGTAATGGGAACAAGGGGGACATAAGATGAAATTGGAAGAGTGAAAAGCGTCACATCATGCAGGGAATTGTATAGACCATGATAACTTCTTAAAAGATTAGATTTTAGCCCTAGCCATTTTGGCTCAGTGGATAGAATGTCAGCCTACGAACTGAAGGGCCCCAGGTTGGATTCTGGTCAAGGGCATGTACCTCCATTGCAGGCTGATCCCAGTGCCCCGACCACGGCCACATGTGGGAAGCAACCAATTGATGTGTCTCTCTCACATCGATGTTTCTCTCTCCCTGTCTCTCCCCCTCCCTTCGACACTCTATAAAAATCAATGGAAAAGTGTCCTCAGGTAAGGATTAACAAACACACAAAAAAAGATTGGATTTTATTCCAAGTGCAATGAAAAGTCACGAAAGGATTGTAAGTAGAGGAGTAGCAATTTACATTTTAAAACATCTAAGAGTACAGTGGTTTATTTTTCCTATAGAAGTAATATAAAATGTAGGCAGTTTCTGCATATTTTCTTTGCAGCATTGTTTATATTGGGAGAAAATTGGAAACAACCAGAGTCCAACACTGTCAGATAGGGTAAGGCAATTATTGGTACTACGATGTCATGAAACTTTATGCAACCATGAAAAATGATGTTTATAAAGAGTTTGTGAAGTAAGACATAGATAGAATGCCCCCAAAGAGGATAAAGTTCTTCATATATAGTAAATTTTTTGTATTATTATTATTATTGTTATTATTATTATTATTATATAAAACATGCATAGAAAGAAGACTAGAAGAAAATATGCCAAAATATTAACAGTAGTTATCTCTGGGTCGTGGAATGATCACTTGTGTCTGTGTACCTTTACTCCAGATATTTCATTATAAGTATTGCTATAATAATCAGAGAAAAACAACCCCCCCAAATACTGTGTCCCCAGGTCCAACTCTCGCTGGATCTTCCTTCTCCATCAATATGAGTCTGCAGCAAGGACAAGCAGTCATAGAGCCCTTAAATATATCAATAACCTTTAGTACAGTGGCTACTTCAATACTAGTAAACTCTGCTGCTACACTTTTCATGCTCAGGAGTATTGCATTTATTTTTGGTAACACATCATAAAATCTGTAGTTTCAAAAGGCTTCCATTATTTCTTAGGTGAAAATTTGCACCTGCACCAAGTTAACTTTTTAAAAGTGCCTGGCCATGAGCTAATTGGAGGCATAAATTTACTGTTATTTCCCTGATACCAATAAAAATTTGCAGTGAAAGCGAAATTGAAGCCCCAGGAGGAAAAGTGTAATGGATTTCTTTGTAGAGATTAAATTTGTCAAAATTATGATGTGTTATATTTGGCAAATCAGTCTACTGTACATTGAGAATGAAATAGCAATCCATGTCTAGCTTGAAGGGTTCCACTGAAACCATCATCAGGCTACTCCAGCTTTTATTTTGGGATTCTTAAAGTGGTTGTATGACTTTTTGTCACTCACTGAGAAATCTGTTTTTGAAATCACTCTTTGAGCCCTGGCCAGTGTGGCTCAGCTGGTTGAGCGTTATCCCATGTACCGAAAGGTCACTGGTTTGATTCCCGGTCAGGACACATACTCAGGTTTCGGGATTGATCCCTGAGGTGCATAGAGGAGGCAACCAATTGATGTTTCTCTCTCACATCCATGTTTCTTTCCCTTTCTCCCCCCTCTCCCTCCTTCTCTCTCTAAAATAAATAAAAAAATTCTTTGTAATACTTTAAGCAATAAAACAAAATTTTAAAAAAATGAAAAAAATAATATTACAAAAATCACTTTGTGATTTAAAAAATCACTTTGTGAACACAATCAATGTATATTTTTATAAATGGAGGAATGTGTCAATGATTTTTAAATTGTATTGTCTTTACCTGTTTATTTCTTTTTGGTTATAGATTGTATTACTTCTTCATATGTGCCCCTGAAGCCTTTCGAAAAAAATTGTCAAAATATTACTGTGGAGGTTGAAGAGTTTGTTCCAGAAATGACAAAATATTGTTATCCATTTACCATTTACAAAAACCATCTGTATGTATATCCCTTGCAATTAAAATACGATAGCCAGAAAACATTTGCCAAGGTAAACAGTGCAAACTATACATTTTGGGGTATAAAATGTTATTTATAATCTTCTCATTCTGTGACTCATTTGGAGTGATTAATCATTTTAGGCAAGGAACATTGCGGTCTGCGTGGAATTCCGGGATTCAGATGAAAGTGATGCCAAAGCTCTAAAGGTTTGTTTATGATACTGACGAGCACTTTCGGTAGAGATAGAGATTTTGATGCTTGGTAGTTCCATACGCTAAGTTTAATTTGTTTCAATGTCAAAAAGAAAGTGTACTGAATTGATAAATGTAATACTGTCTTTTCTACTGTTACATATGAACCATAAGCACTAGTTAAACATTAAGAAATAACAAAATGAGGTAGGAGCTTTAAAAATTGTTAAGCTTCATATACCAGATTTTTGCCTTTGCTCCACTTTGATTTTCGCGTTCTCTGATGCCCAAGAACAAGGTCATTTTCTCCTTTCACCAGACAGTTATAATGGTACTATCAGGGGAGTATAAACTCCTTTGGTTTTGAAACCTGACCGGGCTTTGAGCTGACAGAAGCACAGCATGACTGCTTTGATCTGAGATAGACATCCACTCTGTGACTGGCCAAATGGTGCCTCCAAACTTGGATTAGTGATCTATGAAAAGCAGCATCTCAGTATTATCTGATACGGCAATCCTTAAGTACCTGTGACTTCACAGTGCTCTTACGTTTTCACTCTTTATAGCTGGTTTTCACTTTTTGCTCTTTAGCCCATTAATCAGAGGCCTGAAAGAGAAGGTGGAACATTTACTCATCGCAAAGTGTTTATCTAGCTCTCCATTTCTCTCGCTTGAGCCTAAATCAGACAGATGGATGGCTAGTCGTCCACTCAAACCACCTAGGGAAAGAGGCTGGAATGCCCCCTAACTAAATCGTTGAGTGTTTTATAGCCCCCACCTTTGAAAACAGATTTATTTTTCATAGAAAAGCCTAAGTTAAATTAAGGCTGGCTCAAATTAAGCCTGTTTATTCTGGTTCTCCCTTCAATGGAGATGAGAAAAACTGTTCCTTTCCCCCCCATGCAATCTCCTTTTGTGTACTTAAAGATTCTTAGGTTACCTCTCAGCAGTTCCTGCAAATTGCCTTCATAACCATATTTAAGGAGAGCTGGCTCTGTACTCACATAGAGTCTCAATTTCATTTCTTAGCCGGCCTAAAGGCTGGCTCTGAAGTAACAGAGGCAATTAATACCTTGGCATGCTGACTCCATATTCATCATTGAACTTATTAGGCCTATGGAAGTGAAAAACTCACACTAGAAATGAAATCGGATCTTTCCATGGAACCATAGAAAGCCTTACATGTATTTTATTGGTATAACACCGTGGTCGGCAAACTGCGGCTCTCGAGCCACATGCGGCTCTTTGGCCCCTTGAGTGTGGCTCTTCCTAAGCCTTGGGAGTACCCTAATTAAGTTAATAACAATGTACCTACCTATATAGTTTAAGTTTAAAAAATTTGGCTCTCAAAAGAAATTTCAATCGTACTGTTGATATTTGGCTCTGTTGACTAATGAGTTTGCCGACCACTGGTATAACAGAAATCCAGTGACTTTTAAAATGTGGCTCGTAAAGTTATAGAACAGTAAGTTGTCTGTAGCTTAATTTTTAATTCCTTTAGGTTAGGAATGTGTCTGCTGGGTTTTTTTTTAAAATATATTTTTGATGATTTTAGAGAGAGGAAAGGAGAAAAATAGAAACATCAGTGAGAGAGAATCATTGATCGGCTGCCTCCTGCACGCTCCTCATTGGGGATCGAGCCCACAACCTGGGCATGTGCCCTGACTGGGAATCGAACCATGACTCCCTGGTTCATGGTCCGATGCTCAACCACTGAGTCACACGGGCCGGGCTGTTTGTTTGTTTGTTTTTAACTCTTCATGTTGCCCACTGTACAACAAGCATTCAACAAATGTTAGTGACTGGCTGAGTGGGAACTTCTCATGTTAAGAAATGCAAAAAGCATGAGAGAAGTTTTCCAGGATAGGATTGAGAGTGTTTTCCTCCCAGATGAGTAGCTGTGTTCAACTTCTTACTGGCAACGAGTTTGGAATTGCATTTCTTTGATGGCCAGAAATTCAGAAGCATTTATGTAGCCAAGTTAGGTGAAGTCCTGGGTGAAGTCTGGAGTGACTGTAAATGACTCGGAATTTATAAGCCCATGGTGAGAGCCCAGTGGGCTTGGCCATGGCCTTGTGCTCACAGATGCTTCTAACTGTATGTGGTTCCATAGCATCATGTTTGGAGACCTGCACTGAGAGTGGTGACTCTGTTTCTTCTTTTGCAGTGTATTTATGGAAAACCTGCAGGATCTGTTTTTACCACAAATGCTTACGCTGTTGTTTCACATCACAACCAAAATCCAGAGTTCTATGATGAGGTAAAATTTCATTATTTTGATGTTTATAAAACACAGTGGTTACTCTTCTTTTTCTCTTTCAGTTGTTTTCATCATGTTATCTGTACTTTTAATCCCTTGAATGTTTCATCCCTTGAAAATGAAAAATGTTACATCAAAACAAAGGACCATTGCCTGCTTGGTGCCCTTTGATAACAGGGGAAGATTTGCCCAGAAATTGAAGGGCTCTGGCGTGACGTAACAATGTAGGAAACAAACACCAGACTGGGACTAGGTTTCTAGCCCTAGCTTTGCCATCAACTGGCTCTGTGACTTGAGCAAGTCACTTCCCCTTTCTGAGTCTCCATTTCCCCTTAGCTTTAAAATAAGAAATTCAGAAGAGGTTCTTTTGAGGCTGTTCTAGCTTTTTCTTCCTGTTCTGCATAGGAGGGTGCAGCCTCTCTGTAAATGAAATGCTTTGAGAGACAGAAGTATGGCTGGGCCACCAGAATCCCACTGGCTGTACCACATGCTTCTGCAGTGCTGAGTGGCATGGTCTCCCTGTCACTGCACTCCCTTCTGCAGACCCTGTCTCTGCCTCTATTTCTTCCCATGTCTCTGTCTCTATGACTATGTATTCCCCGCTGGCTCTCTTTGTGTCTCTGTCACAGCCTCGTCTAGTCCGTATGTATCTGGCTTATCCAAATCTACAGACTGCTTTTTTTTTTCTTCTTTAAAAGTCTGTATTTTGGAAGTATTACATAGGTCCTTCTTTTTCCCCCATTAACCTCTTCAGCCCAACTCTTATACTGCATTACCTCAAAGAAGAGAATTTTCATCTACTTTCTTCCATTACTGTATGCTTAGATAAGCAAAAACAAATTATACAACCCATTGTCTGTATCCACAGGTTATTTGTATATGCATACAAGTTCATTGGTTGATCTCTTTCCACCCACCTTCCCCTGCCTTCCTACATGTCTGTCTCCATGGCACCTTTATGTAAATCCCAGGCCAGAAGCTCTGCTGTTTCTGCTTCTCAGGCCTCATATCGCCATTCCTGGCTTTGTGTGAAACCATCCCCCCTGCTGTCACGATGTCCCCAGGTCTGCTTGTTGTCACATGGAGGCCTTGTACCCCAGTCTTGGACCCCACTCATCCCTTACTCTGTCCAGTGCCCCTAGTCTCATGGGGGATGGGGAGAAGGATAGTGACCTTTCGTTCTTCAACTCAGGGAAGGAGTATGGCCATATTTATGTACAGCAGAGCATGAGATAACCAGATGGTTGGGATGATGCAAATAGGCACATTCTGTGGAGAAATATACCTACAACAGAAATTAGTTATAACACCGGAACCATGCCTTGTGTGAATGATAATTAGGCCAGATGTCCCTCACCGAGCTGTTGAACATGCCCCCCTCTATAGTCAACGCCAGTCACTACAGAAAACTTGATAATGTAGAAAGCAATCCATATTATCTTTAGCCAGAACTAAACAGGCTTTATAATTATTCACTATACATTTACCAAGAGAAAAAGAGAGAGAGATGGGGGGAGAGGGAGAGAGAAGCGGGAAGAGGGAGAGAGAAAGTGAGAGGAAGAGTGTTTGCATGCATTTCTGTGTAGGTACATGCATGTGTGTTAAGTCAATGAAATTTATAGTTTGTCTCACATACTTCCAAGAGCATTACCAACATGGGATTAAATTTATGTCAGCCATGACAAATTTTATTTCTTTATTCATGGATCAAGTTGTATTTTTCTTCTATAGAAATTTATACGAACTATAATTTGTATATACATAATACCAAAGTGACTTTTTATACATTTAATAGCAAAGCTTAATTTTTTTGTGTGCAACAACTTAGAATAAGGTAGCCTTTCAAATTTAGTGTCATTTATGTATTTACTTATGCATGTATTTATTTATTTATTTTTAAGTCCTCATCCAAGGATATTTTTCCTATTGATTTTTCAGAGAGAATGGAAAGGAGGGTGGAGTGAGTTGGCGGAGGGAGAGAGAGACATCAATGTGAGAAGAAATACATCTATTGGTTGCCTCCTGCACATGCTCTGACTGGGGAGGGGGATAGAACCTGCATGTATGTGCAATTGACAGGGAATCAAACCTGTGACCCTTTGGTGAGCAGGCTGATGCTCTAACCACTGAGAAACATGGGTCAGGGCATCAAATTCAGTGCCTATTTTAGATGGATTGTATTTGCTGACTTAGGTTGAGTAACATAGCATCCCGGGGCTATGAAGATGTGGTTTTGATCCATTGTTTTAGAAAATCCTGCTGCAAAGTGGAATCCAGGAGAATCCACTGGACTTCCCTCAAAATGTCAGCCCTCACAACCCAGGAGAATATTGTCTTCAAACTGAAACTGACCAGAAAATCATTTGGAATACACTTAAATGATATCTATTTGACCACTTGGCCTGTCATTTAGAAAAGTTTGACATTGGAAAAGTATGATGGAACAACTGAATGACTGACAGTCCAGCTTGACAATTAAAACAAAATTCTACATGTAATTTTGTCATTTCAGATTAAAATCGAACTTCCTATTCACCTGCATCAAAAACATCATTTGCTTTTCACTTTTTATCATGTAAGTTGTGAAATTAACACGAAGGGAACAACCAAAAAGCAAGACACAGTTGAAACTCCAGGTACGTGTGTGCTTTCAATGTGTCTCTTAGGCTGTTTGAGATGGAATTGTCCAGATTACAACCTCCTTTCATAAAGCTACAGACCACTTCTTTTCCTCACCCAAAAGTCCCATTTCTGAGTTAAAATTTTAATTGGTAGAAGATGAATTATATGTTCACTTTATCATCATTTCTACCAAATGTCCAAATGCTTACCATAAGCAATGTAAGTAATATTGCCCTTCTCAGAGAGAAACACATATTGCTATGCAGTATTTGTAGTATCTCTTTTATGTAGAATAGCCGAGTAACCAAAATTTTCCAGTTCTGCTCACTGAGGAAAAGGGAAGTAAATCTAGAGCTAGGGGCATTTTGGGGCCTGAGGGAGATTGGGGGCTAATTGATAGAACAGATTTGGTGAATTAGAGTAAGTTTGAGTAGTAAAGGCCCCAGTCCTGGTCCCATTCAGCAAGGCTTTAGATCAGTGGTTCCCAAACTTATTTGGCCTACCGCCCCCTTTCCAGAAAAAATATTACTCAGCCCCTGGAAATTAATTTTTTTAAAATTTTAATAGCAGTTACTCATCGCCCCAAATGCACCTGTGGCCATCACCGCCCCCCTGGATCGCTGCAGCGCCCACCGGGGGGCGGTAGCGCCCACTTTGGGAATCACTGCTTTAGATAAACCAATGGGAAGCATCCTTGGGAGAACATAGAAGTCTCTATGATCATGGCCTATGTCACACCCACTATATAAATGTCAGCATGCCTTGTGATTTGGGTTCAAACTAGCCTGGATTAATCTTAAATTCATTCATTTAGTCATTCATTCAGCAAATATGTCTGTGTATTTTTTATGTGTAAGATGTTGTAGTAGGTACTGTGGGTAATACTGTGGAGAGTCAAAGGTAGATCTCATCTAAAGTGAGCATATAATCTTTTTAAAATATAGTTTTATTGATTTCAAAGAGGAAGGGAGAGGGAGAGAGAGAGATAGAAACATCAATGATGAGAGAGAATCACTGATCGGCTGCCTCCTGCAAGTCCCACACTCGGGATCGAGCCCGCAACCTGGGCATGTGCCCTGACCAGGAATCGAACCCTGACCTCCTCGCTCATAGGTTGACACTCAACCACTGAGCCGTGCTGGCTGGGCAAGCATATGATCTTGTAGGGGACATTAGACCTATGTAGACAACTGTGATACAAGATAGAAAGTAGTAGTTACCAGTGGTGCTGTGTGATCTCAGAGAAGAGTGAGTTATTACTTCAGCTAGTGGAGGGACACATGGCTGGGAGTTAGGGAGGGCTTCCAGGAGGCAATGGTGTTTGGGTGAAGCCTTAGGGGCAGGGTAGACTTTGATAATGCAGTGATGACATGAAGGTGGAGGATTCCAGAATAAAGCACCAGCTTATACAGAGGCAGAGTATTGAGGAAAATGGACAGAGAACCATAAGGAGTTCAATACAAACAAAGCACAGGGTACTGGGAGAGGAATCATTGGATGTCAGTTGAAAAGGGGGCGTCAGATTGTGGAAAGCCCTGAATGCCAGGTTGTGGATTTGATTTTATTCTGTCACCAATATGAAAATATTAAAGCATTATAAATATCAGTAAGGGCTGCTTTGCAAGAAATCCATCGGGTAGCAATATAATGGGCAAGGTGAGAAGGAATACCAGTTAGAGGGTATTTCAAGAACCCAGGAAAGAAAGAGGGCATACTGCGGCAGTAGCAAAGGGATGGAGAAAATGAGAATTACAGAATAAGAATATATTGGACCTAGGAAATGAGTGGCTACTGGAGAGGTGACTCAGAGTTAGCACTGCAGTTTCTGGAAAGAAGATACAGTTGACAACATAGGTTTGCATTACACGGGTCCACTTGTACATACTGGATTTTTTTTTCAATTGACCCGCACAGTTCAAAACTGTGTTGTTCAAAGGAAGGCAATTGGGAATTATGTGTGTGGAGGATTGATTTAAGCTGTATGCATATTTCGACTGTGTGGGGGTTGGTGCCAACTGAATTGCCAAGTAACAGAATTGTAGATGGGAATGATGGTTTGGACCAATGTTGAGTTTGACATCTGAGTGATGTCCGGCAGGTGGCAGGACTGAATATTAGGAAGTTTCCTTTGTGGATGGTGTGGTCTTGTTCTGTATCCCCATGGAAATTGCAATTTGTTCAGGGCAGGAACCTTGAGGTTTGAGAAGAAATCTGGCAGAACAATGCGAACCCATCCATGACGGTATACCTCCTGCAAGACAAATTATTATTTCCTTCTCCAAATCCTAGACAGAAGTGGGCAAGATGCTCAGTGGAGCATGAGACAGATATTTTATGTGCCACTCAACGCTTTTAACTGTCCATCCTTTAAGTGGCTTCACACCTTAGAGCCAGATGGCGTGTGCTTAACATTGAACCGTTACAGCTTCCAGGTGCTCTGTATGAGTTTTAACTGAGAGACACACCTGGCTGTGCTGTGAAGAAATCACAGTGGGAAAATGTTGCCTAAGCAATTCCATAGAGACAGAAAGTAAATTAATGGTTGTCAGGGGCTGGGGGAAGGGGAAATGGGGAGTGACTTCTAAGGGATATGGAGTCTCTTTTGGGGTGATGAATAAATTCTGGAATTAGATAGTGACAATGGATGCACAACTTTGTGAATATAAAAACCATGGAGTTGTATTTTGAACAGATGAATTGTGTGGTATCTAAATTATATCTCAATAAAAATTTCTGTGAGTATGAAATATTGCCTAAGAACAAGAAATATAGTTTTCTATTTTCTGAGCTGGAAACCTTTTGTCATTTGTCTAATTTCAGTTTAATTACTTTGACAGAGTCCTTATGAATGGTTTTTCTGTTCATGTTACTTTCCGGTGCCTGTTATAAAAGAAGAGTTCTGGGTAAACCATTTCTGAAATTGTACTAGTAAAGATGCCCTTCAGATGTGTTTCAGAGTCTGAGAAAACCATTTAGTCTACTTAGAGAAAACAACATATTTGTCTTCTTTTAAGAATTAAAGCATTTGCCAAATTAAACACGTGAATGAAAATATTCTAACCATATTTGTGTAGACTTCTGTGTTCACAATATAAAAACACGCATACACACACACTCACGCAAAGAATTTTAAAGAATCAGAAAGCAATGGCTTTAAAAAGTGCTCTCCAGCCAACACCCCCTTTCAAATGCCAAAACTGTCCAGAGCAGGCTTTTTACGGCTGAGTTATAAACACTTGAAGCCCAGAGTAATCTCTATAATTGAAATACTGACACAGATGGTTCTGGCTTTTTTAGCTAGAACATGATGAGTTTTCTAATACAAAGCCAAGAGGCTCTTCTGGATAGAACTGTTAAGAAACCTAGAGACTGGGTGAAATCTCTCAGTGGATTCAAGTTGTAAACACTATGCCCTGACTATATTCTCCTACTATACCTCTTTCTTCTGTAATCAGGGAAGCTGCCCAACCAAATACTGCCTTGTGAAAATATGGAATGCAACCTGGACTTGCAACCTTAATTTTTCATAGTCCCTTGCCCTAGGGTTGCTATAAGAAATTTTGGACCCTGGTGATGGCTGTCTGAGATAGACTCAGATAGGGGACTGCACTCTTAGTAAGAATAGATGAGAGATATCTGGATCTTTAGAAAGTAAGTCTACCCAAAATGATCCCCAAGTGTAGATAATGATATTGATATACTTTTCACGTTTTAAAGTATTTTCATACTTTCAAGTATTTTATCTCACTTTGGTCTCTTTATAACTCTGTTAGATGGAAAGGTTGCAGTTGTTATTTCCATTTTTATAGTCAAGGGAATAAAGTAAATAACTTGTTAGCGGCCACGCTGGGGTTAGGAAGAGACCCAAACTCATTGTTCCTTCCCCAGTACTCAGATGCCCAACACCTGGACTCCGTCATGCAGACCTCCGGAAACATCACCACCCTGTCCTGCTTCCCAGCAGCCAGACATTTGTGTAGCTAATTGAATTTGTGTTTTCATTTCTCATGGTTGATCATTGTCTTGGCAGTTGGCTTTGCCTGGGTACCTTTGCTGAAGGATGGTAGAATCATCACAGTTGAGCAGCAGCTGCCAGTTTCCGCCAATCTTCCCCCAGGCTACTTGAACCTGAACGATGCAGAATCAAGAAGGGTAGGAAAACATCTGCATTTGTTGAAGTAATCATGATGAAATGTTGAAAAAGCAGAATTCTGTTGGCCTAGTTAATAGTTTGGTCTAGTGTAGTTTTAGGACTGCTGCTGGTTCGCAACAAAAATATGTATGGAAAATGAATAATTAGAAACTTTTAGAATAGTCTGAAAAAGTAACCTCATGTCTGTTTGTTCTAATAACAACCTTAAAAATGGTTTCGGGTTTTGTGCATCATTTAAAAAATTCATTTATTTCGTAATTCATTTTTATTGTAATTTATAAAAGTATCCTGCAAAGGACTGGAAATGTGAAATGATCTAGGATACATTTATACCAAAGGCAGGTTATTTTCTCCAATAATTTCCTTTGTGTGAAACTCACACATTCATTTCTGAAAAAATAAAAGTTGAAATAAATAAAGGGGTGATATGTTGCTCATTTAGCCATTGCTATGTACAGAAACTCATGTGCATATTTTCTGTTCCCAGCAATCTAATGTGGATATTAAGTGGGTAGATGGTGCAAAGCCTTTGTTGAAGATTAAAAGCCACTTAGAGTCTACCATTTACAGTCAAGTAAGTGTCATTATGTGATTTTTGTCCATTTTGATACTTGAGTATATTTCATAATTAAAATAGACTACATTTGATTCCTGCATCCTTAGAGAAGTTGTGGCCTGAAAGACTCTCTCATTAGTAATAATATCATTCTTAATAATAATAATATTACTAATAGCTCAAATTTTGTAATTCTTCTCAAATTACAAAATCCTTTTATTCCCATTAATAAATTTGAGCCTCATAAAACTATGAAATGAATATGGAGGCTATTACCACCATTTAAAAAATTTATTTTTTGAACAGTTTTAGATTTACAGAAAATTTGTGAGGATAGTGTAATTGACTCCTAGCCTCAGCATCCATGAAATTACAGTCAAATGTCTATGGGAAGCCTCAGGCACAGTTTGAAAAATCATGGCTGGAGAAGACGTTCATGTTCTTTGATGTGGCCTCCAAGGCCCTTCTCACTTCCCGCTGCCCAAGCCACCATTTATACATGAAGAAACAGGCTCAGTCAGGTTAGGTGATTTACCCAACATTACACAAGTAATAATTAGAGGAAGCAGATCAAAATCTAAATGTCATTATTCCAATTCCTGATGTACTCTGTGCTGTCCACAGAATCAGTGTATGTAAATTCCATAGAGGACAGCTGGACTCACTGGCCGTTGAAGTGCCATGGTAACTTGGCACTGAATGCCTGGGACTATTGTTCTGGGAACCCCTGCTGCTATCTTTGCATCACTTGTCAGTTCAGACCTCTGTTTCTGCTCATTTCATTCAAATGTAGAAGTGGCCCAACTTCAGAGACTACACCAGTCAAAAAAGGAATTAAATGAATGTTGGCTAGTTGGGCATAAACTGGCCTACAGGATGTGCTCAGGTACATGCTGAATTGACCTGGTCTTGCTGCTTTGTGAGATGGATGGTCAAGAAGCCTATGGGACATGGACACACGTGTTGGTGGCTGCAGCTGCCAAGTCTGGGCATTAGAATACCCGGATAAATAGGTTTGCAAGATACAGGAGGAGGGAGAAGGCAGAGCCTGCATTTGAGGGTAATGAATCAAATTTCATACGGCTGTGTCCATCTGTTTTCCAGGATCTACATGTGCACAAATTCTTCCATCATTGCCAGCTGATTCAGTCAGGCTCGAAAGAAGTTCCAGGGGAGCTCATTAAATATTTAAAGGTAAATGAACAGCAGCTTTCTGTGAAAGGTTTGTTTTTGATTGATGTCTTTCTGTTGCCACATTTTGATGGGGAGGGAGGTCAAAGTAGCACTTTAAAATACTTTTGGAGGTGTATCCTCAAGAGGACACTTTCTGTTACGTATTTTTCCATCAAATGACTGTTTAGAAGCAGGGTTGCTACATCAGGAAGAAACTGTTATAGCCAGAATCTGATGACATCTTTTGGAAAATCTCATGACAATGTCTATTTCAGTTCCAGAAATTTATTTTTTAGGTCTTTTGTCTTCCTGCTGACTGCCCAGGAAAGGTGGAGAATGCTATGGGGAAAAGGGCCAGGTTATCTATTTATCAAATGTATTGAGAACCCAAGATGTCGTTTCACATGCTAGGACTGAAATTCATGTCATAAGACCTAGCTGACAACAACACTTTCTCTACTTGTTCCTTTACTAGGTCAGCCATGGCTAGTCTGAGGAATTTTGATTTTTAAATGAAGCCTCCATAGGATTTCCCTTTGGACCCATGTTGTTGCTTAGTGATAGTCTCAGGAAACAAAAATGTTCATTTCTTTTAGAGAGATAGTATGACATGAGATGACCTGGATGGGTTCTGGAATCACAGACTGACTTTGTGCCC
The DNA here is from genome assembly GCF_000412655.1 of Myotis brandtii. Taxonomy (NCBI): domain Eukaryota; kingdom Metazoa; phylum Chordata; class Mammalia; order Chiroptera; family Vespertilionidae; genus Myotis; species Myotis brandtii. Next base: position 1,178,262 of record NW_005354425.1, on the reverse strand, counting down.
CATACTTGTGACTTACTAGCTCAGTGATTGACCCTGACCAACTTACTTCACTTCTCCATGCCTTTGTTTCTTCCTCTGTCACAGGGATAACAATAACGCCAACTTGTAGGGTGCATGTGAGGCTGAAGCAAGATAGGGTATCTGCTATAGAGTAATCATTTATTGCACACTTACTTCTTAAGTACTTCCTATGGGCCAGGCATGTTCTAAGCATGGGGAATGTAAGTGAAGAAAGCAGTGTCCCTATTGTCAAGGAGCTTGCTTTCTTGTAGAAGCAGATGGCCAATGAACAGATAGATAATTACATACATATATATGTCATGTCTGGTAGTAATAAGTGCTGTAAAGAAAACTAAAGCATAGTGAAGGGGAATAAAGGGTGATAAGAAGTCCCTCTTAAAGACAAAGTGTCAGAGAAGATCTCTATGGTAAAGTGACATTTGACAGAGACCTTAAGGAAATGAGGGCACCAGCTCAGTAGATTTCTGAGGGAGAGCTGGGAACAGCACGGACAAAGGCCCTGAGGAGCTTGCTTGGTGCATTTACGGGACAGCAGGAATGCCACTGTGGCTGCCCACAGAGTGATAGGAGACCACACTAGAAAGGTAGCTGGGGAGCTGGTTGGGTTAAGGCAGCCGTGGGCAAACTACAGCCCGCGGGCCGGATCCAGCCCGTTTGAAATGAATAAAACTAAAAAAAAAAAAAAGACCGTACCCTTTTATGTAATGATGTTTACTTTGAATTTATATTAGTTCACACAAACACTCCATCCATGCTTTTGTTCCGGCCCTCCGGTCCAGTTTAAGAACCCATTGTGGCCCTCGAGTCAAAAAGTTTGCCCACCCCTGGGTTAAGGCCTCATAAGCCATGATGAGGAGTTTGAATTGTACCCCGAATGAGATGGGAAGCCTTACAGGGCTTTGAACAGAGGAGTGGCATCCTGTGACTTTGGTTTTTAAAGTATCATTCTGCCTGTCATATAGAAATATACTGTTGGAAGGGTAGAAGCAGAGAGATAGTCGACAAATAGCAGTCATTATTCCTTTTAAAAAAATTCACCACCCTATAGTCTGTGTTCATGGGTTATGCATATATGCATACAATATCTTTGGTTGATCTCTTAATTACCATTAAGAAGTACAGTAGTGCCCAGCCGGGTGTAGCTCAGCGATTGCGCGTCGCCCCAGGAACCAAGAGGCCACCGGTTTGATTCCCGGTCAGGGCTGCCCAGGTT
>NW_005354425.1:1170555-1176944 GCF_000412655.1 Myotis brandtii | reverse complement strand
GAGGCAGCCAATAAATGATTCTCTCTCATCATTGATGTTTCTATCTCTCTGTCCCTCTCCCTTCCTCTCTGAAATCAATAAAAATATATTTAAAAAAAAATAAGTACAGTAGTAAAAAAAAAGTATAGTAGTCCTCTAACTTTTAAATCCTTTCCTCAGTTAATATGTAGAACTCTAGCTTTATGGATGAATGGATGTTTAGTCTGTTAAGATCTTTGACTCCTTTTCTAGTGGGGAAGCTTTGTAAAGGTTTTTACAGAACGAAATGGAGCAGGACATCATTTTCATATAGTGGTATTCTTAAAACGGAAGAAAGAAAGTAGTCATATTTGTATTTTTAAGGGTGTGAAATTTCTGACATTTCTGACCTGCGCTCTCCCTCTAGTGGCAGTGAGTGAAATACTATGTGATTACAGAAATAGCCCACCACCTCTAAGAAATGTTAGTCCAGAAGAAGATTTTAGAGATTTTTTTTTACAGATAAGGAAACTGAAGTCCAAGTAGAGGTGACTTTCTGTGGTCATTCAGCTGGTTAGTAACGGAGCTGAGCTGAGCCTGTGACATGTCTCTTGACTCCTGGTTTCATGTTCTTTTTACGAAACCTTGCTATTTGTTGTCCCTGTAAATGTCATTGTTTCATCAATTCAATTAAAAACTACTTGTTGAGCTCTTAGTATGTATTTAACATTTCCCTAGATGCTGTGGGGCTTGTGAAGAAGAATAAGTTAAGGTCATTGTCCATAGGGATCTTGCTCCCTATTTGGAGAGACTGTACACACAAGTTAAATGACAATATAAGTCAGCAGTACAAATGATAGTCCCAAGCAATATGTAATGAAATGTCAAACACGGGATACTGGGTGTAAGTGCAGAGGGTTCAGTGAACTGAAGAACTATTGAAATAGAGGCTCCTATTTTTATTTTACCCTTTGGTTCCTGATTTTATTAATTGATTTAGTCATTCACCAAATATTGAGCACCTACTATGGACCAGATAGTGTACTGGATGCTGAGAATATAATGGGGAACAGTTCTGACAACATACCTGCAGGAGTTAGGGTAGAGAGGTTTTAACTGAGTAAGTAATTTTACATAGAGTTGATGGTTGTGAAGAAAACAGACCAGGTTAAGGGGATCTCACGTGACCAGGAGTGCATTCTAGATAGAACTGTCAGGGAAGGCCTTTCTGAGGAGACGACATGTTAAGCTAAAAAGAGACTGATGAGAGGAAGACAAACATAGGTGATAACGCTGTGTAAAAGGTTAACAGAATATTGCAGCAGGTGTAAAACCTGGTGTGATGACATGTTTGAAGGACAGGAAAGAAAAGACAAGACAGTGTAGCTAGAGCATAGTGAGCAGTGATGGGAGAAGATGGCATGAGATGAATTTGGAGAGAGAGGCAGGGTCACCTAGGCATGGGAAGCCCTTGACAGCTTTTTGTTCATGGTATTTTGTTTTTTTTCCACAAGGGGAAATGGCATTGAGTGTGCCTTTCATAAAGAACACTCTGGTTGCTGTCCTGAGAATAAATGAGAGAGGAGCTACACTGGTGCAGGGAGATCCAATTCTGCATGCAATGCCCATCTCTTGTTCCTCTTGTACAGTGTCCCGCTTATACTTTAAACTTCCTCCTCTCGGACATTCCCTACCCACCTGCAGACTCAGTTGCTTCTTCCTTCGTGCATTTTGCATATACCACTCTTGTACTGTTTATTATTTGTATCACAGTGATTTCATTTCTTGTCTTTTTCCCCCATAGACTGGGAATGGCTTGATGGTAGGTTTTTTATGTGATTGGTAATTAGAAGCTTATTCAGTGTGTCTTTGTTGAATGAGTGAACAAATGGCTTCATTGAAGTGGAGGTTTGAGCTTGACTTGGAAAGGTAGCCAGAATTTGGCTAAAAACTGTGGACAAATGCACAAAAGTAAGAATGCATATGACACATGTATTCATGGAGGAGTAAAGATACTAGTTTGGTCTTGTGACGAATGATGAGTGTTAATGCTAAAAATGTAGGTTGGATCTTAAGGAACTTGGACTTAATATCCTAGGTCATAATTTCTCAACCTTGGTACTATTGACATTTTGGGCAAGATAATTGGTGTAATGGGCTTCCCTGTGCATTGTTTGTAGGATGTTTAGCAGCATCCCTGGCTTCTACCCACTAGATGTCAGTAGCATCCCCCAGTTGTGACAATACAAAATGTCTTCAGACATTATCGGATGTCCTCTGAGGGGAGGGAAAGTGGCCACTGATTGAGATCCACTGCCCTTGGTAATGGGGAAGCTTCAAAAAAAATCTTGGCAGGAGGTGGTCTGATGTAATCAGTATTTGAGGAAGATTAATTTGGAAATGAGAGTTAGATGTATTAAAGAGAAATTGTACAGAGAACTACCAGGAAATTACTAGACTATTTTAGTTATAGGTAAGAAGGTCATGAAAAGGGACGATGGTAGTAGTAAGGGTAGAAAGGTGGGGCAAGGAAGGAAAAACTCGAAGGATAGACCATGGATTCCTTGAGCTCAATATCTTGCCTTATGCATCTTATTGAAGAGAAGTTGAACAGAGATCTAAGAGGTCACTGTTGATGTGACTCAGATATAGATGATATTGTCCTGAAAAGGGATGATGAGAGTAAGGATGGGAAGATGGAGCAAAAGTCAGGGAGATTGGAAGCTATATATTGAGTTCCTTAGGCACAGAGGCTTGTCTCCATCCATCTCAGTATTTCCCATAGCACTAAACATTGAGTTGATGTAGTAGGAGGTGCTCAGTGAGATTTGTTTTCATATTTTTGGTTGGCTGGTTGCTTAAATGAGTGAGTGAATGTGGAGAGAAAGGGAGGAAGAAAGAAATTTTATAAATGTTGCTGCTTGTATCATTTTTGGCTGTATATGAACACATTCCTTTTTTTTGTTAACACACCTTTCACTAGAGACAGAGTGCTAGGAAGTGTATTATGAGGGTGTTAGAATGCAGAACTGCCTCAGTTTTGTAGAGGGTGCCAGTGGAAAGCCAACTATATATACAAACATACTTTATTGAATCCCACAACTGATGGCCCACATTCCCTTGTAAAACACACTGAGTGCTGGGGGCTAGTAGGCATCTCCAGTACCTCCAAACACATCTGCTCTCTCCTCAATTGAGTGTTAGTTTACCAAAGGCCAATTGTCTTTATTCCAAAACCTGTTGATCTCAGTTACACTTGTTAACTTCAGTAAAGCATTTACTATTAAATATACTAATGAGTTCTGAGTGCCAAAATAGAGATGCAGATAAAATAATTAACAAAGTCCCCTGTTCCATGAAGCTCCCATTTAAATGAGCTTATGTTCTAGTGAATATATTTTTCATTACTTAATTTTTTTGTTGTTTCACATTTGCAAGTTATATCATATTTCTGTTTGTTTTCATAACTAATAATGACTTATTTTAGTGTTTGCATGTCATGGAGATCCCAGTCATGATACAGTTTCTACCTGTAATTCTTATGCAACTCTTCCGAGTTCTCACAAACATGACCCATGAAGATGACGTTCCTATCAACTGTACCATGTGAGTTTTGGTGTTGTAATACAAAGAAGCAAGTTTTGTTTCCTTTTGCGTTTCTTCATTTTAAATATAAATTGATCTTCCAAATGAGAACCCCCAAATCAGAAATTTAATATTGGTTTTCTTTAGTTTCATGCTTCTCAGATGGGGGGACTTGTGTCTCCAGGGATCGATGGTACCATAAGCCATAGGGTAAACTTAATGTGCTTTCGTGGACCAGGGGTGTTCTAACACTTTGCTGCACAGGAGAATCACCTGGGGAGCTTTTAAAAATTCCTCTGCCAGACCACACTTCATACCAATGAAACCAGAATCTCTGGCAGTAGAACTCTATTAGTATTTAAAAAATTTTTTTCCAGGTGATTCTATAATGCAACAGAGTTTGAGAACCATTGCCCTTGATCAGTGTTGTCCAATAGAACTTTCTCGAATTATGGAAATGTACTAATGCACGTGTGCTGTCCAATATGGTAGCCATTAGCCACATTTTGCTATTGAGCACTCGAAATGTGGCTAGTGTAACTGACAAACTGAATTTTAATTGTATTCCATTTAAATTTATATAGTCACTTGTGGCTAATGGCTCTCATATATTAGACAGAATGGCCCTAAGCCATCAATTTTTACTTAAAAGATAAGGGAGTGTTATTTTTATATGAGACAGATATGGTTATATTGTAGAGTAGAGCATAAAATGTACCTGGATTTTGAAATTAAAACAGGAGACAAAAAAAAATTGTGAGCTCAGTGCTGGATGTTTCTGGCCTTGCTGCTTCTGCTGTTGCACCATCAGGACTCAGATTACACACACCTGCACACTGTTTGCTCTTCTCTGCTTGCTGTTGGGGATGGTCTGGTTGGAAATTTCAGAAGCATTACTCTAGTCCAGGGCTTCTCAAAATGTGGTTCTCAGACCAGCAGCATCAGTATCACTTGGGAGCTTATTTAAACTGCTAATCATTGAACTTCACTTCAGTCCTTAAAAAATCAGAAACTCTGGGAGAGGGAGCTGAGCAGTCTCCCCTCTGGGTGATTCTGATTCATGCTAAATTTTGAGAACCACTACTAATCTCTTAACTTTAAAACTTTCTATGACTTTCATGTTTACTTCCAATTTTAGTTCATGTCCTTATACCTGTTCTATCTCTTCCCTTCCTTTTTATCCCATCTGTTGACATGCTGTTCATTTTATTTTTCTATTTCTTCTCACTAGAGAGAATTTCAGAATTTACCTTAATCATCGTCTTTTACTATATAGTAGCTATGACCATACTTCAAATGTAGACAGAGATTTAAAAAGGAGATGAAACATCTGGAATGCCAAAATGAAATATCTTTCTTTTGAATCAGTTAGACCCAAATTATCGTTATTTCTTATGCAATCATCTCACCTTTAATTATTCAGACAGTGATAGGAATTTTTAGGTCTTATCTAACAATCAAACTGTGGTAATTAATTTTAGCCTGACATGCTGGCTTCTGTGAATGTTGTTTCAGGGTTCTTTTACATATCGTCTCACAGTGTCATGAAGAAGGCTTGGATAATTATTTGAGATCCTTCATAAAGGTTTGTGGAAAAACTTACTTTCTGAGCAGTTGATTTTGTGGAAGAATTTTGCCTTATGGTTCATTTTCTTTATTTGTAGTATAGCTTCCGACCTGAAAAACCGAGTGCTCCTCAGACCCAGCTAACACATGAAATTCTGGCTACTACGATGATAGCAATTTTGAAACAGTCTGCAGACTTTTTAGCAATAAACAAACTGTTAAAGGTAAGGGGTCAGGATGCACCAGGGAAAAAGCAGCCAGAAATATATTTGTTTGATACCCTCCCATTTCAGTTCTAGTCTTTCATCATTTTTTTCACGTGACCCTCACTTTCCTTGTCACTTTGCCCATGCATCCTTTTCCCTCAAGTTCTCCAGAATTTCATTCTCTTCACCCTCCCCACCCACCTCACACTCCCCCCTCAGTCAAATGTATAATAGAAAAAATTTTGGATCATGTAGACGTAGGTTAGAATCATATATCCACCACTTAATAGTTCTGTGACCTGGGGCTGTTATTTAGCATCTCTGAGCCTCAATCCCTCATTTCTAAAATATAAAGAAAGCATTTAAGACATCATTTCTGGCACATAGTAGGCACTCAAATGGTGGCTCTTATTATTGTCATTATTTTCCATTAGGCAAACGTTCTTACCAAAAGCCCATTTGTACATCACAGTTGGCTCTGACGTACTTTATCTTTCTGCCAATTGAAGTTACTCTGTGGAACTTTGTGAATTTAGATCCCTTTAAAATGTTATTAATGTTAGAGATAAGATCCATATGTATTGGTTAAACTTTGCTAAGGCTCAAAAATTTGGGTAACTATTGAAGATTGATTTTATTTCTTTGTTTATTTTAGTACTCATGGTTTTTCTTTGAAATCATTGCAAAGTCTATGGCCACATATTTGTTGGAAGAAAATAAAATTAAGGTAAGTAGTCTCAAGGGTAATACTTAACATAGATGAAGAAGGCTAACTGTATAACATGCAAAGCCTCTTTTATATTTAAGGGCTCTTAGCCCTTCACTTTTTTTTTCTTTATTGATTAAGTTATTATATATGTGTCCTTATCCCCACATTACCCCCCATCCTGCCCAAATGGACAACAGGGAGGTGAGAACTTTCTCTGTTTTTATGCGTTTGTACACCTTGCTGCTACAGGCCCTCCCTTGTTTTCCCATGCCTCTCGCTTTGAGTCCAGAAACATTTTATTATTTCTGCTTGGTTGGTTCCTGTGGTGAGGCTGCTCAAACTTCAGTGTCTGCCCCTGCCTATGC
>NW_005354425.1:1157665-1170474 GCF_000412655.1 Myotis brandtii | reverse complement strand
TTTTTTTTTAAATATATTTTATTGATTTTTTACAGAGAGGAAGGGAGAGAGATAGAGAGTCAGAAACATCGATGAGAGAGAAACATCGATCAGCCGCCTCCTGCACATCTCCCACTGGGGATGTGCCCGCAACTAAGGTACATGCCCTTGACCGGAATCGAACCCGGGACCCCTCAGTCCGCAGGCCGACGCTCTATCCACTGAGCCAAACCGGTTTTGGCATGCTGTTCACTTTTAAAATTTTTCTTTAAAAATGTATTGCATAGCCACTAAGGAAAATAGTATGGTAGTTTCTAAAAAAGTTAAAAATGGGACTGCCTTATTATCCACTGATTACTCTTCTGGGCATATCTGCAGAATCCTGAAACACTAATTCAAAAGAATATATGCACCCCTATGTTCAATGCAACATTATTTACAATAGCCAAGCTATGGAAGCAAACCTAGTGCCCATAATTAGACGAGTGGGTAAAAAAGTAATACAATGGAGTATTACTCAGCCATAAAAAAGAATGAAATCTTACATTTGCAACAGTATGGATAGACTTAGAGGGCATTATGCTGATTGAAATAAGTCAGTCAGAGGAAGACAAATACCATATGACTTCAGTAATATGTCGAATCTAATGAATAATATAAATGAACAAACAAAAGAGAAACAAACTCATAGACACAGGACATACTATTGCTTGTCAGAGGGGCGGGGTGTTGGAGGACTGGGTGACAAAGGGTGAAGGGATTAAGAAGTACAAGTTGGGCCCTGGCCACTTTTGCTATTTGGTTGGAGCATCGGCCTGCAGACCCAAGGGTCGCGGGTTTGATTCCCGGTCAAGGGCACATGTCTTGGTTGCAGTTTCCCCAGTCCTGGTATGGGTGTGTGTGGGAGGCAACCAACTGATGTGTCTCTCTCATGTTGATGTTTCTCTATCTTTTTTTTTTTATCTCCGGCCCCCCCCCCCCCCAGGTCTGTCTGGAAATCAATGGAAAAAATATCTTCTGGTGAGGATTAAAAACAAACAAAGAAGTACAAGTTGGTAGTTACAAAATAGTCATGGGGATATAAAGTAGAGCATAGGGAATATAGTTATAACTATGTATGTTGCCAGGTAGGTACTAGTAATATCGGGGGAACACTTTGGAAAGGATATGATTGTCTAAGCCAGTGATGGCGAACCTATGACAGGCGTGTCAGAGGTGACACGCGAACTCATTTTTTTGGTTGATTTTTCTTTGTTAAATGGCATTTAAATATATAAAATAAATATCAAAAATATAAGACTTTGTTTTACTATGGTTTCAAATATCAAAAAATTTCTCTATGTGACACGGCACCAGAGTTAAATTAGGATTTTTCAAAATGCTGACACGCCGAGCTCAAAAGGTTCGCCATCACTGGTCTAAGCACTATGCTGTATACCCGAAACTGATACAAAATAATATTGAATGTAAGCTGTAATTGAAAAATAAAAAAATTATTTAATGTATTGCATAAATCTGAGGTCTGACATGTTTTTTAAATATATTTTTATTGATATCAGAAGGGAGAGGAAAAGAGAGATAGAAACATCAATGATTAGAGAGAATCATTGATTGGCTGCCTCCTGCATGCCCTGCACTGGGGATCAAGCCTGCAACCCAGGCATGTGCCCTTACCGGGAATCGAACTGTGACCTCCTGGTTCATAAGTTTACGCTCAACCACTGACCAACACTGGCCGGGTGACAGTTCATATTTTTTTTTAAATATATTTTATTGATTTTTTACAGAGAGGAAGGGAGAGGGCTAGAGAGCTAGAAACATCGATGAGCGAGAAACATGGATCAGCTGCCTCCTGCACACCCCCAACTGGGGATGTTCCCGTAACCAAGGCACATGCCCTTGACCGGAATCGAACCTGGGACCTTTCAGTCCACAGGCCAACGCTCTATCTACTGAGCCAAACCGACAGTTCATATTTTTTAAAGTCTAATTTTGAGAGGCTCTTTTACCTAGATTCTTTCATATTAGTTGTTTGCCATGTAAAATGTATTATCTTTGAATCTTTCCATTTGTCTTATGGTTTTAAAATGTCCATGTTGAAAACATTCATTTGGAATAACAAGTACCAAATCAGAAATAACCTTTCTTTTAGAAAGGTCAAAGGCATAGACAAGGTTAAAAACACTTTATGCAATAGATGTGTTCCTGAAATATGGTGTATACATTTAGTTGTGTTTTCAAACTGTTTTAAGGTACAAAGACATTTTCTTAGTTATAGAAATTATAAAGCCAAGACTTGTAAACAAATATTTACCTCATGTATCATTTTTAATTATTCTTTTCAGAGAAAGGGTTTACTGAAATTGAGGTGCAGGAAAAAATTGGGATGAAAAACTGGGATGCGGCTGCATCTGAGGGACATGATTCTAAAGTTAGGTCATGATTACCTATTCTTGTTGATTATTTCAGCCAGTTAAATTGTTAGCAGTCCAGATCGTTCCTATAATAATGTAAAATATGTCATTTTTTAGTTGGAAGAAAAATTATACTCTAGTGAAAAATACACATTTACGCCCTGACCGGTTTGGCTCGGTGGATAGAGCATCGGCCTGTGGACTTGGGGGTCCCGGGTTCGATTCCAGTCAAGGGCATGTGCCTTGGTTGCGGGCACATGCCCAGTGGGGATTGTGCAGGCGGGCACATCCCCAGTAGGAGATGTGCAGGAGGCAGCTGATCGGTGTTTCTCTCTCATCGATGTTTCTGACTCTCTGGTCCTCTCCCTTCCTCTCTGTAGAAAATCAATAAAATATATTTAAAAAAAATACACATTTACTAGTATATGTAGAATGTATGTGAAAATAAACAATGGCATTTGATTTAGACCTTTTGCAACTGACATTTTTCTATGCCTGTTTAATTTAAGCTTCCCAGAGGCCAGAGGTTTCCTGAGGCATATCATCACGTCTTACATTCTTTGCTTCTTGCAATAATTCCCCATGTGACTATTCGCTATGCAGAGATTCCTGATGAGTCCAGAAATGTCAATTATAGTTTGGCTAGCTTCCTGAAGGTGAGTTAAAGGCAGCCAGAACATGGTAAGAAATTTTTCTTCACCAATATCTTCTTTAAAGCCAAAGGGAAAAAAATTAGCTAATTTCTAGAGATTCAGCGAGGTCTTTATAAGGCTGCTGGAGAAACTTGTAAGCGAATTAATTTATCAGTTTTATTAAACAGCCAAAATGATTTTTTTCTTCCCACTGAAATAGCTAATTAGTTAAATTAGCAGTCCCACACTGGTGGCTTAGCTAGAGGCATGTTTTACATAATGTTTTTTCAAATATATTAAATTGAGTGTCTTAGGTTAGGTTCCAAAATCCCCATACTCCTTAGAGTACCCCTGACTCTCTATGCCATTTACATCACTCCTCTGACCCCTAATTGGCCCTTTGAACTTGAAGCCTTTGAATTATATTGTTATGTTTTGTTATCAGCATGTAAGGGCAATGCTAGAATGCAGTGCTATAAAGTGGGTAACAACACTATTTGATTTGCTGTAGAGAAGGGGCATGGTTTTGTAATGCACTTAGTTTTGACTTGCTCCTTTCCACTCCCCCTCTTGTCATAGCTCTTTATCATGTATCAACCTTACATTAAGAACCTAATGGTCAGGAATCCATTCAAGCAGTTAGATGTCTAACATTTTCTTATTAAAAATTCACAGCTAGGTTTCAGATCTCCAGAGTATGATTTTCTGATATAAGACCATTCTTTGCCAAAATTAAAATAGTTTTAACACTACTACATAAGACTGTTTGTGTATAAAAACCAAACAGCCACATATCTTTTTAAAGTGAACTAAGGATGAGACTACCTGAAATGTAAAATCTCACTTTCTTCCATGGAGTTTAAACATTTGTCCACCTTCTTTGTGAGGGTTCAAAGATGCAAGAGGCTGTCTTTGTAATCACATGCAAATGCATATACAAGATAAAGTGTGATGAGAGTACAAAAAATACAATAGGAAAACGAGAAAGAGAGGGATTATAACCAGGGAGTGTGAACAGAGACTAGAAGCATAGTTCCCCATGACAAGAGTTGAAGTTGTTGTAGGTAGAGTATCCCATGAACAAAGATGTGATGTGCACATTCAGAAATTGTTAAGGGGTGAGCAAGAACGTCACTGTGCAGACAGGTTAGGGTGTGTGGAGCTGGAAAGGCCATCTGGTGTCAGAAGATGGAAAGCCTTAAAAATCCAGCTAAGGAATTTAGATTTTGGTTCCTACACAATGGAGAAATACCAAAGATTTTTTTTGAGGATAATTTTATTGCTGGTATGATGGAAGAAGTGAGGAAAAGATCAGTCAAGACAACCAATTAGAAGATAAATCCCTCCCCCTTGTCTGCCTGTCAGAGTCCATTCATCTTTTAGAAGCTCAGCTCTTCCCTAGCCTCCCCACTCAGTGTCAGTCACCTCTTGGTTTTACCCATTCTTCATATATTTCTTATTGTGTTGTATTATAATTATTTATTTGTCTCTATCATTGGACAAGAGTAGAGACCATGTCTTGTTATTCACATTTGTATTTATCTAGAATGTAATACATTGTCTCAAACACAGTAGCTCCTCAAATTCTTTGTTGGTTGAATGAATAAATAGAAGCCTACCTCATTAATCTAAGAAGTGAAAGGTGATGAGGATCTGACCTAGGGTAATGGCAGAGAAAGTTGAAAGGAGAGGTGAGAAGTGAGATACAAATGGCTGATTAATCAAATATTGAGTTCCTTCTATTTCACAGGAATATTCTAGGCACTATGGAGAACATAAAGAAAAAGAGATAGTTCCTGTTGTCCTATCTAGATGAAAACACAGGGAAATAATAAGTAAAACAAAAACTAGTAAGAAAGTGATTTAAAGAACCTGTGGATCAAAGTGGTAAGGAAGATGGAACTTCATCAGGATATTGAAGAATGGGCAGGATTAGGTACAAGTTAGAATAGAATTTCTAGCTAGGCCTGGCATGAGCAAAGACCCAAAGGTAGGACTGTACAGTACATCTTGAGGGGATAAGAAGTAGATGAACTGTATTGGGAAATAAAACTGGAAAGTAGGTTGGGACAAGACTGTGGGTATCCTTGAATGCTAAGCTAAGGAGTTTGAAATTTTATTAAAGGGAACTCTTGAAAGCTTTTAGGAAGGAAGGTGACATGATTAGGGCTTGAAGTTAGAGATTAATCTGGAAGCACTTGGATGGAAAGAGAGGCATGGAAACTGGTTAGGAGGCTCACTGCAGTTGTTCAGTTGGCAAGGTAATAAGAGCCTTAACTAGGAGAATGACAGCAGGCAAATGTAACTACTAGGAGGGCAGTCACAGAGGAAGAATATTTTAATAGCCAAGACTTCACAAGACACCAAGAAAAACTTGTGGTCCGAAATATTTACATAGGCAAGCCTCACTTTCAATAGCTAAATGACCACTTTACACCTCACTTTACACTTTGAGAGTTGAATAAAATGAGGCAGTACAGCTGAATAGATTACATAAATGTGTATGTATATGTATTTGTATGGATATATAGATGTATGTATATATTTGTATATGTGCATACATAAAATTTTATTTATAAAATTGTACAGTTGCATTCCAATTCCAACGATAACTGTCTCTTTTTTAGGGTCACCTAAAGCTCTGAAAGCTGTTACTCTATTTCCTGTAAAAGAGAGAGTATCATCCTGTAGATGTGAAACAAATTAAAAAATTTAAAAAACTTATACTTGACAGACTTACTCAACTAACTGTTCATTTTGATTTGGTTTCTATAGCGCTGTCTGACACTAATGGATAGAGGATTTATTTTCAATTTGATAAATGACTATATATCTGGATTCAGCCCCAAAGATCCTAAGGTAAGGTATAAGAACATAACTGTAATAAATGTCAGACATTACAGTGTGGGGCTAAGGGTGACATTTATCGTCCTCTGAAGGATTTGGGACTGCTGTTTCCATTTAGGTACTTTGAGTATAGCTGTACTTCAAAGAAGGGAATATTGCATAGTGTTTTTTTGGGGGGGTCCCCCTAAGACCATCCACATGTTTGTGGTTTAGTAGAAAGACACACAGGACTCAACATGTAGTCGTACTTACAGCTAAGATTCATTACAGTGACACAGCAAGGATGCTCAGCTGGATCATAAGGGAAAAGACATCAAATGGAGTCCTTGGCAGTGTGTGTGCAGGCTTCCTGGGCACACCCATCCTCCTGTGAAGGCTCACACAGCACACCTTCTCTCCAGGAGTGCAAATGCAGTCACACACTCAATGTTTCTGTTCAGGGAAGACCATTTGAGACTCAGGGTTTAAGGTTATTACTGGGGGCAATTCATGTATTGGAGGCTGGTCAAAATTCCAGAGTCTTGGAACGGAAAGGAAAGCAGGTGTTCACCATAAATCACATTGTTTGTACAGACAGTCTGAGCGCGCTGGCACAGAACGTACATCCTTATCATAAAGGAAACGTTTCAAAATCCAATTTCTCAAATGCCAGCCAAAGACCAGCCAGTCTTTTTAAGGAGAGCAGTCTTAGGCCTGTTGTGTTAACTCTTTCCTGCACAGGTCACCTCTCCAGGTATGCTTAAAATATGAAACACTTCTCTTTTGAAAATTAATACTCTGTATTTAGTTATTAAAATAGTAAATATGTATTCGTGTATGATTTCTTTCCATTTAGGTTCTGGCTGAATACAAGTTTGAATTCCTGCAAACAATTTGCAATCACGAACATTACATTCCTCTGAATTTGCCAATGGCATTTGCAAAACCTAAACTTCAGCGAGTTCAAGGTGGGTATTTGCGTTTTCCATCATTTAGAATTGTGTTTTCCTTTTTTTTCTTCTTTCTTTCTTTTTTTTTTTTTTGCTAGCACTAGTGTAGTATAATGTTTTCTAGTTAAAACAGTCAATTTACAGGTAACCTCAGAATTGTTACTATCTGAAGATAGATTTGTTAATAGTACTCTGCATTTCCTTCAGAGTGTCAGTATGGTAGTATTTGTAGTATGAAGAAATCTGGTGTGTTAAGTAGATTGTTGCTTAAACACAGATGTTAGATACTAGAAAAATTGCTCTCTGTAGTAGTGTTTGAACTCTTGTATGAGACTGAGTTAAGAAAATCATATCAATACATTTCTGCTGAAAGGAGCATCAAAAGAAATGTATAAAGGCAGAATAAAATAATAATATGTATGTATTAAATTTGTGAAATGCCTTCAGTTATCTCCATTGCTAGTTTTATTGAATGCTTTGTTGTGTAGCACTATTCTTATGTTACTGTGTTTTTTATTTGTCCCTTTTCTTTTCATATATTAATTAGATTTTTTTTCATTTGCGGTGGACCGTTTGACTTCAGTAGGTAGGTTTAACTCGGTTCACTCTAAAGTAGTTTGCTTTCTTTAAAAACAATTGATTTGATGAATGGCTAACATGGACAGGGGCTTTGTTTGCTTTTCAAACCCTCCCTAGCCAAAATGAGGCTTTAGTTAATGTACCCATAAAATGTAGGAGGCAATGTATTTGTTTGCTTTTTAAGATAAGCTTTGAGTGTTGATTGCTAGGGGAATCAACTTGAAAATATTATTGTCAGAAAACAAGTTTTCGCTCAAGCCAGCATGGGGGCTAGAGGGTAGCTGTCCTTTAAGTGTGCGTCATTTTCCATGCTTGCTTTGCTTCTCTGACCTGTGCCATGACTGCTTGGGCACAATTTTAAAGGCGTGGATAAACCCATCTGAATAGATTTCTTTAAATCACTGAAGTGAAAAACTACCATTGCAAAATCTACCCAGATAAGACCACCCAAATTAGTCAGTACTGGCCCTTTTGCATAGAAAGTGATAGGGATTCACAAAAGAGCATGGCCAGTGGCAGGAAGAAAGTCAGCTGGCTTGGTTTCTAGGGAGTAGCTGCTGAGCAGTGGTTTTATTGATTGAATTACAGCCAGTGAAAATGGAGGAAGAATATTCAGCCACTCCCTTATTAGATTTTGAGCATGTATAGTCCACATACTTCTCCCAGTATTTATCACTGTTAGGAGGAAGTCAGAGAAAAAGGGTGGACAGATCATCAGGATTTAGGATTAAATCTGACTACTCATAACACTTATTCACTCCCAATTGAATGCATAGCATTATATCAAGTGCTAAAGAGAACAAAAAACAAAATAGAAGATGTAGCCTTCGGCTTTATGGCCTAACTAAATTAAAGCATACAGGAAATATGGTAGAAATCCACTTTAAAAATTACTAAACTGGATCACAATCCCTGCTGAGTAGTTATAAGGCAAGTCCCAACCAGGATATTCGCAGCTGGGATTGAAAATGGATTAAAGATCCAAAAGGGAGTGAAAAACATAGTTTGAAGTATTGATTTTATGAGATAAAAGATTGGTATTTGCATGATGATGAATTGGAGTGGGATGAGGCTGCTTTTCTTATTGTTCTTGTGTCCCATTGTATTCAGGTCAATATGTAACATTTATTAGAACAGCCAATAGTACTGTTAGAATGATTCAGTTGTCTAGTTTCTCTTCCTTTTCCTAATTTGCAAGTATAAACAGATAAGTAAATCAAGTATTATTATATAGAATTACTCCAATTTGTAGTTACAACTAAATCTCTTCAGATAATCAAGAAATATGTTAAGACATTGCCAAATATGGTATTCTTTCATTCTAGGTTCTATCCTAAGATTTCCAGAGTTGAAAAGAAGTATGGGGAAAAGAATCTAGGGACTGTCCTACCCACTAAAATTATTATTAAGGCTATCATCTAGCCCTAATTATGAGTGCTCATGTCTTGTAAAAGTTTGCATGCTCATTTAAGTGATAAAATAATTGTTCAGATTCATTAATAAAATAATACCTGCTGCTAGCATGATCACATATTACTAAGTAATAAATTATAGTCTGTTATTTTAATATTAAAATAATTTGGAATATTTTTGTAAATGGGCTTTAAATTTCATTGTACTGCAGATTCAAATCTTGAATACAGTTTATCAGATGAGTATTGCAAGCATCACTTCTTGGTTGGTCTGCTTCTGAGGGAAACCTCCATTGCTCTTCAAGACAATTATGAGATCAGATATACAGCTATCTCTGTCATAAAGAATCTTTTGATAAAACATGCATTTGATACTAGATACCAGCACAAGGTAAGGATGTCTATATAATTCATCAGTATCATGTTAATAAATTTCTGCTAAGATTTTGCACTAAAGATGAAGTTTTCTGTGAGAAAAATACTATGAGCATTGATGAACGTATTTTTATAAATAAGTTTTATTTCTGTTTCAAATGATTAGTTTTTAAAATATTATTTCCTTAACTGTTGAAGAAAACACTGGTTTCTCCCTTTGGCCATATTTTGCCCTGCTTTTCTGAGGAGTAAGGATTTTGGGAGAATACTAAGAATGAAATTGCAATTGAAAATAGCCACTTAGAATCCTACTGAGATTCCGAAATTTAAGCTGATTTGTGTTTTATCAGAAGTAGGATATTCTATTTCATTATATAAATTTATTTCATTCTTCCTTTTAATCGTTTCTTTAGGCCTGATAAATTTCTTCACTACATTTAATAGATGTCCTATTTATACCGCCCCACCCCAAAATCATTTTTCTTTTGTCCCTGGGGCTGAGGAAATAAACATTTTCTGTCACAAATGGCAGCACTACTGTGGATTGATTTTGCTCTCCAGGACATCAACACATTGCCCCGACTGCCACTATCATGTCCAAATATAAATCACCCCCAAAACACTTACTATTTATGAGTTAGTGATAAGGGATTTTGCATAAAGTACTATTCACTGGTATACATGCCTCAAAAGTTATATAAGCCAAACTTTATGAAACACATCTAGAAAGATGTCGAAGTTCCTCTGTTTATTACCATAGAGTTGTAAGACAAAAAAATTAAACTTGCTATTCCAACACTGGAACCTGCCAATAGAAAATTCTATAGACTATCAGGTGGGATTCTGGGCATGCTGATCTGATATGTTGGAATGGTCCATGAAATAAGGCTTTCTCAAGCAGTCCTTGGACCTGGCATTGGTTTTACCTTGATGAAGGACATGACACTTATAAATCCTCATTTGTTAAAATATTTATCAGGGCTACTGGGTCAGCCATTTTGACTGAACAGACTGGTGGATTTAGGCACTGTTTTTAGTGATTTTGTTTTTTAGCCAAATCAACCAATTCTTCCCTGCACTCTGTTCATAGACCCGCTGTTTCACTATCATTATGTGATTTTGAGTCTGAACTTCATGGGTGGCTTCCCAGTGCTGCTGTCCTCTTCACTCAGATGCTCTCCTTTTTCTTAATAGAGTCTATTTGTTTACTATATTATTTATACCCAGATGAAAATTTTGATAGCTACTTAGGACAATTTCACATCTAAAAGATGGACACCTCAATGAAAAAAGTAATCATTCTCTGACAACTAAATGGGATTGTTTTTATAATACAAAAACAATGTGAAAAAATGTATTTGCCTTCCCTGAATGAACTGAAAGTGTTTTAGTAAAAAAACAAAAACAAAAACAATAAAACCACTGCTTTCTCATGTTATGTTTAAGAACAACATAATGACTTCTTGATTTGTTATATAAACAATTTATGATTTTTCAAAAAAAAATCACATGCTGTTATAGCCATGTGAATGCTTTCAAATATAACCTTAATATATAGCCATTATAAATATAGCTTAATACATATCCATAAATAAATATATTATTGATAAGTGATTAATAAGATATAAGTATGTCAAATGTAAAGTATGTAATAGGAAGTATTTCTTACTAAATAAATGTGGATGTGGCTGTAAACCTTATGTAAATTACACGAGTCTGTGTGTGAAAGCCACAGCTATAGTTTTTATTAACTGCACCTTTAACATACATATTCAAATTTGATTAACATTAAATTCTATGGGCTTGAAAAAGCACACTGCAAACTATATGGATTTAGAATAACGTAACTCACCTGCTATCAAATGGCTTAAGGTAGCATCATATTGTTTCATAATTAATCATGTGTCCCTTTTTTTTATATTCAAACTAGAGGCCTGGTGCACGAATTTGTGCACCAGTGGGGTCCCTTGGCCTGCCCTGTGGGATCAGGCTGAAACCGGCTCTCCGACATCCCCTGAGGGGTCCTGGATTGCGAGAGGGTGCAGGCCAAGCCGAGGGACCCCATCAGTGCACAATCGAGGCCGGGGGTTGATGTGGGAGGTTGGCCAGCCAGGGCAAGACTGCAGGAGGGCTCCAGGGCATGTCCAGCCCATCTTACTCAGTCCCGATCGGCTGGACCCCAGCAGCAAGCTAACCTATGGGTTGGAGCATCTGCCCTCTGGTGGTCAGTGCACATCATAGCGAGCAGTTGAGGGGCTTTAGCATATCATTAGCATATTACGCTTTGATTGGTTGAACGGACGACCAGATGACTGGACACTTAGCATATTAGGCTTTTATTATATAGGACATAAATAAAATTATGTACCTTATTATTGTAATCACTTTGGAAAGCTGACTTAGAGATGGATTTTATTCTTTTTCTGCAGTATTTCCATTTGTCCGTAATAAACGGAAAATGCCTGACAGGTACATCCAGTTATATTTCTTTAATTAAATTTTTAAAAAATATATTTTTATTGATTTCAGAGAGGAAGGGAGAAAGAGATAGAAACATCAATGATAAGAGAGAATCATTGATCTGCTGCCTCCTGCACGTCCCCCACTGGGGATTGAGCTAGCAACCCAGGCATGTGCCCTGATTGGGAATTGAACCATGACCTCCTGGTTCATAAGTCGACGCTCAACCACTGAGCCATGCCAGCTGGCCTAATTAAATCTTTTACTTACAATATTTGCTAGTTTTATTTATGTGATTCTATTATAAAGTAGATTTAAACTCCTCACCTTTAAGATGTTATTAATTACTTATTGCATTTTGTCACATTATAACTGTAATAAAATAACATTCTTTCAGTTAATGTGGTTGCTCTGCTATGTGCCCCTTTTTTTGGTGAATGTTGATATTGATTTAACACAGTTAACTGGTATAATATATCTAAATGAAAAGCTATCTTAAAGCCATCCATTCCAACCAAGTTTAGTCACTCCTTTAAAAATGCTAGTTACCGCTAGTTACCATAGGATTCTGGTTAACTGTTGCTTATGCCTAGTAGTTGGGAAAAGGATCTTATGCAATGTAGAGGAATATGTTTTTAGCTGTGATTTCAAAGGATTCATGGGAAAAGTACAAAATGAACTTTCCTTCTGTGAAGCAGGAAGTTGCACTCCCCCTTACCCAACCTCTTTAGATGAAAGTGAAGGAAAACGGGATTTCCCTAGTGTCCTACCTAGAAGTAGAATTTTAAATACAAATGCTCCTCTACTTCTGATGCTGTTACATACTGCTAAACCCACTGTAAATTGAAAATATCATAATTTGAAAATGCATTTAATACATACCTTACCGAACATCATAGCTTAGCCTAGCCTACCTTAAATGTGCTCAGAACACTTACATGAGCCTGCAGTTGGGCAAAATAATCTAACACAAAGCCTATTTTATAATCAGGTGTTGAATATCTCATGTAATTTACTATGCATATTGCTTTCACACCATTGCAAAGTAAAAAAAATGATAACTTGAACCATCATAAGATGGGGACAATCTGTATTTTACATCACATGTTTGGACATTCATTTTTAAAAAATAATTTATATATATAGATATGTATATATATGTATATATACATATATATATAT
>NW_005354425.1:1141581-1157603 GCF_000412655.1 Myotis brandtii | reverse complement strand
TTACTAGTGGCCCGGTGCATGAAATTTGTGCACATTAAAAGGGGATTAATTAGAGGAAATATTTTAATATTGCTATTTGCCCTTTCTCTATAATAGAAGTGTCAGAGATTAAAGAAAATTAGTAAAATGTATATGAAAATCTCCCTCCTGCCAGAGTCTGGGGCGTGCCACAGAACCTAGAGTCAAGTCCCCGCCCACCACCTGCAGGCGCTTCAGAAACACAGGAGACCCAGACCCAGCTGGCCCCACCCCCATTGGGTGATACCCAGACCCGGCCAGCCCCACCCCTGTCAAGCCCCTCTGGGCTGGGGGCACAGCCTCAGGTCCCCCGGCCAGGTGCCAGGGTGGGGGTCACGGCCTGAGGTCACCCATCAAGCCCCGCTGGGTGGGGGGTGTGACCTCAGGTAGCACTTTCTGAGTCCCCCAGCCTGGCGTTGGGGCAGGGGGCGTGGCCTGAGGTCCCCCATCAAGCCCTGCCAGGTGGGGGGTGCAGCCTGAGGTCCCCCAGCCTGGTGCCCGGGTGGGGGGCACAGCCTGAGGTCCTCTGTCAAGCCCTGCCGGGCAGGGGCCACAGCCTGAGGTCCCCCAGCCTGGTCCTGGGGTGGGGAGTGCGGCCTGAGGTTCCCTGTCAAACCCCACCAGGCAGGGGGCGCAGCCTCAGGTTCCCTGCCTGACCCAGCGCCACGCAGCCTCAGGTCCCTGCTGATTGCTCGTTAAGGCTCCTTATGGGAACTCGGCCTCCGCTGTGGGCACAGCCATCTTGTGTTACGGAATCCCTGTCTTCACTGTGGGCACAGCCATCTTGTTAAGGCGTGAAAGTCAATTTGCACATTCCCTCTTTATTAGATAGGATTTTCACTGATCTCAGAGAGGAAGGAAGACATAGAAACATCAATAATGAGAGAGAATCAATGATCAGCTGCCTCCTGCACGCCCCCCACTGGGAATCGAGCCCGCAACCCGGGCATGTGCCAATGACCAGAGTCGAACCTGGGACCCTTCAGTCCACAGGCTGACACTCTATCCACCAAGCCAAACTGGCCAGGGCTGGACATTCTTTAAATGTCCAAAATACTTTTTAAAATTCTGAAAATAGTATATGTACACACACACACACACACACACACACACACACACACACACACACGCAGCTATTGTTATCTGTAAATAAGTTAAATATTATGCCTGTTTGAGTGTTTTGAGGTTTTAGACTATGGGAAAGATTAAAATGCCAAGCTCATTACTCTCCCATTGATTTTTAAAGCCCTTTCCTCTTTGTTCAAAAACTTAGGTATGAATGAGTATAGGATTCTCTCCAATAGAACTTTGCTTCATGGGCCTGGTTAACCAAAGCTTCAATTCTTCTCTGTCTTTGGTCGAGAGAATTCACAGATGGCCTGAGTAAGAGGACGTTTGTCAAATACAAATAATGATGCCAAAGTGAGGGGGGAGAGAGGAGCTTCAAGTACCTATAATTTCTATCATCATGTCCCCCAAAATGACTCCAAATAAATACACAGTCAAGAAAAGAAAATGCTTTCTATAGAAGGCTGCTTTGAGACTAGATCTCCTAGCCCCCCCTTCCCAGTTCCAACCACATTGCCACTCCTCAACCCCTCCTCTATTGAAATTGTTGAGGTGTCACTGGTCCCTATTATGTGTTACTCATAACTGCAATGGGAGATCTCCTAACTTCTTATAATTACCAGGAGACATCTTTCCTATTCAGAACAAGAATGTTCAATGTCTAACATTTGTTCTGGGGTCGATATAAGTTCCTGTAAATCACTGCAAGTGATGTTGACACCTAAGAGAATTTCAATTTCTACTTGGGCTGTGGGCAAATCCTTTTTTTTTCCTTTTTAAAAAAAGAGTAATCTGTTTACAGGGTAAAAATCAATCAATCAATCAGTCAATCAAATGCCTTTCTCACATTCCTTACCTCCATGCTCCAATTTATCTCTCCAGAAGCAGCTACTGTTATCATTTTCTTATATATACTTCTACTTTATGCAGGCATAAGCCTATATATAATGTATATACAGGATAGGGCAAAAGTAGATTTAAAGTTGTGAGTACATGAAACACAGTTTATTCTTGTGTTATTAATTATTGTATTATTTCCCACATGAAAAACTATAAACCTGCTTTTGCCCCATCCTGTATAATAGAAACCATTATGCATTTTTCTTTTTTCCTTTAACAATACACCCTAAAGATAGATCTTTGCAGTGTACCATTATATGATGGTACACTGCAAATATGGATATACCTTATTATATTTATCTACCCATTTCTATTAATAGATTCTGAGGTTATTGTCTATCTTTTTTTTTTTAATTAAATCTTTATTGTTCAGGTTACATTTGTTCCTCTTTTTTTCCCCCCCCATAATTTTCCCTCACTCCCTACCCACTGTCCTCATCCATAGGTGCACGATTTTTGTCCAGTCTCTTCCTGCATCTCCCATTTCCCTTTCCCCCCCAAGAATAGTCAGTCCATTCCCTTTCTATGTCCCTGATTCATTATAATCACCAGTTCATTCTGTACATCAGATTATTTATTCACTTGGTTCTTAGATTCACTTGTTGATAGATGCATGTTTGTTGTTCACAATTTGTATCTTTACCTTTTTCTTCTTCCTCTTCTTAAAGGATACCTTTCAGCATTTCGTATAATACTGGTTTAGTGGTGATGAACTCCTTTAGCTTTTCCTTATCTGTGAAGCTCTTTATCTGACCTTCAATTCTGAATGATAGCTTTGCTGGATAAAGTAATCTTGGTTGTAGGTTCTTGGTATTCATCACTTTGAATATTTCTTGCCATTCCCTTCTGGCCTGCAAAGTTTCTGTTGAGAAATCAGCTGACAGTCGTATGGGTATTCCCTTGTAGGTAACTGAGTTTCTTTCTCTTGCTGCTTTTAAGATTCTCTCTTTGTCTTTTGCTCTTGGCATTTTAATTATGATGTGTCTTGGTGTGGTCCTCTTTGGATTCCTTTTGTTTGGGGTTCTCTGCGCTTCTTGGACCTGTAAGTCCATTTCTTTCACCAGGTGGGGGAAGTTTTCTGCCATTATTTCTTCAAATAGGTTTTCAATATCTTGCTGTCTCTCATCTTCTGGCACCCCTATTATTCTGATGTTTGTACGCTTGAAGCTGTCCCAGAGGCTCCTTACACTATCTTCGTATTTTCGGATTCTTTTTTCATTTTGCTTTTCCGGTTGGGTGTTTTTTGCTTCTTCGCATTTCAAATCTTTGGCTTGATTCTTGCGCTCCTCTGGTCTGCTATTGGGTGTAATATTCTTTATTTCAGAGCGTGTATGCTTAATTTCTAGTTTCTTTATCATAGCATCGAGGGTCTCATTAGTTTTCGTGAAGCTCTCCAAAAGTTTATTGCAAGCCCTCAAAATTGCGTTTTTTAGCTCTATATCCTCCATTTCTGTCATGTTTTTTTGTCTCCGCATTTTTTATGCTTTCTTGGTGCACCCTCTAGTGGTCTTTGTGCGCAGTCTTGTTCTAGTTGAGCCTTGATTGTTGTAGTTAATACTAGAGGGATTTGACCACCAGGCCGACTGGCTGTGTGAATCAGCTGTGTCTGCCGCGGAAAACTTCTGTCCTCTGGGGAGGTGCTAATCTAGCCTTTGCCTGAGGCGATCTGGCAAATGGCTCTGCGCAGGGCTTGGGCGGGGCGGGCTCAACAGGGCGGGCGGGCGGAGGGAGCGGTTATGGCCCCTCTCAGTCCCGTTCCCAGAGGCTCTGCTTCTCAGAACCCCCGGAACCGCTGCAAACCTCGGAGGGAAAGCTGCCTTCCAACTGATGCCAGACACTCCCGCTTCTCCCGTTTGGGTCCGAGTCCCCAGCGATTCGCCCGTATCTGGAGCTCAGAGTCTGAGACTCCCCCCTGACCGAAAACGACAACCGCGCTCTCAGCCACCAGCCCGCTTTGCGCGCGCACCTCCGCACCTGAGTATTTTCCACACTGCGCCTCCTCTGAGCCTCGGTGTGCTGTTATTTTTCCTTCTAGTTGAAGAGTCTCTCCTCAGCCAGCCTTCCTGCGGTTCTGGGTGATGTCCGCTCCGTCTTTTAGTTGTATTTTTGAAGTGGTTGTTTGCGGCAGCAGTCTGCGGTGTTTACCTATGCCGCCATCTTGGTCTCTCTCCTATTGTCTATCTTTTGTGCAGGCAAAACTTTCCATATAGTTTTCACTGACTATATGTTTTCCCGTGTTCCTGTTCACTTAAGAGAACTGTAGCCTCTCCTTCCCTAGTGATCACTCACTATCAGAATTAAAATGGGCTCTGATCCAGAAGCTGTCATATTAATAATAGCAGCTAAAATGTATTGAGGACTCTCTATGCCAGACACTCTATTAAATAACTCACATGAATTATTATTATCATCCCCAATTTACCAAATAGAAAACTATGATTAAGTGACTTGATCATAATCACATAACTAGTAACAGGAGAGCTGGAATTCATGTGTTTCTAAAATCCAAAATTCATGCTCTTACCCACTATATTGTATTGCCTCTCAAATCTTAAGTGGGACACTGTAATATTAGAGAATGGCCAAGAAAGGGTGGTCATGATGGTGAAAAATTTTGACACCAAAGCCACCTATATATATCTAAAAGGCCGGCCGGTATGACACATACTGACCACGGGGGGTTGGGGGGAAAGCAGACGCTCAACGCAGGAGCTGATTAGTGACAGCAACTTTGCAGAATGTCCTCTTGCACTCCGGGACCCCTAGGGGGGTGTCATACTGCCGGTTTTGGCCAGATCCCCGCAGGCCAGGCTGGGGACCTCACCTGTGAGAAGGACCCCGCTCACTCACAGATGCCCCGGTGCCGCCCCAGGTGCCACTGGCCAGGGAGGGACCTTGGGAGGTTGGCTCCAGGGCGTGTCTGCCCATCTCTCACCCAGTCCCGCCCTGCCAGCTACCACCCGGAACTGCCTGCGTTAGTTCCTGCACCAGAAGGACTAATTAATTTCCTTTCAATGTGCACAAATCCATGCACCAGGGCACTAATGTGAAGAATAAAGGAAAATAAGGGCTGTTTAGCCTTGTGAAGAGTGAATTAAGACACTTGATGGTAACTGTTTCCAAATATTTAAAGGGTTGCCATGTAAAGTGGAAGTAGGCTTATTCTTTGTAGTTCCAAAGGACAGAGCTATACCTAGCAGGTAGAACCTTCACAGAGTAAATCAGCTAAAGGACCTTTCTAACAGTCCATGAAAGAATTGGAGCCTTGGCCAGTTTGGCTCAGTGGATAGAGCGTCAGCCTGTGGACTGAAGGGTCCCAGGTTCGATTCTGGTCAAGGGCATGTACCTTGGTTGCGGGCACATCCCCAGTGGGGGGTGTGCAGGGGGCAGCCAATCGATGTTTCTCTCTCATCGATGTTTCTGACTCTCCCTCTCCCTTCCTCTCTGTAAAAAAATCAATAAAATATATTTTTTAAAAAAGAATTGGAGTATTTAAGGAGCAGTTTAAAACTAACCATTTGTCAGGGATATGGGTGAGGGCCATTCCTGCCTTGAACAGGAAGTTGGACTAGATCAATGTTTTCACACCTCTGGGCACATCAGCATCATCTGGGGTAGATTCCCAGGACCCAGCCCAGACCTACTGAACCAGAATCTCCTAGCGATATGAGACTATTGATAGGGTTAGAAATTAGAAGTCTGTTAAGATGGGTTCCTGAAATTTACAAAAGAAGTGCAGATGGCCAATTAACACGAAAAATTGTTCAAGAATAAATGCAAATATGCAGATTAAAGCCAGATGAGATACTTTTGATCTGTGTTCTCTAGGTTGACCATTGTGCCCTAGAGGTCTTATCTAAATCTCTAGACAAGCCTCCTAAAGTCCTCAAATATGGAGGGCAACTCTTGTGCCATGAAAACCACTGTTTTGTTGATATGAGTGTATGCACATATCTGGTGAGGAATGTCTATAGCTGAGAAAAGCAATAAATAAATTTGTCTAAGAGGTTTCACATTAGGTAAGACTGTTGTGGCCAGCTTTATTTACATATTTACAAGTATATCAATCTCCCAAGCTTTATAATTGATTTAGGGGGCTAAGATCACATTATTTTAATTGCTGTTTTAATCAAAGCAAAAAAAAGTTTCTTGAGTGAATACAGTAATTTATTCTTTTTTCACTTCATTAATTCATTCTGCTATTCAGCTACTGTATCTGTGCCCAGGCACTGTGGATAAAGCAGTGAATAGGACTCATGATCCCTGCTCTCATGAAACTCAGTCCTCACTGGAGTGAAAGAATAGGACTAATATGATCTGCTTTATAGGTCAATCTTATTTAAAAAATAAACTTTTGCCTTTTATGTTATGTAGTTGTGTTTGAAGCATGT
Organism: Myotis brandtii; assembly: GCF_000412655.1. Lineage (NCBI taxonomy): Eukaryota > Metazoa > Chordata > Mammalia > Chiroptera > Vespertilionidae > Myotis > Myotis brandtii. The sequence goes on along the minus strand of NW_005354425.1, from coordinate 1,151,226 downwards.
GATTTGACTCTGTATTGTGTTTAAATCCAAATACCAACAATGTTCTGTGGTAATTCTGAGACTTTAAGTATAAATAGACTCATGCTTCACTAATTTGTTATTGATATTAGCCTGCTTTTAATCTTCAAACTGATAGATGAAGCCAACTTTATTTGTAATATATACACATTTTATACCTATTAAGCTTTTTAAAAATGTATTTTAAATTACAGTTGACATAAAATATATCAGTTTCAGGTGTACAACATAGTGATTACACACTTATACACCTTACAAAGTGATCACCCTGACAAATTTAGTTCCCACCTGACACCATACATAGTTATTACAATATTATTGACTATATTCCCTATGCTATTCTTTACATCCTCATGACTATTTTATGACTACCAATTTGTATCTCTTAATACCTTCGCCTTTTTAATCCTTACCCCCAATCCCTTCCATCTGGCAACAGTCTGTTTATACTCTGTATCTATTAGTTTCTGTTTTGTTTGTTCATTTATTTTGTTTTTTAGATTCCATAATTAGTGAAATCATTATACCTATAAGCTTTTGATAATTATCTTTCAGAACCAACAAGCCAAAATAGCACAATTGTACCTCCCATTTGTTGGGCTGCTTTTGGAAAATATACAGCGATTAGCAGGTCGAGATACCTTGTATTCTTGTGCAGCCATGCCTAATTCTGTAAGTAGTAATGTGTTTCTATTGACGTTTTATTTTCTTTTATTAACTACATTTGGAATTGGGATCATATGCTATATGGTTCACTTTTTACTCCATTTTTACATTTATACTTCTTCCTAGAGCAATGTTTCTCCAACTTTAATGTGCATATGAATCACCTGGGGAATTTGTTAAAACAAAGATTCTAATTCAGCAGCCTGGATGGAGTTTGAGATTATGTGTTTCTGACAAGCGTTTGGCTGCTTCTGGTCCAAGGACCACACTAAGTAACAAGGTCCAAAAGAACACCAAGAATCCCTTGTACTTAGTGTTTGCTGTTGTTCTATGCCTTCATATAGTTATTCAATTTGAAAATGAAACAAAAGATTTTTCACTTTCAAAATATTAGGCACCAGGGACTAAACTGTCTTCTTTGGCTTCTCCCCTCCCTTAACAGCCTCCTTTCAGTACTTCTTGAAGAGTTGCTTTTAGCTCATCACAATTGGTCTGTGCCTTTTTCTCCCCTTAGAATCTTATAGTTGAAAGGAACTTTGGGGGTGAAAAGTCTCCCACATGGCCAAACACCTTTTGCCATTATAATAATAAAAACTTTCTTCTCACATTAGACCTAAAAGGTTTTCTGTCCACTTGTCCTAGTTTTGTCTATTCCTACAACTACATGATACCTCTTACACATGTGCCTTCTAATTTTTTCTCCAGATCAGCTATCTCCACTATAGTCTGCCCAGTGGGACTATTAACTCCTACTTTACCCCCCACTCCATGTTCTGTATGGCCCAAGATCACCTTTACATTTTTGGTAGTCCTGTTACATTATTGAGTGGCAGGTTAAACTGTGTCCTTTACAGCTTCCTTTGGAAATTTCCCTATCTCGATTTGTCAAGCCAGCACTGGGTTCCCCAGAAAGCTACTTCTAAGCCTCCCTGATGGCTTGATTACCTGTAGCTCCCGATTATATCACCCACCTGAGTGTCAGGCTGGTCTTCCTTTAGAGACACAGTAGCTCATACTTCTGCTTACTCCACATTTGATAGTGATATTTGGAAATATTTTTCTTACCTGTGTTTCCTTTTGCAGCTCAAGTTCACGTAGGGCTTCTGGTCACACCCCTCCTTCTAGCATTGCTCCTGGTTCCAAGCAAGGAGAATTGAACCAGACTGCACCAATTGCAGCTTTTACCAGCCATCTAGAGTTACGTTCCTTAGCCAGAGGTCATAGTTACTACAATATGCTAGTACCCATTTTTTAAAGATTTTTTCTCCTAAATACCGATATTGATACTGGACTTTCCCAGTGAGCTTTAAAATCAGAGCATCATTTTAGTCTATTAATTTGATTTCTTACCCTAGTGTACAAATTTGTTTAAGTGATAGAGGTATCACATTGTGTTACAGGCATCCAGGGATGAATTTGCATATGGCTTCACTTCACCTACAAATAGAGGGAGTCTGAGCACTGACAAAGATACCGGTAATTAAGTCCTTTAAAGATTATACATTGCATGGCTGTTTAGAAATGTACTCTGTCCTTCTGTGTTTTTTGAAATACTTTATAATAAAAACTATGCATAGTGTGATCTCTACTAAAGTTTAATTAAAATCTGACCTCCATTGCAGATACATTTCTTTGCTTAGATTTCCTCGTCTAAGCTTGTCAAAAACGTATCTTGGTATACTAAGAAATTAGAGGATAATGAGAAAAACACTGGCCTCCAATCCTCTTATCTGTCTTTAGTCTTGGACAAGACACCTCCCCTTTCTGGGCCCAAATTTCTTTATCTATAAAATTACCTCTCAAATTGTGTGGCTTTCTTTGATTATTTTCAAGGAATTTCTTGTGATTTTATACATAGTAAAGTGTTTCAAGAAATAAAAAAAAGCTAACCCTTTATTTGACTTCTTATGTGTTTTGATATAATATATAAACTTCACAATTTTAGATGATGAAGATCTAATCCCTAAAAGTATCTTTACTTAAATTAACCTAGTACTTAATTTATAATATATTTTTGGCAGTCCCTCCTGTTACTAATAAGGACTTGGCTTTTATTTTCTAGCTTATGGGTCTTTTCAAAATGGACATGGACTTAAGAGAGAAGACTCAAGAGGTTCCCTGATCCCAGAAGGAGCAACAGGATTTCCAGATCAGGGCAGCACTGGCGAAAATGTAAGAACCTAAATATGTAAGATAACCTTAATGATACCTTTGGCTACAACAATCTTTCTTTTTGTGTAAATAAGAGGCTCTCTACTTTCCTGTAGTCTGTCCTGGATTTGTAAAAAAAAATCCCATAATTTTTGGATATTTTAGCACTTGCTTTCTATCCTGGCAGCTGCTACTTGGATATCTTAAACTGTTTATAGGGGCTGAGACACTTATCTTTAAGACTTCTAATTCAGAATACCCCCTTGAACCCGTAGCACACTGTACTGTACCTGTTCTAGAGAGGAAAGGTTCAAGTTTAAAATATCTAATGTACCTGTCACTTAAAACAAATCACTTCCTAGCAGGATTAATTCAGCCTTTCTTTTTTAAAAATTTTCTTTATTGATTAAGGTATTACATATGTGTCCTTATCGCCCCGCCCCTTTGCCCCCTCACCCCCATGGTGTCTGTGTGCATTGGTTATGCTTATATGCATGCATACAAGTCCTTTGGTTGATCTCTTCCCCTTTCATTATTTTATAGTAGAGTAATTATATTAATTTGGGAGAAAAAAATGGATCTCCAAATTAGGATCTCAGCATCTGGTATCAGAATATATTCTTCAACTCTTCCATCTCATATTTTCAAGCCTAACATTAAAGTTTATGAGATATGTCTGCCTTGAGTTAGAGAAACTTCATTTTAGACCAGTAAAACCTTGCCATGCTGCTATGTAAAATCATAGAATCATATAAAAAACAGAAAGGTCCATGAAAATAATAAATTTCAACTTTCAATTTACAAATGAAAACTGAGATTGTGATTTAGGACAGTCACACAATTCTGGCAGGGCCAGACCTGGAACCAGATTTTCTAATTCCAGCACTCTTAGTGTGCAGCAGAATCTCCTGGGGTGCTTAATAAAATAGATGGCTGGGCCTCAGCCCCAGAGTTTCTCGTTTAGTTGGTTTGGGGTGGGGCCTGCTAATTTGTATTTCTACTAAGTTCCCAAGCAATGCTGATGCTGCTGGTTGGGAACCACCCCTTGAGAACTACCGGAGGATACTTCCTTGAGGATTTGGATAAATAGTAATTTATGTACAAAGGTTTCTGTTTCACACCATTTAGAATTATGACAACAGACACTATCATAGGTAAGGCAAATAAAGGACAAAGAGGTTAAATAACTTGCTAGTGGTCACACAGCTAGCAATCATTCAGAACCTAGATGTTTTACTCCAACTGAAAGTTCTTTCTTAGTAAATCTTATTTCATGAAATGTATATCCCCAGCGCAGTTTAACTCAATTGAAAGTATTGATTTTTAACAAGGGTAAATTATTTAGTTATTCATATAAATCCTCAGAAAGGTCAAATCTTGTCATGCTTAACAACTGATACTTCAACAAAAGTAATTAAATAATAGGAACATCACTTCTTTGTAGAAGCTCTAGATTTGAAGTATTGCTGGATCCTCCTTATTTAACTATCTATAATATGATTAGCCTTTTTAAAGATAGATTTTCTGACCTTAATTTGCAGTTTGGATTTTAATAAACTTCAAGGAGAGATTAAAATTAAAAAGTGTAAAATGTTTCTTATACTTTCATGTACCTTAGTTAAGTTCCTCCTCAATGTAAAAGCTATTTTTCTGGGAATAGCCATATACAATTATTTAACACTTTTACTACTAAAACACGAGACCTATGGGAATTAAACATTCACAGTATTCATGGCTATCTCTTGGTGAAGACCCCAAGGTAATTTCCAGTGATATTACTAGGTACAGTGGCAACAGAGTCAGCCCATTTACCTTCCAAGTGTGATATAAATTGGATTTATGGCCCAGCCAATGTGGTTCAGTTGCTTGGGTATCATCCCATGCACCAAGAGGTCACTGCTTTGATTCCTGGTCAGGGCACATACCTGGGTTGTGGGCTTGATCCCTAGTAAGGGATTGCAGGAGGCAGCTGATCGATGTTTCTCTCTCATTTATGTTTCTCTCTCTCCCTCTCCCTTTCTCTTTCTCAAAAATCAATAAAAACGTATTTTTAAAAATTTGGATTTATGCTTAGAATTTTCCCAAATAGGACGAATGATAAAAATAGTTTTTGAATTAAAGGATATGGGAAACTATAGTACCAATATTGTTAACAAAATTGCTGTCTTTATATTATAGACCCGGCAGAGTTCTACGAGGAGCAGCGTATCATCCCAGTATAACCGACTGGATCAGTATGAAATCAGAAGCCTCTTGATGTGCTATCTGTATATAGTAAAAATGATTTCTGAAGGTGAGTTACCAGCATACTAAGCCTGGACTCTACTACACATTTACCCTCACAGGCTCAGTTTCATACAATGTTTGACCATCACCTAGAGCACATGCTCATTAGAAACAGATCTTTAAAGACTCTGACCTTTTAAATGTTCCTGTATTTTAACTTAAAATAGGTTCATTTTAGTCATATAATTTGATTCTTTGAAACAATTTTTTTATTTTAAAATTTAATTTCTAAAATGAGGCAATAGTATTGGAAGTGCTAAACTTTTTTTTCTTTATTAAGGTATTACATATGTGTTGTTATTGCCCCCCCTCCCCCACACTCATGCCCTTACCCCCCTGTTGTCTGTGTCCATTGGGTAGGCTTATATGCATGCATACAAGTCCTTTGGTGGAAGAAAGGGGGAGAGATCAGCTAAACTTTTTTTCATGCAGAGCATATAATGCATTAAATGACCAATATAAACAGAAAAACATAATAACCAGAGTCATATTTAATACTTTAACTTTTATTTGACCCAGGATTTGGAAAACAAAAAGCAAACAAAAAGATAGGAAGGATTCTTTGAGGGTAAGGAATGCCATTGTTACATAGTACAACTGTATGGTTTTGTATGTTTCCAGGCTCTTTTTCACACTCTTTTTTCTCCTTGCTATATAATTATATTATTTATTAGTATTATCATTTCCTTTCTATATTATATGATAGAATATAACCAAAGTATTTTGATAAACTTCATGTCTTCTGGACGTGGAAGTAAAATCAGGTCTTCTTATTTCCAAATACCACATTTATTCATACAGTTTTCTTCCTTTTCTGAGTATTTTTGCTCAAAAAAAATGCAGGAATGAAGAACTTAAAAGCACCTGGGTTCTGATTATCATAGTCATTATCTTTAATTCATATTCTATTTTCAGTATCTATATAACTTGCTTTAAATCTATTTTAACAATGCAGGATAAATAGTAATAAAAACAAAATAAGTTGATAGCTAGAGAGATATTAAAACAAATCAATAATAAATGCTAAGGTACATTAATAAAACAGTAGATAAAAACAGATAAATAGCATCTTTAAAGAACTTAAAGTAAAAGTCAAAACATATGCATATATGCATAGCCCATGGACATAGACAATAGTTGGGGAAGGTCTTTGGGTGTGGCAGGGGCTTGGTGGAGGGGGGCAAAGTGGGGGAGATGGGGGGGCATCTGCAATACTGTTAACACTTAAAAAAGAAAACTATTACCAAAAAAAGAATGTTTTAAAAGTAGAAGTATGTTTAGGCTTTACATAGTACTTTATTAAAACAAAGAATATATTGAGGCTATGTGATGCGCCTCCATGTTTTGTAAAACAAATAAATAAAGGGAGATCATTTTCAACCTGGTGGATTTTTGTTTCAGTAGATGATGGCTCGGTTGACAACTACAGCTATAACTCACTGTTTTTTCTTCCCACAAGATGAAAAGTAGGGAAGAGTAGATAGTAACTGCTAATGTGTACGGGGTTTCTTCATAGGGTGATGAAGATATTCTAAAGCTGTGGTGATGGTTTTACAACTCTTCAAATATACTATAAAGTGTTATACTGTATACTGTTTAAATGGGTGATTTTTAAGGCACAATAACTTTCTCAATAAATTTGATGAAAAAAAAAAAAAGACCCAGCAGATACATGAAAAAAACAACAACAAAAAACAAACACATGAAAAAAAACGTTAACCACCACCACAGCTCAGGGCAAGTAAAATTGGTTTGGGGGTGGCAGATTGAAGAAAGGAGGTGTGAGATGCATTGCTGACTAGTTCTCCCTTCTTCCACTCCAATACTTGTGCATATGCACATGATGCATGCACATGTGCGCGCACACACACACACACACACCCTCACACACACCCTCACACATACCCTCCATATACTGTGGCATACGCGCATGGCGCGTGCATGCACACACACACACCCTCCATATACTGTGGCATACGCACATGGCGCGTGCGTGCACACACACATACACACCATATACTGTGGCATACGTGCATGGCACACGGATGCGCACACACACACATACCATAAACTGTAATACCAGTGACAAAGTCCTGGCTGCTTTTTTAATGTCATGGGTAAAACCATAACTTCTTTGTTTCTTGAGAACTTCATAAGTTGTTCTTATCTTGTAAATGTTGACCTTACTTGCTAAACATTTGATCTTTGTTAATTAGATTGTTCTTTCTTCAGCTTTTGCTTTTTGATTTTTAAAAGCACATTTTTAATAAGTAGTGTACAGTCAGTGTCACAGCTCCTTTTTAGCTTTTATACATGTAAAGTCATGCTATATGATATCTATAAAGTCACATTCATTGTATTCTGAAAAATATCAGCTTCTGGGTCCTTGTCAATAGATGTATTCTAGTTATTTGTCTCGTCCGGTAAATATTTGTAGTCACTCTATATGTGTTTAAATGTTGAACTCACTCAGGTCTTCTCTTGGCTTTCTTTTATATTGGTTCATAAACAGTAGCAACTTAATTTCAACAAGAAAAGAATTCCCATCAGGTCTTCTCTTGGCTTTCTTTTTTATTAGTTCATCAACAGTAGCAACTAAATTTCAACAGAAAGATACTTTATATGAAAGTAGAGGGAGCTATAGTTTATTAACTGGCAACAAGTAACTGTTTCAAAGTCTAAGACGTTTTCCAAATTGTTTTAAGTCTTACTGCCTTGTTTACTATATCCTTAGAAATGGAGTCAGAGAGTTAGGGGTTATCAGTTAGTTACATAGTCTGAATTCACTGGAAGACTGTCCTCTTGTGAAAGAAAAACAGTTTCCTTAAGAGAGAGGATGGGGGAGCGTTACTTCCTTCTTTCAGTCTGCACCTTGGCTTTTCTCTTTATCCTAGACCCCACAATGGAACTCTGGTCATCACCTTGAAGCCTGTCAGTACCATACCCTGTTGCAACTGTAGATTCATTAGTATTCTTTTTCGAAGTTGATTGTTGAATGGAAGGTATCTGGTAACTGCTGCTTCTCTCCGAAAACCCAATGTTGTAACGAGGAATACCAATCGATGATCTTTTCCTACTTGAAGTATAGTCAAGAGGAAATACGTTTGCAGAGACTGTTTGCTTTTTCTCTGAATAAGAGTGAAGTGTGAGTCTATTATCAGGCATGTTTTCCTCTGAAGTTTCAGATACTGCTTCAATTACTGGGCTTTGTTCTGTACCAAAATTGGAAAAGGCCCAAGGGAAGTCCATTTGAGTAGAGGCCCTCTGTGTGGAGGCCTTACGTGTAAATAACTCTAGCTTTTTTGACTGGCCAGGCTTCTCTTCAGAAAGGTTAGAGACAACTTGAAATTCATGCTCCCTTTGACTACTCTGTGTATATAATAAGGGAAAAAGTGTAGGTGTCTTCTGGGTGGAAGTACCTTCTGTGGTAGACTTACTGGTATTAGAAGCTATCTTGTCATAAGATGTCTCTGCCATGTCAAAGAGGTCTGGACTCTGAGTTAGAATTGCTAACTCTTGACTGTGTTGCTGTTCCTTTTTCCCTCTAGATTTAATCTGTGAAGTATTTGGCTGCTCTTTCAATCTCATAGGCAGAAGCAGCTGATCATCTGTAGGATCCCTGACTGTAAAAACGGACCCAGCCTTTTGAGCACAAGGAATGAAGTCATCACTACTCTCAGAAGAACTAAGCTTTTGCTGAGTCACTCTAAGTTTTTCAGAAAGCATTTTATTTTCTTCTCTTAGTTTATTCCTTTCTGCAGTGATCTCGGCAATAAACTTAAGGTTTCGTTGTTGGATATCGTAAAATTCTTGCTGTAGTGTACTCTTATATGTTTCATTCACTGAACAGCGGTCACATGTTTTTGAGCGCAACTGTTCTCGCAAGGCTTGAATGGTCCCATTGAGAACTTTTTGTTGCTCAGTCAACTCTTTAATTCTGGCTGTGGACCCTGTCCATCTTCCATCTCCCAATCGCTCTTTCCTCAAATTGGTTAATTTGGTCTGTAAACGGTGAAGCTCTTTGTCATGGAGCTCTTTTAGTGTTAGCCAGGCTTTTTTAAACTCGTCACTCGACACGTCACATACACTTAACTCTAATTTCTCAGATTCTGAAAGTGTCTTATCATCTTTCCTGTCTTCTCCACCAAATTTCCCTGCCTGCATTTTGTCTCACCGATTTGGGATTTGGAAACGGCTGAGACTGGCCTATGGCTTTATGCCGCCGCCGCCGCCGCTGCTGCCACCTCAGCCGCTGACTAAAAGATGGTTTAAGAGTTTCTGACAGGCCACAGCAGGGATAAGCCCTTCACCCTTTTTACAGACCTTAATCGAAGCTGCCTCAGGGCACGGTGTGGATGCTGGGTGGCTCAGCTTTTTGACAGGAAAAGCCGGTGCGCGGCAAGCTGAAAATGGCGCCGCAGCAAAGGGAAAATGGCGCCTTCAGTCAACGGGTTTTCAAGAGGCTGGAAACCGGAAGCCGGAAATCCGGTGACTTCTGGGAGCCCACCTTCTCTGAGGGAAACG
>NW_005354425.1:1116944-1141544 GCF_000412655.1 Myotis brandtii | reverse complement strand
GGGGGGGGGGGGGGGGTGCGGTAACCGGAAGTCACTTATAGCTTAATTTTAAAAGGCTCCACAAATCTAATTGGACTCAATTCTAGCATTTTTATTCTTGATGATCAGTATTTTATAATCATTAGAAACTACCAATACTCTTGGTCTTTAAAAAATTGGAAGTGAAGTCAAAACCCCCACAGTACCCCCCCCCACCATATGACCAACATTGCCTGGCCCTCCATTGTTGTCTGCAGGGGGCTCTAGCTGGGCTTGCAATTCGGTCATTTGCTTACTTTTGCGATACCTACAAGATGTTTACATTTTAGAAGAGGATCTGTTGACATATCTGAGTCGGATGAGAAAGGGTTGGAAAGTTAAGTGGCAGCAGTTTTCTTTTATTAAAAATAATATCCACAAGTAGGTGTGTTGGAAGTAGAGAAATAGATAAAAAGGATAAGTACATGTAATAGATTTTAAGGGACTTTTATATCTGAAATACTACATTTGTGTGTATTGACAGGACTTCACAGTTTATTACCCAAAGGCAAAGAAGAGAAAAAATTATCTCTCTCTAAAGTTTACATTTGTTAGACTTTTTGGTTCAGAGATCCCTTTGAGTAGCAGACAGAGGTACTAGACACGCCCACCGTTCAGCAAAATTCCCAGAAATGCACCATCTTGCATAAAATTTTAGGATTTTCATTAAAAACCCCAGGTCGGCTTCCTTCCTTTGTTTTCAGGGATGATATGAAGATTGGGATGAGCTATCCAAAAGAAGATTTATAAAATAAAAATGTTGAAATTAAAATACATATTTGGAATTAATTCAAAAGAATACAGTGTGTGTATTGTGCACAACTATCCATACGTTGATGGTTGTTTAAGCTAAATTATTGGTACTTTGAGGTTTACCGTGCTATTTGCTCTATTTCAAGATCTAACGCTTTATTTATTCCATTTTCAGATACTCTCTTAACTTACTGGAATAAAGTATCTCCTCAGGAGCTCATAAACATTCTCATACTTTTAGAGTAAGTTAACATTTTCATATATATCCCCTTATTTGGGGAGCTTAATTTTTATACATAATAAAATGTCAACTTTTTTTCTTGGTTTCAACATCTTATTTGCTAATAATGTAGAAAATTTTGATAATATAAATACTGACATTCAGGTTCTTCACATATAGAGGAAAAACATGGTGATACTTGTGATATTATAGAAAAGCCTAGCCAATAATAGACCATTTTTATAGCCTGGCAGGAGTCTTTTTGTGTTCTGGAAAACTAGAAGTAGCATCAACTGTCCTAAATCATTCAGAGCAGATGCTGGCTTAATAGAGCAGCTTAACTTATTGGAATTTATAATTTGTACTCTAAGGTAGAGCTGAGTAATTTCACCCACTTCAGAAATGTACAGATACATAAATAGATGATAGATTAATAGATTAATATAGATATCTCCATTCCAAGGCACTTGGGAAAATCTAGTCTTTTTTTTCTAGATAGAAGTGGAAAGTTGTTCTATACAGGGTGAGGTAAAAGTAGTTACAGTTGTGATTACTTGAAACAGTTTATTCTTCTATCATTACTTATTAATTATTGTATTATTTTCCATATGAACAACTGTAAACCTACTTTTGCCCACCCTGTATGGTATGCTGAGGTATTTTAATATTATTTAAGAAAACTAAAATAAAAATTAGAATGAAATCTAGCAAACTTTTAAATAAATAGTACAGATATATATATTATATGTGCATGTCTACCAAAACACAAAGAGGATAATTCATAAATATTTATTAAAGTATTTCAAAATTTTGCAGAAAATGGCAGCAATCAAAACAGCACTTAAGATTAAAAAGAAAATAAACTACTCTAATTATATTGATATGTTTGCTAATGAAAATATATGATGTTGGGGATTTACTTTAAAAACTATGGGAGGGCCGAACCGGTTTGGCTCAATGGATAGAGCGTCGGCCTGCGGACTGAAGGGTCCCAGGTTTGATTCCGGTCAAGGGCATGTACCTTGGTTGCGGGCACATCCCCAGTAGGGAGCGTGCAGGAGGCAGCTGATCTAAATAAATAAATAAAAACTATGGGAGGTAGGTAGATAGGAAGGATGGAGGGACAGCAGAGGACCTGTTCAGGGTAGAGATTAAACAAAAATGGCTATGAATTGATTATTGTTGAGGCTTGCAGGTGCTAGGTATGTGGGAGGTTAGTATGCTATCCTCCCTAATTCTGTATGTGTTAGAGATTTTTAGTCATAGAAAGTATTTTAATGTCATTATAAAAAAGCATAGCAATTACCCCAACTTTTAGGGCTTATGAAACTTTCTTTAGATATTAACTATACTAGAGACTTTTGCTATGATATATTATAGAAAACAAAGGATGATTAACATTGATAGGTTCTTTTATGTTGTTAAAATTATACATGAAGACATGGGCCTTTTTGATATCAATGTAATTTTAGCAAATAAATGTAGAGAAATATAATATGGCAAGCCCTCAATTAGTTATGTGTATATTTCTGTCTATCAAAACATACATTACAATATGAGTTAAGTAGTCATTCTTTGTAGCACATGAATTTTCAAATATTACTTGTTAAATTGCAGATAATTAACTACTTTACTAACATGCTACTGTTTTTCTTTCTAGAGTATGTTTGTTTCACTTTAGATACATGGGAAAAAGAAACATAGCAAGGTAATTCCCATAGCATGGCAATTTCCACTTTTTTCTGTTTCTTCCAACAGAGGGCAGTCTTGATCATGCCATATAAAAAGTACACTATTCATTTTGAATTCTCTTGAAACCTATATAATTTCTATTAGCCAATGTTACCCCAGTAAATTCAATACAAATTTTTAAAAGGACAACCCATAATTTATGTATATCTCAACTCAAACTTTAAATTAAACTAATGCGAGCTGATACATTTAAGTTTTCCAAAGGAAAATGGTTAGCCCTATGTGCAGGGTTTCTGTCCCAATCCTGAAACAGATGCTGTCTTTTCCAAAGGATGTGTGAGGAAGGGCTAGATCCAAAAGAAGGCAGGAAACCATAAACTGAGGACAGTTGTAAGGTTTTTATTTTTATCTACAAACTATCAGTACTCACCTAAGTTGCTAAGGTAAACAGAAATGCTCAACACTGATTGGGATAACATTATAAATGAGCATTTTTTTTTCTTTTTGCTGTTTAAGTCTTAGTGAAATAAATAATTTTAAAATGTTTCAGGGACCCTAAGGAAATATCACTTGCTTATTTCAATGAGATAAATTGTTGGGGTAGAGTTTGTAGTCATTAAAGCAACACAAATAGAGTTCATTTTTTTAATGTTAAATTCCATTGCACTTCCAAAAACTGAAGAGGCTGTTTGGATAGGGTTTATAATTCCTGAGTCTCTGGAACATTCTAATAATAGGTAATTCAGGTGACATTTTCCACTGTCTTTCCCCATAACTGGAAACTGGCATGGTAACTACCACCATGAGCCTTAACCTCTAACATTCTGCTGACTCTCTCCCTATGTTTCCTAGAGAATAGACAAACTATTTTTCTTATTTTGTTCCTCTATGACCCAGTTGTAATTTTTAATAAAACCTTAATATTAAAGAAAAAAATTACAAAAAAAGGAAAAAGAAAAAAATTACAAATTCTTGCAATAGACATATTTAAAGAGTAAAAATTTCTGGTCCAAGTTTAACTCAAGTTTAGAAACATTTGATTGACACTCCTTCTTAAACATTCAGGAATTCCCTCCCCCATTTCAACTTTGAGCAGCCCTCTTACTGACTTTGCTGACTTGCCCTTCCTCATCTCCTGAGAAAAGACTGAATCTTATTAGAGTGTTGTCCACTTTACACTGATATTTTTGATGAGAAAGAGGGAAGTAAATAACTCTCTAAATTCCTTAATTATATTCTTATAGTATCAGCTCTTTTAAATATATATTAAAACTTCATACAATTTCCAGTGATGTCTCATTTAAGCCAAGTAATAGTTGAAAGAACATTGATCGTAGTATTGTGTTTATGTGGAAACCTAATTTTTTTTTAGTTAAAAAACATCTAACATTGAGATATAGTATTAGAGTACTCCAATTCCTAACTTTAAATTTTATTTTAGGATACAGGATGCCTGGCTGTCAAAACATTTTGGAGTAGACCGAAAATCTCAAACCATGCCAGCTCTTCGAAACAGATCAGGAGTAATGCAGGCCCGGCTTCAGCATCTTAGTAGCCTGGAAAGTTCATTTACACTTAATCACAGTAAGTGAAAATGTGTGTGGGGTCCCCATTTGAAACAGATATGTAATACTATTTTACTTTAAAGAAGTCCTGGTTTAAATAACCAATATGATTGAAAATGATTTCACAGACATAGATCTATTTGCATATCTGTGTATTTATATATCATCATTTCATAATATATGACTATAATAAAATATGCATAAATTTTTCAGCAATTTTAGGTAATGGTATTGTTTTTCTTAATTCATTATTAAATCCATTTTTCTCACTGAATTGTTTTTATTTACATTGAATATCCTTCATTACTACTGTTAAACCTTTTTTTAAAGAATAGTTTATTAATTTTTAGAGAGAGAGGAAGGGAGAGAGGGAGAGAGATAGAAACATCCATGTGAGAGTGCACATTGATCAGCCACCTCCTGCATGGCCCCGACTGGGGATTGAGCCCACAATTCAGGCATGTGCCCTTGACTGTGAGTCAAACCAGCAACCTCCTGATGCAAAGCATGACACCCAACCAACTGAGCCACACTGGCCAGGGCTCTACTGTTAAACTTTAACGCAAATATTAGCATAATAGTATAACATAATAGTGTATGCAATATTTATTTAGAGTTATTGTTCAATGATTTTAAGGGATTATACATGATGAGCTGAATGCAGAGATTAAAGAACTGTAAATATTTTTTGACAAAAGTGTTTCACACATGTTGAAGTATTGATAAGGCGAGTAGGACAAGGAGAGAAATCTTGCCCAGCTGGGAAAGCTACAGGGTTATATAATTGGAAGCTATCCTTTGAAAAGCAAATATTAATAAAAAGTCAAAGAGTGAGAAAACTTGCATTTCCATACAGTCCTCTGGAGGATGCAGAGAAGGAAGCCAGCAAAAGTGGCCTGTATTAAGGACTAATAATAAAACGAACGTCTTGAGCAGGTGGGCCCTGATGCGACAGACTCAAGACATTTTAAAAAATGCGGCTTACAGCCTGCACGGCCTAAAATGCCTCCCACATTATTTCCTAGTTACATCGCCATAGTTCATCACTAAAATCTTGTCTCCAAAGGAGTGGGCTCCTAATTATGTGTGCAGAGCTGTTGATACACAGCTCTAAGTAAAAATTGGTAGACTTGATTAACCAAGACTACATTTGATTTAGGAATAAACACAGTGAAACTCATTAGGTCTGCAAGTATCGAGAGCCTCCTCTCTTCTTGCTTGTCTCTCTAAGTTTTTTGGAGGGGAAATCATTCAAAACTATTATGTGAATCTCTGTTCAGCAGTTTTAATTTACTTTTTGTTTAATCCTAGGTTCTACAACAACTGAAGCAGACATTTTCCATCAGGCCCTTCTAGAAGGCAATACTGCTACTGAAGTTTCTTTAACAGTGCTAGATACCATATCGTTTTTTACCCAGTGCTTCAAGGTAAAAATGAAGAGTTAAAATTCAGCTGGCATCATTGCAAAGAAAACATTATAACAAAACATAACCAGTCATAGGAATAAAAGCCCCGATGAGCACTCAGGAAACTTTGATGATAGACTGAGTTTGGCTACTGTGTGACCTTGGGAATTCACCAAGACTCACCTGCCACACCCAGTTGTTTTATTTTCCTGGTTAAAAATAGATCTCTTTCATACTTTTATTAAAATATTCAGTAATTTTAGTCCAAATCATGATTGAATTGGTTTTCTCAAATGCCTGTTGTCATGAGGTGTCTCTTTAGGTTAGATGATGTCCAGGCAGCCTGGCTGGCTTCCCTGGTCAGGCGCTTAGTGTTTTTTCTCAGATGTTTGCCTCAGTACAAATCATTATTGCTATGGTTAAAAACAATAAGGCCAAAGCAGTGAACTTTCAGGGTTCTTAAAGGAGTAAACTGGGCTAATAGATGTGTTTGAAGACTAAAAACTACATAGCTTTAATATAATATCAGCGGGAGAACTCAAAAGTGAAAAATTGTGCTCACTTTCACCTGAGTTATACAGATAATTTTTTTCTTTTCTCCCCGCTCTGTACTTTTCAAGAGGCTCATAAGGGAAAATCGAATTAGATAGTAATTAGAAATAGGCATCAGTATCCCTTTATGAAATATTAAGTTCTCATTAAAATGCAAACCAAATTCATTGTGCCAATAACTAAGGATATTTGGTCTCGAGGCTTGCATTGTATTCCTTCCTCCTATTCAGATGTGTCTCATTTATTAACAAACATACCTCTTGGTAGATGTCAGGCACTACCCTAAGTGCTTTATGAATATTAAATCAGTTTTTTTATTGTGGGGCTGGGGGAAATGGGGATGACTGCAAAGGGGCACCAGGGAGGTTTTTTGGGTGATGGAAATGCTCTAAAATTGGATTGTGATGGTTGTACAACTCTGTAAATTTACTAAAAATAATTGAACCATATACTTAAAAATGGTAAATTTTATGGTATATAAATTATACCCCAATAAACTAAAAAAATACAAATATGAACTCACTTTTAGTCTTCATATGGCTTTATGATATAGATACTATTATTATTCCCATTTAAAAACGAGCAAACTGAGGCTCACAGGGAATTTAATGTCGTATAGCTGGTCAGTGGCAGACTCAGGATTCAGATCTAGGCCAGTTATCACAAGGGTCTATGCTTCTAACCATATATCATGTTTGGAAATAAACTAAGGAAAGAGCCAGAAAAATCTAACACCCTGCATGGATTCTGGCTGTTGATGTTACCATTAGATTTGTCAAAACTTTGAATATTATTTTGTCGGTTTTTTGTTGTTGTTTTTGGCCAAGTTGTAACCTGTTAGTTTTTTGAGGGATAGGAGAATAGGGCTGGAGAAGTTAACCAATGCTTTTTTTTTTTAAAGTTTCACAAACCAATAGTTATTTCTCTACAATTTATTGTTTCATTTATGTCTCTTTACACGGAGCATTTAAACAATTTATATGGTCTGTTCAATTGTGACACCTGTTATTACCTCTACTCATAGAGGGTTTAATTTTTCACCAATGACTAAACGTATCTTATATAAACATACTTAAAAATTAAATTAGATAATAGACTTTTAAAATATGACTGATATTTTCCTTAATTCTTACATTACTTAGTCTTCCTCAGAGAAATACACTTGTATCCATTTATTTTAAATTTACTGGTTTCTTAATTGAGAAGTAATATGGCTAGGTTAATAGAAATTACTCTTCCCATACTAGTTCGGTATTTGGTGTGTTACATTGGAAAAATATTTTTTCATCTTATGCATAAAATGATGGAAGCAAGTATATATGTAGTTTATGTAGTATTTTGAGATTTCCAAGTTGAAAGATGGCACAGATGTTTTAAACATTTTGTTTTCCTGAAATTTTCAGACATGGATTGATAAACAGGTATTGGTAAGTCAGATCTCTCATTCTAAGCAGGGGTAACATAAACTGTTTCTGCCAAAATTATGTTTATTTTCATGTTTTTTTAGAGTCAACTTTTAAATAATGATGGCCACAACCCATTAATGAAAAAAGTATTTGATATTCATCTTGCTTTTCTTAAAAATGGACAATCTGAGGTGTCGCTGAAACATGTATTTGCTTCATTGCGAGCTTTCATCAGTAAGGTAAGGACAAAAGCTTTATAGCTAGCTGCTAGTGGGCTTGCTTCATGGCAAGAAAAAAAGAGGGGAAAGAGGATTATTGTTATGACATCTACAAACCTCAGACACTGAACCCATTAAGTCAGTACAGTAAAACCTCCATATAACAGACTAATTTGGGCGAGGGGGTTTCTGTTAAAGCTGAAAGTCTGTCATGTAATAAAGTAGGTTTTCTGAATGCATATGTTAAAAATTTGATAAATTAGTTTACCTGTTTTTACTTAAGTAGACACATCTGTGTAATTAAAATTAAGTATGTATGAAAAGTTTTAATTTCACAGAAAAGTTTTCTATATGTATTACCTGTAATTTTAAATTTATACTGAATAGGTCTAGTAAATGCATGCATTCACCAGTTACCTTGAGTAAACACGGCTGGGGCATGGCTTAGGGAAAGTGGGAACATCTGCCGGCAATACTGCTGCAGAAAGCCACGTCATTCTACAACAGAACCATTTACCATGCGCCATGTGGTGTGATCACATGCTGATCACTCACTGAACATTGTTTACGAGCAGTGTGACTCCTGGATTTAAATACATAGACTATAGTTGTAAATATGTTATATTTATTTATGTCGGTAAAATTACTAGTGTTTTTTTTCCAATGTATGGCCTACTCACTAAAATTTGTTAAAAATAACGGTGGATTGCCCTGGCCAGTGTGCTCAGTGGTTAGAGCATCCGCCCTCGGGCTGAAGGGTTGCGGGTTTGATTCCTGGTCAAGGGCACGTACCTGGGTTGCCATTTTGATCCCTGGCCTGGTCTGGGTGTGTGTGGGAGGCAACCAATTGATGTGTCTCTCTCACATCTATGTTTCTCTCTCTCTCTCTCTCTAAAAATCAATGGAAAAAATATCCTCCGGTGAGGGTTAACAAAAAACAAAACAAAACAAAAAACAACAGTGAATTAATGACAAAAAATAGCCTGTTAATGTAATTATAAGGAAATCTTGGCTAAAAGCATTTTTAAATTAGCAGGGTGTTAATATTCTTTTTTAAAAAATCCTCACCTGAGGATATTTTTCCCATTGACTTTTTAGAGAGGGTGGAAGGGAGCAAGGAGGGAGGGAGAGAGAGACTCAGTATGGGATCAAATGAATGAGCCCTTCCTTTCAATGCTAATGGCATCTGTGGGCTATAAATTTTCAGGCTTTACCTCATTTTTAAAGAAACCTCAGGCTAGACTTTTAGGAATAAATATGACTGAAACAGATAGCAAAGATTTATTTCTGGTCTGCTTCTGATAGCTTTTAAATGTAATAAAAAGCATCATAAACCAAGATGGAGTTAAAATTATGGAAAGGCACAGTTCAGGCCTTCCTCTCTGGTATGTGTAACTTTAACAAGATAAAGAAATTCAATTAATTGATTTGTATAATAGGATAACTAAGCATGGAAAGCTTTTTTGTCATCATTACTTATTGCATTTAACTGATATAGAGATTAGGTGGATTTGAAGGTTTTTTTAAATTGCTATTTAATACAATTTGTGAATAAAGAAATAAATGGAAAACTGCGTTCACTATAAGCATCTTATAAGAAACTGAGGGAAAGACATTAAAAAATAGTTTATTTGCCCTAACCCAGTGGTTCTCAACCTTCCTAATGCCACGACCCTTTAATACAGTTCCTCATGTTGTGGTGACCCCCAACCATAAAATTATTTTCGTTGCTACTTCATAACTGTAATTTTGCAACTGTTATGAATCGTAATGTAAATATCTGATATGCAGGATGTATTTTCATTGTTACAAATTGAACATAGTTAAAGCATAGTGATTAATCACAAAAACAGTATGTGATTATATATGTGTTTTCCAATGGTCTTAGGCGACCCCTGTGAAAGGGTCGTTCGACCCCCAAAGGGGTCGCGACGCACAGGTTGGTGACCCAGAGGTTGAGAGCCACTGCTCTAGGGAGAAGGACATGCATATGCAAAGGCCCAGAGTTGGGAAAGCTTGAAATTCTGGAGACTGAAAGGCCCAGTTTAGCTGGAGCATAGTGAACTAGGGAGATCATCAGCATGAGTGTAGTTGAAGCCATGGGAATGATTTAATTTCTCCTGGAGTGTATATAGAGGAAGAACCAAAAAATAGGTCAAGATTAGTACATTGGAGAAAAACAACATGGAAGGGGTTAGAAGAGAAATGTGTAGAAGAGATGAAAGGAAGCAGTAACAGAAGTAGGAAGAAAGAAGGCTATCGTGGAAGCCAAAAGAGAAAACAGTGTCAACATTATTACGAGATACAGTGTCCTAATAAGATAAGGGGGAAGGGAAGTCCATTGGAATTGACAGTTATGAAGTCACCATTGATTCTGGCCATTTGCCCACTCAGAAGTGATGTGGGTAGAAGATTTAATATAGTGAATTAACTACATTATAGCTATGCCCTCCCATACACCTTTATTTTCATTTTCATACTAGAATATCTTGTCCAGCAAGGTTTGTTTTCATCTGGTGAACTCGTTGATGAGATTTCCAGGCAGCCAATCAGAAAACATTTATTAAACATTCATATCTGCGGAGCATTGCACTTGGTCTTAATGTGATAAAAAGAAGGTTGATTCCTACAACATGGTTTTAAATTCAAGATTCCCAAGAGGTTATTTTGAAAAGGTTGGCCCTTTAGCTTCATATTCCCTGAAAAACATCCATCGTGTACCCTGCAGCAGCTTACTCCTTGCTTGCCTAGACATGTAAGCATTAGAGATTATAACAAGCCTATGTTATATGTATATTTTATCTTCCACAAAGCAGACTGACTACATTCTCAAAGTAACAGCCACTTGACTGTTTAGACCAGTGATGGCGAACCTATGACACGTGTGTCAGAGGTGACACGCGAACTCATTTTTTTGGTTGATTTTTCTTTGTTAAATGGCATTTAAATATATAAAATAAATATAAAAAATATAAGTCTTTGTTTTACTATGGTTGCAAATATCAAAAAATTTCTATATGTGACACGGCACCAGAGTTAAGTTAGGGTTTTTCAAAATGCTGACACGCCGAGCTCAAAAGGTTCTACATCACTGGTTTAGACAGCCACTTTTGTACTCTCTATGCCAATAAATATCTTTTTAAAGTATAGTTGACATACAATATTATATTATTTTCAGCATAGTGATTTGACATATTCCTTAGATGTGATCACCACAATAAGTCTCTTAACCATCTGTCACCAAAGTTGTTATGATAATGTTGACTAATTTCCCTATGCAAAATATATCTTATGTTTTTTAATTGATTTTAGAGAGAGAGGAAGGGAGAGGGATAGAGAGAAACATCAATGAGAGAGAATCACCAATTAGCTGCCTCCTGCACGCCACCTATTGGCGATGGAGCCTGCAACCCTGGCATGTGCCCGACTGGGGACCTCTTGGTTCATGTGTTGACACTCAACCACTGAGCAACACTGGCCAGGCACAAAATTTATCTTAATTAACACTGTTTATGAGTAAAGGACACATATATGTTTGTGCATCTACACTTCATCTATACCCCGTTTTGTTAAAAGGTCAACTTTACTTGCTCAATAGATTCCCACTATAATTTTCTCAGCATTTGAAAGTTCATAACATAAAGAACTGTTTAAATATAAAGCAGAAGAGTAAGTAATGCATATTGTCCTTCCCATTTTTAAGGGTCAGATCGAGACCCATCAATCATTCATCATTTCAGTCATTCATTAATTTAATGCATATTATCAAGAACTTACATAACATTTTTTTCCAGATCATGATGAGCTCTTCTCAGTCTGTACCATTTATTGTTAGCACCTCACATTTTTGTAGTGACTTGTGTACTGACTTGAGTTGTTTTGTCATTGACACATGCTGGCCTTTGTGTGTTTAACTAGTTCATGTTTTCCAGAGCAGAGCCCTAATCTTAAGTTCATTATGTATCTTCAAGACACCTAGCATAGATTTAAGTGGGAATATAGTTGGCATTTGATAGTTGATTGATTTTTATGATTGGGTTTTCAGATACTTATTTATGTTTTGTTCTTTAGTTTCCCTCAGCCTTTTTCAAAGGAAGGGTAAACATGTGTGCTGCATTTTGCTATGAGGTTTTAAAGTGCTGCACCTCGAAGATTAGCTCAACCAGGAATGAAGCATCTGCACTTCTGTATCTTCTGATGAGAAACAACTTTGAATATACCAAAAGGAAAACCTTTCTGAGAACACATCTGCAGGTCAGTGAAAATCAAAGCTCCTCTTCTTCAATTCAGTCTTTAGCCTCTAGATCAGTGGTTCCCGGTGTGGGGCACCACCCCACAGGGGGGCAATTTGAGAATGAGTTATTAACAGTGAATTTTTTGCTTTTCTTATGGTTCTAGGGGCCTCATATCCAGTATAGAAATATATATTGTGACATATTTACACATTTCAGTTCTCTATTATATGTTTTGAAACTTTATCTGCTAATTTTTCATATCACTTTATATTTTTTAACAATTTCTTAGTGATTTCTTCCTCAGTACTTCAACTGTCCTTTCCTTCTTTTATTTTTCTCTTTCATGGATGCCATGTTCTTTGGCAGCTTGTTTAGACCAAGTTAATGGCCTTTTAGGCTTCCTCCATGTGAATAGGAATTCACTTTTTGAATAATAAAAATTATATGTCATGGGGGGTGGGCATCAGGATTTTAGAGATGCTTAGGTGGGGTGTGGCCAGAAAAAAGTTGGGAACCACTGCCCTAGATCAAGATCTAGAGCTACCCAGTCCAATACAATAGCTGTTAGCCACATGTGGCCATTTAGCACTTGAAATGTAACTAGTCTGAATTGATATGTGCCCTAAATTTGGCTTTTGAAGACTAAATACCAAAAAGAGTAAAATGTCTCAATTGTTTTATATTTACAATATGTCGTAATGGTATTTTGGATATATTGGGTTAAGTAAACTATTTAAATTCACCTGTGTCTTTTTACTTTTTTAATTGATTTTTTTAGAGAGAGAGAGAGAGACAGGGAGAGGGAGGGAGAGATCAAAACATCCATGAGAGAGATACATGGATTGTCTGCCTCCTGCATGCCCCCTACTGGGGATGAGCCCACAACCCAGGCATGTGCCCTGATGGGGAATCAAACCTGCGACCTCTTGGTGCATGGAATGACGCTCAACCAACTGAGCCACACCAGCCAGGCTCTTTTTACTTTTTTTAAAAAAAAATATATTGTATTGATTTTTTACAGAGAGGAAGGGAGAGAGATAGAGAGTTAGAAACATCAATGAGAGAGAAACATCGATCAGCTGCCTCCTGCACATCTCCTACTGGGGATGTGCCCGCAACCCAGGTACATGCCCTTGACCGGAATCGAACCTGGGACCTTTCAGTCCACAGGCCGACGCTCTATCCACTGAGCCAAACCGGTTTTGGCATCTTTTTACTTTTTCATGCAGCTACTAGACAATTTAAAATTGCATGCATGGGTCACATCATATTTCTATTGGAAAGCGCTATTCTAGAGCATAGGTGTTATGAGGTAGACTCTAGTTCAGGTTCCAGGACCAACACACATTGTATGACCTTGAGAAACGTCCTTAGTGTGTCCGTGCCTCAGTTTCTTCATATGTAAAATAGTGGTAAATATTTGTGCCTGCCTCATACAATTGTTGTGAGGATTAAATGAGATGCTTAAATAACAAACAAGACACTCATTAAATATTCTGTAGTAGGTAATAATACAGTTTGTGTGTTTCACGTTTCAGTCTGACCAGTAAGTAAAACATGAGAGAAGTCTCAAGGTGTAGTGAAAAGAAGGAACTTTGGAAGTAGACCTACCTGGGCTTAATCGTAGCTCAGCTACTGACTATGTGACCCTAGACAGGTGTATCAATCTGTCTTAACTATTTGCCTTATCTGTAAAGTGAGGCCAAATATATTTCACCTTGCAGGGCTGTCATGAGGGATAAAAATAAAGTGTGTGTAGTGCCAGGCACAATGACTGGCATGTAATAGACACTCAGTACATGGTAGTTGTTATTCAACATCTCCATAGTTTTCGGCTTATTTCATGAAACTGCTTTGAACTAAAACACAATTAGGACTTCTTAGCTTAGTAGACCTCTTTGTAGTATGGGAAACCTTTGGTTATATTTATATCTTCACTGCCATGGTGTGTCCCATTGCAGTTGTTTTTTGGAAATGGGTTATAAATGGGGAAACAGCCTATCAGGTTTTTAGAAATGTTATCAGTAATGTGGAAATCCGATAGAAGTGTATTCTTTCTGTAAAAATCTACTATATACTAGTAGTTACTTTTGGATACTAGGGGCAGGGTTATATAATAAGGGCCTTTATAATTCACCTTTATATGAGGTATCATTTGAATACCATCTTTCCCCAAAACATTTCTGCAATTAGTGTGTCAGTATGCCTGAAATTCCCCATTAGGGTATGTTCTTCTGGGTCAAACCATTATTTCTCTCAAGATCATTATTCAAATGTAAATGAATTAGTAAGTATGAAGACTTGCAACCATGTTTGGCACATAGTAAGTGCTCAAAAAAGAGTTACCTAGTATTATGATGATTATGATCTCTTTAATCCTCAGAACATTTCATAACCTTATTACAATTAAGGAAAGTGAGGAATGGAAGGGTTAAATAGATTTTCTAAAGCCCCACAGTGAATAATTGATAAAGTCAAGATTTGCATCTGAAGCAGTTTGATTCTAGAGCCTGCAATCATAGCTCCTGCTTCCCAAGACCAGAGGTAAAGCATCCAGCCATTAACGCCTTACCATGAATCATTTAGGCATTCCTCAAAGGGATCCTGAGAGATTAAAAAGCACCATCAAAGGCATTACATGTAGGGCTATCTTAACTAGGTAGGTGCTAGTCAGAAACAAAGAAGGGGGAAAAAAGAAAAAAGAAACAAAAGAAAAGAAACAAAGAAGGGAGGTGAGGTGCTGGAATTGGAAGTTCAGGACACTAAAATAGACCAATGAAAAGGAGTGAGAAACCATAGAAGAAAATGTCATTTATTCCCAACTTTGCCATAGCTGCTACCTAGCAAGCATGTTCAAAATGGAGACGTGACCCACGGTAGTTTCAGTTCACTATTATGAAACAGTTTTGGACCGAGCTGTACCATGAGCTTAGAAAAAAATTTCACATCTAACCAAGAAAAGTCCCAGTAATATTTGAAATTGGAGCCTTTGAAGTTGCTATTTCCATAAAAGAATTTAAATTTCTCATGTCTGAAGAAAGTAGATTATGGTGGAACTGTGTAGAATCTTTAAAAGAAACATTTCATATGAATGCTTATGGGCTTATACAATGATGAAAATAAATAGCATTTGTTAAAAAGACAATTGAAAAACAATATTTGCTTTTTCCCCACAGATAATAATTGCTGTAAGTCAGCTGATAGCTGATGTAGCACTAAGCGGAGGATCAAGATTTCAGGAGTCTTTATTCATTATCAATAATTTTGCTAACAGTGACAGACCTATGAAGGTATGTTCTCACTTCAAGTAATAAATTAGAAGCACCTTCACTGTCAGAAAAGTTTACACTCCTAGAGTTAAACTGTTATTGCGTCCATGACTTATTTTGTTGTTGTTAATTGTCACCTGAGGATATTTTTTTCATTGATTTTCAGAGAGAGTGGAAGGGAGGGGGAGAGATAGAGAGAGAGAAACATCAATGTGAGAGAGACACATAGATTGGTTGTCTTCTGCCTATGCCCTGACTGGGGCCTAGGATTGAGCCTGCAACAGAGGCATGTGACCTTGATCAGAATTGAACCTGTGACCCTTCAGTTGGGCCAACGCTCTAACCACGGAGAAAACTGGCTAGGGCAGGTTCACGACTTTCAGTAAAATAGTGTATAGTCCTAGCCAGTTTGGCTCATTGAATAGAGCATTGACCTGTGGGCTGAAGGGTCCCGGGTTCAATTCCGGCCAAGGGCACATGCCTAGGTTGCAGGCTCAGTCCCCAGTAGGGGGCATGCAGGAGGCAGCCAATCAATGATTCTCTATCATTGATATTTCTATCTCTCTCTCCCTCTCCCTTCCTCTCTGAAATCAATAAAAATATATTTAAAAAAATAGAGTATAGAGAATGTAAGCTTCATGATTCCAGGCTTTGTCTTGTACACCACTGTATCTCTAGCACTTAGAAAACTGCCTGGTACATAGCAAATAATCAGTGTTAGTTGAATGAATGGATGATTGACTATACTGTGTATACACAGTTATTATGGCTAGTAGGATTGGAATTTTTTTCTGAGCTTGATTTCTAAACTTGCTCTGAATGTAAATGGATCCTTTCTTTCTTAACAGTTGTTAACTATTTCCCATATTGATTAATTAAGCACTGAGTTTGAAATTTCACAAAATCTCACTTCTTAGAGCAGTTAACAGCCGCCTGATCCATTGCTAACAGATGAGGAACGGCACAGAAGAGATTTATTATCTGATGAGTTTTAAGAATCATCTGTTAACTGTGGCTTGCCATAGATAATTTTTTTCCTTTTTTAAATTGAATTTATTGGGGTGTCATTGGTTAATAAAATTATACAAGTTTCAGGTATATAATTCTACAACATAACTGTATATTGTATTGTGTGTTTATCACCCCAAGTCAAGTCTCTTTTCATCACCATTTATCTCCCATTTTCCATCTTCTACCTCTCCCACAGCCCCCTTCCCCCTGGCAGTCACCGTAATGTTGTCTATGTACATGAGTCTTTCCTTTTTTTTCTTTGTTTAATCTCTTCCCCCTTCTCACCCAGCCCCCAAACCCCTCCCCTCTGACAGCTGTCAGTCTGTTCTCTGTATCCATGAGTCTGTCTCTACTGTGTTAGCTTATTTTATTCATTAGATTTCACATATAAGGGAAATGATATGGCACTTGTATTTGTCTGACTGGCTTATTTCACTTAGCATAATACTCTCCAGGACCATCCATGCTGTTGCAAAAGGTAAGCTTTCTTTCTTTTTTTATGACTGAATAGTATTCCATTGTGTAAAAGTACCACAGCTTTTTTATCCATTCATCTACCGATGGCCACTTGGGCTGCTTCCAAATCTTGGCTGTTGTAAATAATGCTGCTATGAGCATAAGGGTGCATATATTCTTTCAAATTAGTTTGTCAGGTTTGCCATAGATACTTATTGGCACTCCCAAAGACCCTGAACTCCATTCCTCTTTCTTACCTATTTGCTTAAAACCTATACCATTGTCAAAATTCATTTGTTGCACAGAAAGCAGGTTCTGATCTTCAGTACTATATGTGTACAAGGAAAGAGAAATCCTTTGCCAATAAAGAAATTTTCCTCCCAGAGGAATCATCTCCATTCTTGGGAAAGGTCATCTTCCAACGTAATTGGACAATATTGTTTAAAATCTGAAAAAAATAAAGCTCACAGTCATAGTGTCCTTGATGTTTGGGACATGTAGATCTATGTAGCAAAAAATATTCCCACAGGAACATTGCTTAGACTGAAGAAAAGGAAAAAAAACCAACAAAACAAAACACTGTCAGGCTGGGAAAGTTTGCTTTCCAGCCAGTTCTACTGGTTCCCCAGGAAATAAGTATATGAACACAGAAATGGCTTCTGTCATTTAGGATCTTTTACTCATACTCTAAGAGTTGTTACCATCCTTAATTCCATGGTATATAAAAGCTCGAAGAGAAACTTTTTCACAGTCATAGGGGTGTGTTTTGGCTTTCCTTGATAGGAAATCTTTTGCATTGACTCATTTCTTAAATGACTTAGTTTTATTAGTCAGTCACTTAGTTTATTGGTCAGTCACTACCAATAAACCCTGTTACAACAAGGAGTGCCTTGCTCCAGTAAATGGAATCTCTCTTAATGAATAAGAAGGTACTTTATGTATATAAGTATTACTTTAAAAGGATAAAGAAGGCACTTTTAAAAACTATTTCCTCCACTTTGGGTTATATTCACACTGGAAAGCTCCCTAACCCCTATATCTTTAATCATACAGATAATTGTGATTACTTCAGTGGGGTTAAGAGAAAGTGATAGGACTATTTTAATGGCCATAATAAAGAGGAAACTGTAACTTACTGGTTTTGGGGGACCAAAACAACACTTTAAGAGAGGTTAATTATCTCTTTAAACTCTTTAGAGTGCTCTATGATTCATAAGCTCTAATTTGTATAAGTGGACACTTTGTAGTATTTTTTTCCCCTTAGTATATGCATGTAGTAGTTGGTGGATGGGATGGGTATGCTTGTCAGTATGGAAGAGTGGGCTAAGGTCACTAGCTCTGGAGCCAAACTACCTGGGTGTAAATCTTGTCTCTACCACTTACCAACTATAATATTTTAACCAAGCTACTTCACTGCTTTGTGCCTCAGTTTTATGTTGGTAAATGAATTATGATAGTCCTTAGCTCACAGGATTGTTGTAAGAATTCCTAGATCACTGCCTAATACAAAGTATACTGTCAATTTTTAGTTATTGTCCTACCAAGCAAAATAGAGACAGACTCATAGATAGAGAGCAGGCAGACAACTCTGGTGTGTGTGGAGGTGTTAGAGGTGGTGGTGGAGGGTTGAACAAAAAAGGAAAAAAGAGAGAACTCATGGATGTGGACAATAGTGTGATGATTGCGGGGGAGGGGATTGGTGGAGGTGGAAGAGGGCATAGAGGTGATAAATGGTGATGAAAAAAATAAAATAAGGGAGAAGAAGAAAACAAAAAATTTTTAGTTACTGTTGTAACTAAAACTACACAATAAAGTGACTATAGATTACTCTTATGGCTGTAGAATTCAGTGGAGGAGCTAGGGTTCAAGGCTTGGTAGCATGACTCCAGTGTCCATGCTTTTAGGTAACCACTGCCATCAAGTTTAGAGCCTTTGAAGCCTGAGCTAGTTGGATATTTTGAAAAGAATTAATTTGAAGTTCTTTAGACATGTCCCATGCCAAGAACCAAATACCCAGAACTGTAACAAGGATTAAAAAATTGTATGTTGCCCTGGCTGGTATGGTTCAGTTGGTTGAAGTGCACCAAAACGTTGTAGGTTCAATTCCCAGTCAGGGCACATATCCAGGTTGTGTGTTTGATCCCTGGTCAGGATGCCTGCAGGAGGCAATTGATCGATGTTTCACTCTCACATCAATGTTTCTCTCTCCCCCTCCCTCTCTCCCTTCTCCTTCCCCTCCCCCTCCCTCTCCCTTCTCCTTTCTCTAAAATCAATTTTTAAAAAAAATCGTATGTTATTCCTAGGATTGAATGCTGAGGTTTAGAGCACATCAATAATATTAATAAACATGTGTTTTTTGTTTTTAAATTAGGCAACTGCTTTTCCCACAGAAGTCAAAGATTTGACCAAGAGAATTCGTACCGTTCTTATGGCCACTGCTCAAATGAAAGAGCATGAAAAAGACCCTGAAATGCTAATTGATCTTCAGTATAGCTTAGCCAAGTCCTATGCAAGCACCCCAGAGCTCAGGAAAACCTGGCTTGACAGCATGGCCAAGATTCATGTAAAAAATGGAGATTTTTCAGAGGTAACTACTTAAGGCTTTGTTTTAAACACAGCCTTGCCAAATCCCTGGAGCACATTCTAACAGCTCTTTCTTTGTCATCCTTTTTTCAGGCAGCAATGTGTTATGTCCATGTAGCAGCTTTGGTTGCAGAGTTTCTTCATCGAAAAAGTAAGATATTTCTGTTATTAGAGATAGGGAGAATTGCAGTTAGTGCAATAGTTTTTATCCTTGTAGCTTGCAGCTGTGAATGTGATATAATTGAGCTCTGAAAAAATGTTCACCTTTAGCCTCATTCAGTGTTTAACAGAAGTTGTTCTTTAAAAAAAAACAAAACTGGATTGTTCATTTTGCCTTCTGCTTTCATTAAGAGTTAAGTAGCCTGATATTCAATGTTTATTTTCCAACACTGTCTCCCTGGAAGTCTGCCACAGATTAAATTCTTCGTAAGGCTCATGAGAAGCTCTGGATAATACCATTCACGTATTTTCCCCTCGTCTGCCTCAAGTTCACCAACAACTGCCCACAGATTTAATCTCCACAGTCGCTTTAGTGCAACAGTACCTTGGTATTAAAGGGTAGTCAGCACATCATCAACATGGCCAAATAAGACATTCCTTGTTTGTCCCCACACACACACACAACAATTTGGCATCCATTCAGAGACAAAATTGCCTTTGTGGAAGCTCTGGGAGCTAGTGCCTTATGCCAAGGAACCTGGGAGGAATGTTACCAACCTCTGCATTAGGTAATAGGCAGACAGATCTCAGTCCTGGTTGTGGATCCTGCAATGGCTCATGCACTGGCTCCAGCCCTTCCCAGCTGCAGTCTAGGAGCTCCTGGAGAATACTATCTTATGTAATCACCCATAGACAAGAGAGCCTTGGTGGAAATGTAGGAGTTCAGTGGAGAAATTCCAGCATGCCACTAGAGTACACACACACACACACACACGCACACACACGTTTAAATGCATTGGAGAGGGTAAAGTTTTACTTTACTCGTGTCACCCCTTCCCCAAGGTGGCACAGCTCAGTGCCAAGAGAGACATCTTATCTGTGATTTCTTTCACGGGAAAAGAGAGAGCATGAGAATGGACACCTGGCTTCCCCAGCTGTACAGGATGCTGCCAAAGAGGCCCATTGCTCTTTCGCCCCATCCAGAGTGCTGAGTTGTGAGCTTCATGACTGGGGGTGGGGGCAGGAAGAAGTTGGAAAAGTGGCAAATAGGACTCTCAGAAGGCATTAAAGAGACATGGTTCATATACTAGCTCAAGAAGCCCACCAACAAGCTGCTAGGGACATTTAGCCTGTGGTTCCCTCCAACTGGCCCATAAGCACCCTCCAGTGCTCCATGTGCTTCAACCACATCTCTCCTATTCTATAGCCAACTTCTTATGCATGCTCCTGATGGCAGCAAGAGCAAGCTTTAGCAGACAGCTAGTGAGCACAAGCAAAAAGTAGGCCAGAATCTGTGGGCCAGGGAGAGACCACAAACTTGAACTTTATCACCACTCTTGGGAAAGCAAAAATGGAGGCTGTTTGCACCTGGCCCAGTGTGTTGCATGATGGAGAGAAGGCATACAAACTTACGAATTTTGCCACAAGAGGGAACAAGAAGTATGGAGAAGATGTATCCATAAAAAAACTTGTGCAAACCTCAGAATCCCTAGCAAGACAGGTGGAAAGCATTTCTCTCCCAAAGTCAGTCAGTAAAGACAGTTGGAAGTGACTGCTACTTCAAATGTGAAGACAGCAATGCCAGACAGCATGGATGGAGCTGGAGAGCATTATGCTAGATGAAATAAGCCAGTCAGAAAAGATAAATATCACATGATATCACTCATTTGTGGATTGTAATGAACAACATAAACAGATGAACAAAAACAGATCCAGAGACAGAGAAGCATTGATCAGATGCTCAAACCTCAGAGGGCAGGTAGGGGAGGATGGGGGTAAGGGGGAGAGATCAACCAGAGGACTTGTATGCATGCATATAAGCATAACCAATGGACGCAGACAACAGGGGGTGAGGGTGAGGGCAGGATTTGGGGAGTGGGGGGGCAATGAGGGGATAAGGACACATTTGTAATACCTTAATCAATAAAGGGGAAAAAATGAAGGAAACATGACATTACCAATAACCTTCCAGTAATCAAACTCAAACACTTGGAGAGCTGTAATTTTACCTAATAAAGAATTCAAAATAGCTGTTTAAGGAAGTGCATTGAGTTACAATAAAATAGAAAGAAAATTCAATGAAATCAGGAAAAAAATACATGAACAAAATGAGGTTAAACAAAGAGATAGAAATCATTAAAAAGAACCAAACTCTTGAGCTGAAGAATACAATGAAGTGAAAAATGAAATAGAGAGCATTACCAGCAGGATCAAACAGAAGAAATAATCTGTGAATTAAAGGGGAGGACCTTTCAAATTATCCAGTCAGAGGAGAGAAAAGAATGAAAGTGTCAACATAAGAAACACCCAAGCCTTCCAGTGGTCGGCAAACCGCGGCTCGCGAGCCACATGCGGCTCGTTCACAAAATACCACGTGCGGGTGTGCACGTACAGTGCGATTGAAACTTCATGGCCCATGCACAGAAGTCGGTATTTTGTGGAAGAGCCACACTCAAGGGGCCAAAGAACCGCATGTGGCTTGCGAGCTGCAGTTTGCCGACCACTGCTAACCGGTTTGGCTCAGTAGATAGAGCAGCGGCCTGCGGTCCCAGGTTTGATTCCGGTCAAGGGCATGTACCTTGGTTGCGGGCACATCCCCAGTGGGGGGTGTGTGCAGGAGGCAGCTAATCAGTGTTTCTAACACTGTACCCCACTCCCTTTCTATAAAAAAAATCAATAAAATATATTTTAAAAAAAGAAACACCCAAGCCTGTAAAAATTTGTATGAGTTTTTTTAGTCAAACAGATGACAATTGCTAGGAAGCCAAACCTCAGTGGATTGGGAAAATGCTCCCCCAAAATGACAGTTTTGTACCTTATTATACATTACAATCAAAAGAGGAGGAAGTGAAATCCATTAGTGACAGATTAGGGAGGCTGGAGAAAGCAAAGCAGTGGGGTGGGGGGACCTCTGGGCTTGGATAAAAAGTAAAATGACAGACATATATTTTGCCTAGTTGGTTACAGGATAGATAAGTCAAAAATTAACATGATAACAATAATAATGAGGGGATTTATGGTCTCTGCTCTGGTAGTGGTATGTCTGGAGATGTCCAGAAAATGGAAAGTTACCTTGACATTCCAAAGGCCTGTTATCACAGATGCAAAAGACAGTAGACAGGCTCAGGTTCAATTAAGGTTAAGATTGACTTTTTTCAAGGAAGATTCTAGCCTGGGACATGATTACCTGCCATAAACTGCTTTTAGTTTAAAAAGTTTTAATTTCAGACCATCTTTTGTGGTTACTTGAGGTCTCTGAGTTTGTAAGGCTGCCACACAGACCTCCCCTGAGCTTGTCAGGTTTACTATGTGGCCCCCTTTTCATCCACAGAACTTATAAGGGAACCCCCATAAGGCTATCAGTGGATTTCTCAGCAGAAACCTTAGCTAGGAGTGGGATGGTATATGTAAAGTGCTAAAAGAAGAAAAACTGCCAACCAAGAATATTCTATCCAGCAAAGCTGTCCAGAATTGAAGGACAAATACTTTCCTTAAGCAAACAAAAGCTGAAGGAATTCATCACCACTAGACCTGCCTTACAGGAAATGCCAAAGGAAGTTCTTCAAGCTGAAATAAAAGGATGCTAATTAGTAATATGAAAACATGTGAAAAGGATCTGTGTGAATGGATAAAGATGTGGCAACAGAATATACAACAGAATATTATTCAGCCATGAAAAAAGAAAGAAATCCTGTCATTTGTGACAACAAAGATGGACTCCCAAGGGCATTATATTAAGTCAGACAGCAAAAGACAAATACTATATGATCTCACTTATATGTGGAATCTAAAAAAGCTAAACTTGTATAAAAACAGAGTACAATGGTTTTTATCTAAGTTTGGCTTTTATTGATGTTGTTCAAAGGGTACAGACTTGCTACTTACAAGATGAATAAGTTCTGGAGATTTAATATAGCATAATGATTATAATTAACAAAATATACTTGAAAGTTGCTAAGAGAGTAGATCTTAAATGTTCCCCCGCCCCCAAAATGGTAATTATGTGTGCTGATTAGCGTTACTGTGTTAATTTTCAGTGTGTGTGTGTGTGTGTGTGTGTGTGTGTGTGTGTATGTGTATGTGTGTGTCAAATCAACACATGTACTTTAAACTTATACAGTGTTATATATCAAAAAAATAATTGGCAATGGACATTGCAAAGAAATCTCTCACTATCTATCATAATGGCCAAGCTACTTCTTTTAAGGCAGTTGAATGAGTAATCTTAGATCAAAATGAAACCATATTGTGGGTGTGATATCACTCTGGTTTTGGCTATGAAAATACAACCATGTTTTGTTTTGTTTTTTAATTACAGAATTTCTACCAGTAACTATGTATTTTTCATTTTACATCTAAGGCTCAGAGTCTGATTGCCTCTATTAATACCACTCATGTGGAGAAATTTTTTCTAAAAAGAGTCTTCCCAAACTTAGTATCATGATTAAAATGTAGATTCATTTTACTTATATTTTAAGTTAACACTTTCTGTTTGATACTGAAATTTTTTCATTCCTCACCTGAGGATTTTTTTCCATTGATTTTTAGAGAGAGTGGAAGAGAGGGAAAGACAGAGAGAAATATCGATATGAGAGAAACACACTGACTGGTTGCCTCCTGCATGAGCCCGAACCAGGGCCTGGGCTGAGGAGGAAGCTGCAACCAAGGTACATGCCCTTGACCGAAATTGAACCCACGACCCTTCGGTCTGCAGGCAGATGCTCTATCCACTGAGCCAAACCGGCTAGGGCTTTGATACTGAAATTTTTTTGAACGATGCATTTGCTTGCAATTGGTATACTCTAGTTTTCTCCTTTTGGTGCACATGTGAAATTACAGTAAAAATAAATATTGAACTTGAACACTGCCATTCCAAATAAACTAACAGATATGAGAACCCTAAACACAGTACTGAATAAATTTTAAGTGTATCTTTCAGAGAAATTAGGTTTATATTATCTCATCTTTTAAATTAGTCGACATGTGAAATAAGAGTTTTTGTCTGCTAAGTATAAAACTATATTCTTTAGATACTGAAATAGTTAAATATATTAAAC